>NC_067166.1:17808403-18141737 GCF_903995435.1 Acomys russatus
GTTTAGTCAACAGCACTAGAGAAATATTTGAAAAAAAAAAAATGTACAGGGAGAGGAAGGGCATGGCAAGATGGCTCAGACCAAGGGGAACTTGTGCCAAACCTAATGACCTGAGTCTGATTCGTGGAACCCACATGGTAGAAGGAGACAGTCCACTCTTGCAAGTTGTCCACTGACCTCCACTTGTATGTTGTGTCCTATGTACACACAAAAACAAATAAATGTTTTTTTAAAAAATGGTTATTGCATTTGAATCCAGGTTTGACAGTGCTCACCTGTAATCCCAGTACTCGGAAAGCTGACTAAACAGGTCCAGACATTTTTCTTGTTAATCCATGAACTGTGCAGTGTACGAACTGTTTATATAGCATTTACATTGTACTGGGTGTCATGAGAAATTTAACAGCCATTTGATATGTACAGGAGGCTATACTTAGCTTTTTCACACATCAAACACTGTTTTGTACAGGGGCTGTGGGAGGCAGTGAGCTTTGCTTTACAGTAAGAGGGCTCTCGTTTTATAAAAACTTGAGTTGTGAAATCTGGGCAGTTACTTTAAGAGCTTATGAAGTTAGGCAGCCTAGAGTGGCCGGTGAGCTGGTGAAGGCAGAGATGATTGTAAAAATTCATTCACTTAGAGTAGTTGGAGTGGAAATCAGCAGATCCTATAGGCAAAGTGATTTTGGGAGGATTTATAATAACGTGTCTAGGGGCTGAGCTATGGCTTGGCAGTCAAGTTTCCCAGCCCCTACATGGTAGCTCACAATTGATTTTACCTCCAGTCTCAAGGTGACCCAACATCCTTTTCTGGCCTTTGTAGGTACTGTGTGCACATGGTGCACAGACATACATGCAGCCAAAACACACGTACCTGACCTGAGTCCTGACCTCTTAAGTATACCTTCAACGGCATAAATATAAGCCAAAATATAAAATAGTCATTTTTAGGACATTGACCCTCAGGTAGAATACAGCAGTGAGCCGGGTGGTGGTGGCGCACACCTTTAATCCCAGCACTTGGGAGGCAGAGGCAGGTGGATCACTGTGAGTTCGAGGCCAGCCTGATCTACAAAGTTAGTCCAGGACAATCAAGGATACACAGAGAAACTCTGTTTCCATAAAAACAAAACAACAACAACAACAACAAAACCCAGCAGTGATGTGGGGCAGGGCCCCTGTTCCACCTAGGAAGGCAGAATCAGTTGAAGCCCAATGGTTTCCTTGTGCTTGGAATTTGGAAGTCCAGGATGGATATGATTTGCAAGGATAGCAGACAGAAGGAGGTACAGAGAGAGCACTCCGAAGTCTGCAGTGAAAGCCCCTCTGCCTGACTAAGAACGCATCAATGCCAATGTGTGAAGATACCACAGAGGTGTGGCCTTCCTCAGTGCTATTCACAATAGCAAGCTGTTCCAGTGTGAGGCTACTCGGATCTGGCAGGACTACACAGCCACATAATAGAATTCTAGAAGACTTTAATGGCGGTCAAGTTCTCCATATGATGCAATGAACAGATACGTTGTTTGGTCTGGTGAGATGGCTCAGTGGGTAAGGGTGCTTGCTGCAAAGCCTAATGGCCAGAGCACATCTCTGAATCCACATACTGGAAGGAGAGAACTGTCACAAGTTGTCCTCTCACCTCTATGTGCATATTGTGGCAAATGACACCCCACCCTCCACAAATAGATATGTAGCTAGATAGACAGACAGACAGGTAGATGTAATAAAAATAAATGAAGATAGCTTATTTTTAAAAAACTCAGAAAGTTTATCGTAGTATGCTTTATTTTGTGCAAAATAGGAAGAAATATTCATATTTTCTTTTTTTGTTTGTTTGTTTGCCTTTTTTGTTTTTGTTTTTCAAGATGGGGTTTCTCTGTGTAGCCTTGGATGTCCTGGACTCTCTTGTAGATCAGGCTGTCCTCGAACTCACAAAGACCCACTTGCCTTTGCCTCCCAAGTGCTGGGATTAAAGGCGTGCGCAAGCACACTCGGCTCATATTCATATTTTCTTATGCATGCTTTCAGAAACTTCGGAAGGATAAGGTAGAAACCAACCAGCAAGTAGTTACTTATGTTTATAAGGGAGATGAGAAACAGGGCATACTGGGACCAATGTTGAGAAGGAAATAATTACACACACACACACACACACACACACACACACACACACACACACACACGCCCTGATAGCATTCAGCAACTTATACATGTCCGTATGTGTAGGCGTACACCCACATACTCACACCCATAATCCTTCCCTCCCCTATATTTCTTCCTATACCTTTATTCTCTCTCCTCTTACCTGCTTTCTCATCATCTTTTATGAGCCATCAGCCCATTATATCTACTGTCATTCTTTATGACCTCCCTGAGATTACTCCCACTCCCACGTCACAGACCTCACAGACACTCTTTCATCCTTCTGTGACTCCACCTCGGGCATCTTTGATCCTCTGGCTCGGTGCTCCCCCCTCATCATACCTGCTCCCTCACCCTGTGGCCCAGCCCCACGCTGCTAAAGTTCTTCCTCCATACTTATTGTCTCACGGTTTCCCCTGGAGACACGGTCTCTTCACCTCTTGCCGTCACCATAATCCGGTGAAGTCTGACTTCTTCATGCATAACGTTCGGATGCCGTCTCCAGCTCCAGCCTAGATGACCTAACTGGTACCTGTAATTCTTTTGACACAGTACTTTTGTTTGTTTGTTTGTTTTTCGAGACACGGTTTCTCTGTGTAGCCCTGGCTCTCCTGGACTCACTTTGTAGACCAGGCTGGCCTCGAACTCACAGCGGTCCAACCTGCTTCTGCCTCCCCAGTGCTGGGATTAACGGCGTGTGCCACCACGCCCGGCTTACACAGTACTTTTAATGCCGCATTGCACTTGCTTTTCCCATTTCCTGCCTCAGCTACTAAACAGTAAGTTTCTTGAGGACAAGAGCCCTTTGCTTTGCCTACCATTACTTTTTTGCTTTTCACCCAAGGACTTAGCCTTTCCACAGTACAAGCTCTCAGAATCACATGTTGAGCCTTACAGCACAAGTCTCTAACATCCAAAGGACTTCGGAAGTGTAGAGTGCTAAGCATCCCATTAAGGAATAGAAAGAGGTGCGAAGGTAATAGATATTTTAGGAAATATTTTTAGATTATGATTATTTTTTAAGTCGTGTGCATAGGTATGACTATGCGTATGTGCACATGTCGTTTGTCACCAGAGCCTGTCCTGGTTAACTACTGCTATCAACTTGACACAGGCCAGAGTCATTTGGAGGAGACTCAGTTGGAGGGTTGCCCAGACCAGATTGGCTTGTGGCAGGATTAATAATAGCTGTGAATGGGTCCAGCCCACTGCAGGCGGTGTACACACACACACACACACACACACACACACACACACACACAGAGCTATGTATATATACATACACACACATACATATAGCTACGTATACACACACACACACACACACACACACACACACACACACACACACACACACACACACACGGAGCCACTGAGCAGAAGACTAGAGATCAAGCCAGTAAGTAGCACCCAGTTCCTGCTTGCACTCCTGTCCTGGCTTCCTTCAGGGACAGATGGCAACCTGTAAGAGGAAACACTTTATTCTGTATGCCATTTTTAGTCAGTGTCTTATCATAGCAACAGCAGGAAAGCCAGACAGAAATTGGTATGGACCTGACCATGTTGTTATTTAGGAGGATTATGGAATTATTTGGAGTCCTGAGCTGAAAAAGACATTGAGAACCTGGAGTTTCATGGGACGTTCTGTGAGAGATTGGAATGTTTGGAGAACTGCAGATGATGGAGGCAAAGATACTACTGGGGCCACTTGTGTGATATATTCAAATTAAGAATCTGTGGAAGCAAAGTCTTGTTTGCTTTACTAGGACAACGAACTCTGGGGTTGGAAAAAAAAAAAAAAACCAGCTGTGATTAATAAGAGACCAGCATCAGTGGGATAAAAAAAACCTTCTGGGAAGTTATTTTCTCAGAGTGAGCACACAGAAGCTATGGTCCAGGGGTGGGCCAAGGCTACATCTCAAGCTGACAGCTAAGTCGCCTAAGAGTTCCCCACAGGATACTAGTTTTGGCCTCATGGAAGTTGGAGGTTTTAAGGGGTCATGGAGGTAAGCTGAGGCTTGGCAGCATGTGTCAAGTTTGGAGTCCCTGAAGACGAGCCAGAAGAAGTCAGTGGTCTTTGCCAATGCAGCCTCCGTTACACTGGAGACCTTAGGATGTCGAAGCTGTCAGGGCTGTAAGATGAGCACCAAGGCCAGGCAGCAGCAGATGTAGCATGGAGTCTATCTGAACCTGTGAGATGAGCTGAGCGGGAGAAGTGGGACCGCCCAAGCCCCTGTGGAGCCCAGAAGATCATGAGTGAGTTCTAGATGTTGGATGAGCTTTTGATATATTTAGATTTTGATTTTGTTTGGATCTTATTGTAATTGTGACCTAGTTCCTCTTTATTGGAACAGAAAAAGTATCTAAATTTTTTTTATAGGAGCTCATAGTTAAAAGACTTTGTAGTTTTAAAGAAGACTGGGGCTTTTAAAGTGTTGAAATTTTTAACGACTATGGGACTTTAAAAAGTTGCCCTGTGTTCTATATTTTGATATTAATATTAGCGGGAGATCTTAGGGAGAAAAAAAAGGAAGGTTATAGTTGAGCAGTCATGCATTTGTGTATCAAATCGACAAGGAGTGGAAAAGTCCTCACTAGCTACAGCTGTCAACTTGACACAGCCCTGAACAATTTGAAGGAGTCTCGAGTGAGGAATTGCTCAGATCAGAGTGCTCTGTGGCCACATCCCTGAGGAATTATCTTGACTAATGATTGACAAGGGCAGGAGGGAGGGCTCACCCCACCCTCCTGTGGGTGGTGCCACCACTGGGCAGGTGGCCTTTATCTCCCTAAAACAGGTGGTTGAACAGAGACCCAGAGAGTGAGACAGTAAGCAGTGGCCCCTCTGTGGTCCTGGCTTCAGTCCCCACTTGATCTCCTGCCTGCCTTGATGATGGACATTAACCTGTGAGATGAAATGAACTCTTTTTTTTTCTCTCCCAAGTTGCTTTTGGTCAGTGTTTTATTACAGCAACAGAGAGCCAATTAGCGCAGGTCCATTGGAGCTGACGTGTTAAGAAACAGTGATGAGGCATTCAGTGTGCCTCACACTCAGCCCACTGAACTCTGGTCTTCTTAAGAACCGTAAGAGCTTTTAACCAGTGAGCCTTTTCTCCAGCTGGCCCCCCCGACTCCCGCCCCACACCCCAAAGGTATTTTAGAGTCTTGAAACATGCAATCTCTTTTCATTTCACCTTATTCCCCTCCCCTATGTCTGTGACAGAAGGGGACCTCCTCCCCCACCATATATATGGTCATAGCCTATCAGGTCTCATCTTGGTAGCCTGCTTATCTTTTCTCTGAGTGTCACGAAGCCTCCACACCAAGGGGAAGTGGTCAAATATGGGGCACCAGAGTTCATGTCAGAGTCAGTCCCTGCTCTCCACATAACTGTGGAGAATGTCTTGTCCATTGGCTAGATCTGAGTAGAGGTTCAATGTTTACTGCATGTATTGTCCTTGGTTGGTGCAGTAGTTTAAGCAGACCCCCTGGGTCCAGATCTGCCCATCATGATGTTCTTCTTGTAGATTTCTAGGACCCTCTGAGTCTTTCTATTTCTCCATTCTCCCATACTTCTCTCACCTAGAGTCCCAATAGGAAGTCCTCACAACTATCCCAATCTCCTGGTAAGTGAAGTCTTTCATGGGACATCCCTTTTGGGCTAGTGTCCATTTATAAGTGAGTATATACCATGTGAGTCTTTCTGGGTCTGGGTTAACTCACTCAGTATCATCATGTCTAGTTCCATTTGTCTGCAAATTTCAGGATTTCCTTGTTTTTAATAGCTGAGTAGTATTCCATAGTGTAAATGTACCATAGTTTCTTTATCCATTCTTCAACTGAGGGACATTTAGGTTGTTTCCAGGTTCTGACTATTATGAATAAGGCTGCTATGAACATGGTTGAGTATATGTCCTTGTTGCATAGGAAACATGCAATCTTATTCTTAAGAGCATACATTTAAGGAGAATTGCATTAGATATACAGAATTTCACAGTGGATAAATGGATAAACAGATTCCCACTATTCTGAAGGAAAGCCTATCAGTGTATGGGCAATTTTTCAGCTCTACACTGGTAGATTCGTGCATAGCTTCTAAGTCCTGTACTAATGGAGTCTCCTCTTCCCTGGGGTAGGGGCTGTTGGCCATCAGCCCACAAAGGCAGGAGGAGCAGAAGGTGAGGTGCGGGGCTCAGAAGGCCATGAGCATGAGGGAAATGACCACTTCGGGGAGATGGTTCAACTTTATTGTGGGAAAACAAAAGCAATATAGTCCTTAGGGAGTGGGTGTGGGGCTCCCAGGATAGGTGTACATAATTGTTTGGAACTAGGCCCTTCAAGGATGCTTGGTTTGCATTTGGCAGCACACTCCTAAGGTATGAATGGGAACACGGTACCTAATTATCCTATAGATGCAGGGAGGGAAGAGCTAGCAGGCAACTGTGCCAAAGGCCAGACTTGAGTGCCTACAGACTCTCTCCAGATGAGGTCAGGCAGAGTAGGAGGCCCTGCTGGGGAGAGGGAGTCCTCCTAGCACCTACCTCAGAAAGGCTATCCAGACATGATCTTTTGCTTTTTTTTTTTTTTTTAAGTTTTTCAAGACAACACTTTTCTGTGTTATCTTGGCTGTCCTGGACTCACTTTGTAGGTCAGGCTGGCCTGGAACTCGCAGCGATCCACCTGCCTCCGCCTCCCAAGTGCTGAGATTACAGGCATGCGCCACCACACCTGGCTTGTATTCTTCTTGAATGTGGCTTGAAAGTGTTTTTACTGAGAATTTTCATGTCTTTGGCCATCAGGGAGATTGGCTTGTATTTTTATTTTTTGTTAGATCTTTATCTAGTTTTGGTAAGAGGGTAATACTAACTTTATTTTTTAAAAAAAGAAGGTTGGAGCTGAACCTTTATTTTTAGCACCTGGGAGGCAGAGGGAAGCAGGTCTCTGAGTTCTAGGTCGACTGAGACACCATAGAAAGACATTGTATAAACAAACAAACAAACAAACAAACAAATGCTTTGCAAGCGTTCCTTCCCATTCTCTTTTACAAAAATAATGAGCCAGACGTGGTGGCATATACCTTTAATCTCAGCACGCAGGGAGGCAGAGGTAGGCAGATCTCTGTTAGAGGTTAGTTTGGTTTACAAAGCAAGATCTAGGACATCCAGGGCCACACACAGAGAAACACTTGTAGAAAACAACAAAACAAAACAAACAAAAAACAAACAACAAAAAAAGAAATTCTCTTTTAGGTACTTCAATTTAGTAGAATTTGGATATTTAAACTATTTTCTCATGATTATTTCCTCAGTGTCTGTTGTCATCTTTCCCTCTTCATCTCTGAATTTAGTAATTTGGGCTTTTTCTCGATTAATTTGGCTCAGGGTTTTGTTTATGCTCTGTGTTCAAAGATTTCTTTTCACTTTTATTTTATTAATGTCTGTCCTGATTTTTGTTATTTTTCTATGTCTATTGATTTTTCAGATTGGTTTGCTCTTGTTTTTCCAGTGCTTAAAGTTTATCATCATGTTGTTCAGTTGAGCTCTCTGTTATTGTTTTATTATTATTATTATTATTATTATTATTATTATTATTATTATTATTATTATTATTAAGTGTAGGCACATAGAACTGTAAACTTCCTTCTTCGACCTACCTTCATTGTATTCCATACATTTGGATATGTTGTGCATTTATCATCATTTAATTCTATAATTTTAAAAATATTTTCTTCTTGATTTTTTTTTTTTGGAGTGACTAATTCACCATCCAGTGGTGTGTGTGTTTTTTAAATCACTTTACAGCCTCATACCAGCCCCCTCCCTGCTTTCCACCCAGTCCTGCCCTCATGTCTCCCCCTCCCTATACCCCCTTTACTTCTTTTCAGTGAAGGAGAGTCCTAAGGGATACCAACCCATCCTGACACCTCAAGTCACAGTAGGACTAAGTGCATTCTCTCCCACTGAGGCCAGACAAGGCAGCCCAAGTAAGGGAAAGCAATCCAAAGGCAGGGAACAGAGTCAGTGACAGCCCCTACTCCCATTGTTAGGGAATCCACATGATGACCATGCTGCACATCTATTACATATGTGTAGAGGTCTAAGTCTGGCCTATGCATGCTCTTTGATTGGTGGTTCAGTCTCTGTGAACCCCCATAGACCCAAGTTAGTTAACTCTGTAGGTCTTCTTGTGGTGTCTTTGACCCCTCCAAATCCCTCAATCCTTCCCCCAACTCTTCCACAAAACTCCCAGAGCTTGACCTATTGTGTGGCTGTGGGACTCTGCATCTGTTTCCATCAGCTGCTGGATGAAGCCTCTCAGAAGAAAGTTATGCTAGGTTCCTGTCTGCAAGCACAGCAGAGTGTCATTAATAGTGTCAAGGGTTGGCTCTCTCCTGTGGGGTGGATCTCAAGTTGGACTAGTCATAGGTTTCCCATTTCCCCAATCTCTGCTCCATCTTTTTTTTTTTTTTTAAGATTTATTTATTTATTTAATGTATTTGAATGCTCTTTCTGCATGTACACCTGCATGCCGGAAGAGGGCATCAGATCACATTATTGACAGTTGTGAGCCATGATGTGGTTGCTGGGAATTGAATTCATGACCTCTTCATCTCCATCTTTAACACTACATTACTTGTAGTCAGGACAAAATTTGGGTCAAATATTTTTATGGGTGGGTTGGTGTCCCTCTCCCTCCATTGGAATTCCCACCTGGCTACAGGGGTGGTGACTTCAGGCTCCATATGCCCCAATAATAGGACTCTCAGCTAGGGTTACCCCTATAGACTCCCAAGAGCCTCCCTTGTCCCAGAAGACACCTACCCATGTCTATCTTTTCTCCTGGTCCTCCCTTCCCCTCTCTTCCTCCACTCTCCTTCTCTCCTCACACCTGAGCGAAACTCTCAATCATCATAGATGGATAAAACAAGATATTCCAAGACAAAATCAGATTTGAACAATAGCTATCCACACATCTAGCCCCACAGAAAATACTAGAAGGAATACTCCAAGCCAAGGAGGGTAACTACATCCAAGAAAATGCAGAAAATAAATAATTCCACACCAGCAAAAACAAAAGAAGAGAAACACACACACACACACAACAACTACTACTACTACCATTACCACCATCACCACCACCACCAACATCATCATATGATCAAAATAGCAGGAATTAACAAGCATCGATCATTAATATCTCTCAACATCAATGGCCTCTCTTCACCAGTAAAAAGACACAGACTAACAGAATGGTTGTGAAAACAGGATCCATTCCGCCACTGCATTCAAGAAACACACCTCAGCAGCAAAGATAAACATTACCTCGGAGTAAAAGCCTGGGAAAAAGTTTTTCAGACAAATAGTCACGAGAAGCAAGCTGGAGTAGCTATTCTAATATCAGTAGGTGTTTTTTAACCTTTGAAAGCTTGTGTGTTTTCTGTAGTTTCTCTTATGGCAGATTTCTAGCTTTATTCAGTTGTGGTCAAATAGAATACAGAATGTTGTTTCATCCTTTCTGCATCTGTGGAGACTTGCTTTGTGTTCTAATAAAACCCTTTGTCAGATGAGTTGCTGGCAGAGCTTCTTTCTCATTCTGTGGACTTCCTCTTCACCCAGTTGTTTGTTTCCTTAGCTATGTAGAGCTTTTTAGTTTTATAAAGTTCCACTTGTCAATTGTTGGCCTTAAGTTTGGGGCAAATGGAGTCTTATTCAGAAATTCTTTCCTATACCTGTTACCATATAGAGTACTGCTTATGTTTTTGTTTTTGTTTTCCCTAGCAGGTTCAGTGTTTCAGACTTCATGTTTAAGTGTTTAACCCGTTTGGAGTTAGTTTTTGTACAAGGGTCTAATTTTAGTCTTCTGCATGTGGATAGTCTATTTTTTCAGCAATATTTGTTGAAAATGGTTTCTTATATTCAGGCCATTTTTTTGACATCTTTGTCAAATATTAATTGGCCATAGTTATGTGGACCTATGGTTGGGTCTTTGATTTTTTTGTTCCATTGGTCTATAGATCTGTTTTTGTGCCAATGCCATATCATTTTAATCATTATGGTTCTGTAATATAATATCTTTAGCTTTGTTCTTTTTGTTTTGGCTATTCAGGGTCTTTTTTATTCCATACAAATTTTAAGATAGTTTCCCTCCATTTATGTGAAGAATTAGATGTGGATTTTGATTGGGATTGCATTGAGTTGATAAACAGATTTTGGTGGAATGCTGTTTTCAGTGTTAATTCTACCAATCCATGAGCCTGAGCATATCTTTTCAATTTTTAGTGCTTTTCTTCAGAAGTTCATTTTGTCGGATATTAGAACAGTGATGCCTGCTTGTTTCCTGGTACGATTTGATTAGAATGGTGCCTATCTTTCGAGCTGTGTTTCTTGTAGGCAACAACAGATACATTGATTTTGTTTCTTGATCCATTCAGTCAGCCTGTATCTTTTGATTGAAGAATCAAGGCCATGGATGTTTAAAGTTATTATTAAAATATGTGTTAATTGAGGTCTTTATGTTGTTCACTTTTGATATTGTTTGTGTTCTAATTGATACTTCATGTGTTGTCGTCTCCCCTTCCCCCACAGTCTCTTTGCTATGCCCACTCTTCTGATCAGGGAAAAATATTGCTTGTTGTACTTTCTTTAGGTTTGGTTAGGCTATTTATATCATGGACAATTTTTTCTTTCTCTTTCAATAATGGCAGATAGTTTTGCTGGGTATATTAGTTTAGCCCAGCCATCATAGTATTTTAGGAGTTAGAATGCATTGTTTCATGCTCTTCTGTTTTTCAATGTTTCCATTGAGAAATCAGCTCTTATTCTGTTGGGTTTTCCTTTAAATGTGACTTCTGTTATATTTCTCAAGGCTTTCAATATACTTTCTTTGTTATGTATGATTAGTGCTTTAGCTATGATATACTGTGGGGATTTTCTTATCTGATTTTTGTGGTATGTCTTTTCTTAGTTTGGGGAAGTTTTCTCCTATGATCTTGTTGAAGATCTGATCTTTGCCATTGACCTAGGATTCTTCTCCCTCATCTGTATGTACAATTTGAAGGTTTGATTTTTTTTTTCATGGTGCCCCATATTTCCTGTATGTATCTTTCCTGCTTAAAATTTTAAAAATTTCATATTCCTTGATTATTTGGTTTAGATCCTCTAGTTTATCTTTGAGCCCTGATATTTTATTTTCTGTTTGATTTATTCTACTGGTAAGGTTTTCCTTTGAGTTTTTTTAGTTGAGTTATTGGATTTTTCAGTTTGATACTCATTTCAGTTTGAGTCCTATTTAATGTTTCTATCTCCTATAGAATCCTGTTCTCAAGTCTTGGGTTGTCTTCACCATTTCTGTCAGCCTTATGTTTGCATTTTCTTGGGTATTATTCAGGTGTTTATTCTCCTTAAATTCTCTGTCCTTAATTTCATTGAGCGATTTCTTTGTGTATTCTGTAAACTCATTGAATTCTTTAGTGGGGTTTATGGTTGTTCTTTTAAATTCTGTGTCTGGGGTTTATTTAAGCAATTCTCATTCTACAGGACTGGTAGGTATTGGAGAGAAACTACTGGCTTGATCTTTCATATTGTTGGTATCCTTGCAAGGAGATCTGGACATGTGGACCTGTTTTTGTTTATTTATTTATTTTTTTGTATGTGTATGTGTATATCTGTGTGAGTACAAGTGCCAGCAGAGGCCAGAAGAGGATATCCCATTCCCGAGAACTGGAGTCATAGATGGCTGTGAGCCACCATGTGGGTGCTAGGAACAGAACTCATGACCTCTGGAAGAGCAGCCAGTGCTCTTAACCACAGAGCCATCTCTTTAGCCCTGTGGACTTGTTTTGTTAGTTCTAAGTCTGATGTGGACAGATCAGTTTGGAGCAGAAGAGAGGATGTGTGGTTAGGTTGGGCCTAGATGTTAGGCATAGGAAATAGTTTGGGTGAAATGAACTCGGGTGGACACAGGGAACTTGGCTATTATACCAGAGGTGCCTCCTGCTCTAAGCCTGGAGTGTGGAGGTAGGTCTGATAGGCTGTTAATGTTGGTTGTGGTGTGCGAGGGGCCTGAGATTGGAGGATAGGTAGGCAGGGTCCTGACAAAAGCATAGAGATCAGTTGAGGCTCAAACAAGGGAGGCCATACGAGGTTGGAGCGCTGGATGTGGGATCCAGGCTAGATCTGGCAAGCTGGGGCAGATGCATGGATGGCGAGAGTCGGGCATACTCTCTAGGCTAGACCTTGGAGAGGGATGCGGGAGATCAAGCTGGGTGGAAATGTTGGGTGCAGACACTTGGGACGCAGTTCTTTTTAGGAAAGGCTTGGTGGAAGATTTAGAGCATGTGTCCATGGTAGTGCTACACTTTCCTTCCTCAAAGGACCCTAGCCCATACCCAGAGGTTCTGAGGTTTGGTCTGCAAAGTAGATGAGAGGTGATGATGTCCCATTACAATGATCCAAATTGGGTCCAGGTCCAGACCTAGAGTTTTTCTTGAAGGATTATATTACTAGGCCTCTGTATATTTCATTCCTGCATACAGATTGAATAACCATAATATCAAAGTCTGAAATGTGATGTGCTCCAAAATTAAATAATTCACACCAACCTTATATAACTGGCCACGGGCCAAAGGCAGATGAATAAATAATATAACACCACCCACACGCTAGGTATGTATGATGTGTATAAAATAGGAATATTGTTCAGATTTATATTGTTCGAGTCTCTTGGCTGGTAAGGAGGCTACGGGAGCCGATGCAATGGGATGAGGAAAAATGAAAACTATTCAGGGTCAGGCTTGAGGGACATGTTTAAAAATGAAGTGTGTAAGGGACTTTCTCACTCTTCCAGGATGCAAGAAATTATTCAGAGAGCCAAGAAGAGTCTTTCGGAGTGCGTTGAGTCCTACTAATATTCTTCAAATATCTTAAGTAAGCAGTGGAATCCACTGAGTTCACCTACTGCAGAGAGCTTCTTTAAAGGCGAGTCTGCGTTTATGGTGCTTGATATAGGTTCCAGGATGTTTTCCAGTTGCTTGACTTGTGTTGTTTTTGAATTATCTGTATTATCAGTAGGCCCGGCTAGCAATCAATTATGACACAGATACTTGTTATATTTTAAAATAGCCTTAGTTAACTTGGGGCAGGGCAGATATTAATCCTCTAAACTATTTTCCATGGTGGGGCAGGTATGGGATTCCTGCCTTTATCCCACACCATCTGCTTCTAATCATTTCTATCAAGCTACCTCCCATCCGTAATCCCAAATACTTGCTAATGTTCTTCATCTGGGTGGGATTCTTCATCCATGCCACACATGTGCTCCTCTTCCATCTAACCCATGGCGGCCTTCTTCTTCTTCCTTCTCGGGACCCTCCGGTCTTCCTCCTTCCTCCTAGTGGCAGTCTTTCTTCCTCCTCCCAGGATTCCTCTCTCTCTCTCTCTCTCTCTCTCTCTCTCTCTCTCTCTCTCTCTGTCTCTCTCTCTCTCTGTCTCTCTCTGTCTCTGTGTCTCTGTCTCCTCCCCGCCCCCCCCTCAGCCTAGGAACCTTAGCCACACCTATCTCCTTTGCCCTGCCCAGGTGGGATGGCTTTTTATGAATCAAAAGATGGCTCACAGAGACAGCAAGCAGTAATTAGCATCAAAATACATTAGACCATCCCACCGCCCCCCCAACAGATTTGGATTTCCTCACAGGTGTCTACCCTAAGCTGTTCTGACTTAAGCTGTTTGAATCCAGTCTTGAGTTCTCCTACACAGGCCATTTCACACCCAACTGTTACAGCTAAACTGTTGCTTCTCTTAAGATGTGTTGGAAGTTAACAAAACGCTTTGTGAAGGAGCTCTTAGGTGAGGCACTGCCAGCTGCACTGCCAGTCACCTCAATTATATCCTGGCTTTTACTTCAGGTTCTTTCACAAGGCCTCGATCCAAATGCCAGCTGGATACAGTCACTCCAAGGCTTGGCTGAAAGGAAGCCCTTCTAAGTTCACGTTGCTGGCAGGCCAGGTTACTCTTTGATAACTGTAAGAGGCTCTGTTTCTCCTTGGCTGCTTGCAGAAGGCTTTCTTTGATTCCTTCCCGTGTGAGTCTCTCATAGTATACACTTTGATAACACACTGGTGCCACCAGAGTGAGCAAGCAGCACGGCAAGTGACATAGTGCTGGCCAGGGAAAGGCTGGTTTGTGAAAGTGGCATGTGTTATACTTTTGCAATAATTCATCCAGTAGATAGTCCCATTCAAGGAGGTTCTATTCACATTGCCATAGAGGGCATTTACAAGGACAGGAGCATCAGGATCGCTGTGGGTATTGTGAGCAGTCTGCCTCAATGCGTGTTTTGGTACCTGTAAAAGATCCCAGGACTTGCTGGGCATGGTGGCGCACGCCTTAAATCCCAGCACTCGGGAGGCAGAGGCAGGTGGATCACTGTGAGTTCGAGGCCAGCCTGGTCTACAAAGCAAGTCTTGGTCAGACAGCCAAGGCTACCACAGAGAGACCCTGTCTCAAAAAACCAAAAGGGGGAAAAAATATCCCAGGACTCAGGAGATTAAGAAATAAAGATCACGTGTTTGAGGCTATCCTGGGCTATGTAGTGAGTTCCAGACCAGCCTTTAGATACATAGAGAGACTTTGTGTCAAAACCAAACATATAAAGAGTTCATCCCTCTGACCGTGAGATTTAGGTGACTGACAGTCCTTATCATGCCTCAGTAGCGGTGACTAGCTTGTCAATAAGGAACTGACAGAGAAGAAATAATCAGAATATCAGGTTTAATTTCATAAAAATAATACTAATTATCAGACTTTGGATGGATTACTCTCAGTTATGCCTCACTATGATAAAGTAAAGAGTGTGACTATTGTTCAGATATGGCCAATAATTTCAGTATTTTCTAGTAAGTATTATTTTGTAGCTATATGCTTTATGTACTTAGAAGTCAATGTTGACTATTTCTTTTGTAACAGGGCCCCATTTCACCAGTTTCTATCTCTCAATGCACTGAGCGCAGCAATCTAAATAATACACAGATTAAACTGTAGAATTAGATTGCAGAAATCTATCAGTTGGTTTTTTACAAAGGAAAGTAATTTGTATCTCCGTTCTCTTATGAGAAAAAATACCAAAAATTTTGATGATGAAGTTGATGATAATGATGATGATTTTAGGCTTTTCGAGACAGGGTTTCTCTGCGTAGCCTTGGCTGTACTGGGCTCTATTTTTAGACCAGGCTGGCCTTGAACTCACAGAGATCCACCTGCCTCTGCCTCCCAAGTGCTGGGATTAAAGGTGTGTGCCACCACAGTCTTGCCAGGAATTCTTTTGGTAGAGAAAAAACAAAAAGCCCCCCTGTCCCCCCCAGTTCTATCAGCAGAATGTCTGGCATTGTGCTAGGATTATAGTTGTGTACTTAAGTGACACATTTCTAAGTCTTATTCTTCAAATATCCAGAACATGATTAAATAAAACAAGAATATCTTTTGTTGGGCTTCCTCAGCTGTCAATGTAAAGGGTTTTGGTTTTTGTTGTTGTTTGTTTGTTTCTCTCTCACAGTCATCGGGGTGGGGGGTAGTCAGAGACACATGTTCAACTCATAGAGGATAAAGTGGTGATTCAAAGGGTTCAGGACCTAACAGAATGGCTTTCTTCCATAGAACCAGAGAGGCTTTAACTAGTCGGAGAGGAAGCCGGAATAACCTCAGGAGAACTGTGCTGGGAAGCACCCAGGTCGGTGCCAGGACCATGTGTTGCTTTCCTCCTTATTCAACACTAACGGGGATAGGCAAGATCCCCGAACTGACTGAATCCCACACTGTAGGCCTTGAGGCGTTCGTTACATTCTACCATTCACACCTAAGCCCTCAAGTAAGGTAACTTCTAAAGAAAAGTCAGAGGATGCTTGTGTGACATCAGAACTTTGTCTGTTTTTGTTTTTATATCTGTTATATTGTGTGTATGGATGGTTTCCTGCATGCATGCATGTATGTGTGCCACATGCAAGCCTGGTGCCCGAGGAGGTCAGAAGAGGGCGTTGGTTTTCCTGAAACTGGAGTTTCAGATGGTTTTTGAGGTACCATGTGTCTTTGGGTCTTTTGTCATTATTATTTTTGCCCTGCATTCTCTTCCCGGCTTACTCTGCCAAAAGGACAGTAAAGAACAACCCTGATCCCCTGAGCTTTCACCTGCTTTGCTCTGTCCCAGCCCTTTCACTTCAACAGGTCTTGATCTGGCAACATGGAGCTTTTAAAGACACAAGCTTCAAAATGGGGTTTAGTCCCCATTCCTACCCCTTAGGGAAGCCTAGTCCCCTCTCCCTTACTACCTGCGATTTGGAGCAAGTTGCCTAACTTGTCTGAGCCCCTTTCCTCATCTGTAAAGTCACGTGATGTGCTTTACAACGTACTTCCCAGCGATGTGGTAAGGATGCGGGCAAAGGGACTAACAGTCGGTGCCCAACAAACGGTGCCATTTGTAGCTGTACAACCTACAAATGGCTACAATCTAGCCATTTGACAACTCCCACGCAAACCATCTTTGCACTCTTTGCCTCAGTTTCAAAGAGCCAGAATGGGAAGATAAGCTGATCTATTTGCAGGTTCAAGCACAACCCCGTGGGGCGGAACATGGAACCCTGAGGGACTGAGTTTTGATAAGAAGAAGGAGGAGGGGAAGAGGAGGAGGAGAGGAGAAGGGGGAGAAGAAGAGGAAGAAGAAGAAGAGGAAAAAGAAAAAGCTCACCCTCGGCCTAAGGACGTGGGGCTTTAGAACTTGGTCTGGCTTTTTGGGGAAAGGGTCGTTCTGAATTCAGCAAATGTGCTGACCTGTTTGTGACTGAGGAATTATTGGAGAAAGGTAAAGAAACAGAGAGGTCTGATTGATCTCATCTCTGCTCTCTAATCTCTAAAACACAAGGTGAAAGGACAGTTTGGAGTGGGTCAAAGACACGCCAGCTGTGGTTGGCACATCTGAACAGTTATCAGCAGTACTAGTGTAGCCATAGTGGCAGACAGCGTCGGGATTGGCCTGGGACCTTTCAGCCCACATCCAAGGCATATAAAAATCCGTCTCTCCACAGATGACTTTCTGTCTCATTTGAAAGGGATTCAGACAGACGGAGAATAATCCACATGGTTTACCAGAGGGGGTTAAGTGATGTGCTCTGAGCTAAAGCCAATCCGCCTCGCTCTTTCTACCTGAGATGACTTGGGGAAAGGTGGGTTTCACCACTGGCCAATAGCAAACGAACAGCCCCGTCATGCTACTTCCTTTACCGTGCTGAAATCTGACTCGCAGGCATCTCACAGATGTGCAAAGCTATGTTGCAATAGATATTTGGACACTTGCCTCCACTCTTACCTGAATACATGTAGAAGTGAAATTATTATTCAAATCATTATTTTCAAAATGCTTGTGAAAATCACAGAAGAATAATTCTTGTCTCCAATGCCCCCAGGAGCTGAGTTAGAATTTCTTGGGGGGGGGGGGTGGAGAGCTAATTTTATACTTTAAGGTGCTTTACTCAGATCCAAGTTTTGTAACATGACTGAGAGGGTTATTCAATCTGGGGTGACACAGAGGCACCAGAAGCTCAATGCAAACACTATAGAAAGGAATCGTTTCCTCTCCCCTCACCCTTCCTCAAAGACTCAACGTTACATGCAGCCACACCATGTCTTGATATAGGAGGGAGAGAGATTGCTCCTCCTGTAGTTTGGTCTCAGGGTGGGATTGCCTTGCATCCCTTACATCTTTACTTGACTAGTGTATAAAAAAAAAATCTTATAAAAAAATCTTGTTGATATTTCCAAACTGATCACTTTAACCTCTAGTTCTTTCAGAGATTAGGGCATGTGATTACCTCAGGACCCTTCCTTGAAAGGGTCAAATGTAAGCAATCCATATTATGGTACTGTAAGTAGATTTATTTCAGAACAAAAGGAAAAATGAGCCTTCATCATTATTATTTGGAGCTATGCCTTCAAACCAAACCAAACCTTCCCTGACCTTTTTGGTTAGGCATGACCAGGATCCAGGCGCAAAACTATGACAGCCAAGACTTGAATCAGAAGACCATCCATACAGCCCTCCCTCTCAGTTTCCCTGCCTCCTTCTGTCGCTTGCAGATGCATCTCTTACACCCACGGTGAGTTAGAGACAGGTCGTGTTGGGTCATGCTGAAATGGGCAGAGCTTGGGTTGGGGACTGCTCAATGGTAGAGAATGCCTGAGGCACTGGGTCTGATCCCTGCATCTAGAAGACAGTGCAAAGAAGAGAGAGCAGGGTTTGGTGTTCCCAAAGATAGACTGGGGGAGACGTTGTTTCATATGTACAGTCCTCCGTCCTCTTGCCAGAGGCCAAGTGAACAGATCTAAAAAGAGGTTTGAGTCTTTTTTGTTTGTTTCGAGGCAGAGTCTCTCTGTTTAGCCTTGACAGTCTTTGTAGACCAGGCTGGCTTCGAACTCACAGAGATCCACCTGCCTCTGCCTCCTGAGTGCTGGGATTAAAGGCATATGTGCGTCACCACTGCCTAGTCAAGCCATTTTTATTTTTAACAAACTGCCCCAAAGATTTTGGCACACACGGCCAGTACCTCTCACCTAGAATAATAATTACCTAAATATCCATAGGCAGCTAAGAAAAAGACTAGATGAACTCTCTAGGAACATAATTCCTATTTTTCAACAAGTCCCTATTGTAAAAAACAAAACAAAACAAAACCTTTAATGCTTTCTATGGTTTAATAAAACTGTGAAGAGTGAGCCTATTGCCAGGCCCTTCCACTCTGAAGACACCCTAACATCTTAACCATGGATTGCTCCAGTCATGACCACTGCAGACAACCTGTAACAGCCTTGGGGAGCAGCACGCTAAGCAAACCAAGATGTGGGAAACGCTAGATGAACCTGTTTATCGACTGCTATCCTCAGTCAGATCAGCAGGGTACCACTTTCCAAAAGAACGTCTGTGATTAGTTCTCGAACACAGCCTTTCATTTGTCCAAGCGACTGTACCATAATTGTCACAGTCCCTCCCGGCTTTGCAATTAGACTCTTAGCTCACTTTTCCAGTTCACTAGAATATACCTCTCTGTGCTGCTCCTGGTGTTGTAATGCTAGGCCCATTATTATATTATTATTTGGTTGTAGGAAGGGGTATGGATGAGATAGGCTCTTATCCAAGGCTACTCTTTAACTCTATTGTGTATCCAAGAACGGCGCTGAACTCCTGACCCTCTTGTCTCCACCTCCCCAGTGCTTGAATTACAAGTGTGCCCCACCATGTGTGGCTCAACATTAGGCCCATTGGCCCATTAAAAGGTTTCTCTGGGGTGAGCTTTTCTTGCTTGCTTTTGATCTTTACCATTAGTAGATGTCACTAAAGTGGGCTGACCAGGAGAGGAGGGCAGACACAGCAATGGAGGTTAGCAACAGTGAAGGGGGGCTGGGACGGCAGTAGCAGCAAAGGAGCCGCTGAAGAGCTCCAGAAAACAACCAAGGCACGAAGCGTAGTTGGCAGAGACAGAGAAGGCTGCAAATGGCTGAAGACAAGACACTTGCAGGCTCTGGTGACTGGAAGAATTATTGGGAGCTGCCGTGTCTCAAGGGCCAAGTGTCCCTATATGATAACCCTGGAAGACGTAATAGTTGCTGTCAAAGGCAAAGGGCCCCGACACACCAGGTGTCAGAGCTCTACCACTAGTATCTAAGCTGAGGATCCAACCACTTGAGACCTATTCAGGAGCTACAACTCCAGTAAATGCTGCCTCATGTTACCTGCTGGTTCCATTCACAGCAGGGATTAAAATATCCAGCCGCTGCTGCTTTACAGCTGGTGGGTAGAGCCCAGCATTATATGCCTCCAACCTGACTGCCTATAGTTGTAACACTGACTTCTAGAGGCTAGTGCAATAGGAGTCTAGTTCTCAGGACTTGACGCTTTAAACCTCTGGGTTTGCCAGGCCAGCCCCTAGGCCTTGGGCACTAAAAGGCCCAGGACTGCCTACATAGAAAAGCTCCTTGTCAGCCCATGATTTCTATCTAGGTAGAGCAAAAGGATGCCACCCTATGGCTGGTAACAGTTTGTTCCTACTGATATACATTAACTTCTCCAAGCCCCAGGATCATCAAGTAAAGCCTAGACAGGAGTGTAGGCATAAGGTTATTGTGTAATTCAAATGCTGATTTCTGTATTGCTCACATCTGCTCGCCAGCTGTTCTGAGACTCTCCTGTCTCAATTTTGTATAAGCACTGCTCCCCATTGTTCCCTGGTATGCCAATAAAGCAGCTTATAGCCGATCGCTGAGCAGGGGAAAGAATAGGGCTGGACTTCCTGGCAGTCAGGGGAGGAGGAGTTGGAGGAGGAGAAAGATGAGGAGATTCAGCCACCAGGCTGTCCAAGAGAGTTCAGAAGAAAGAGCTGGACAGGAGGGAAAGCTACAAAGTGCAAGTGTCTCTGGGATGTGCACTGGGAAGAAACCAAATTATCTTAGAGGGTTAAGAATACTGCAATGACGTTCAGTTCTTATGCTGTGAAGCTTGTTAAAATAATATGATTGAGCCTTAATTATTTGTGATAGCTGGCTTAAGAGAGAAACTGAGAAACAAACATAGTTTTATAAGAATAACCCTAACATTTTAGCACACCAAGTGGGCCTGAACTTACATAGAAATTAAAACTACAAGGCAGTCTCTTAGTTCTGTTAAGAGAGCAACCACAATTTCTAAGGCAGCCCCTTACCCCACTTCCCCACTCTATCCCCCACCCTGAAGAGCAGCAAGGCCTCCAGCCTGCTGTAGAAAAACAAACACTGATACAAATCCAAAGAGGCAAAACAGAGACTTTTATTTTATTTTATTTTTTATTTTTTTAAAAGTCTTTGCTCTGGAAGGAAAAAAAAAGTGGCTCTTTAACACAAGCAAGCTTCTCAAAGCCAGATTTTCCTAGCTAAGGCAGGAAGCTAAATCTTTTTGAGAAGGAGCTCTTGCTGGTCTGGTTTCTGCTCAGTTCTTGTGCTGTGAAGCTTGTTTAAAAAATTGAGTAGAGTCTCAATTATTCGTGTGTTAGCTGGGTTAAGAGAGAAACTGAGAAATGAACACAGATCCCCCACCCCACCCCAAGATAGGGTTTCTGTGGGCAGCCCTGGCTATCCTGGACTCACTTTTGTAGATCAGGCTAGCCTCTAACTCACAGAGATCTGCTTACCTCTGCCTCCCAAGTGCTGGGGTTACAGGTGTGCAACACTACACCTGGCTACGAACACAGTTTTATAAAAATAACTTTAACATAGCAGAGACTAAATCATGGAGTATCACTATTGGTTGGGATTGAAATCCATCTCTCAAGAGAAGTTCAGGGTGCGCCAGGCTGGATTGATTACTTCCAGAGTGGATCGATAAGGGAGTGTCTCCCCTTCCTCTCTTTTGTGTGCCCCAGATTGTCAGTCTCACGTGCACATTGTGTGATGATGAAATCCTTGACTAACATAGATGTGATCGCCATGCTACGGTGCAGCCTGGTCTTTAACGTCACTGCTTGCAGAATTGTAGGCCCAAATGCATTAATAATATAGGCCTTATGGATTCTTCTGTGAGCAATCTATGAAAATTGCAGGGGCAGGCGTAATCATATCTAATTGAAGGTGGCAAGGCTAAGCTCCAGGAGAGTCAGAAAAGGCCTCTAAGAGAGTCAAGAAAGAAGGACGCTGACGTTCCTGATTATTTGTTGTTGTTTTTGTTTGTTTGTTTGTTTGTTTGTTTTTGTGAGGCAAGGTTTCTCTGTGTAGCCTTAGCTGTCCTAGACTCCCTTTGTAGACCAGGCTGGCCTCGAACTCACAGCAATCCACCTGCTTCTGCCTCCCGAGTGCCGGGATTAAAGGCGTGCGCCATCCAAGTTCCTGATTCTCACCCTCATTCATATCCCCTCCTCATCCTGCAAAAATGATGAGAGAATCTTCTCTTATATCTTACGGATCAGAATGCAAGTTCTTTCTAGAAACGAACTCTGAGCTTTTAAAGAAGAGCATCGCCTTCACTAGGCCTCAAGCTCTGGTGGGGACAGACGGGGCTTTAACCAGGGTTCTACAACTATTTAAAGCAGAAATTGGGAATTGCCTTTTCTCTCCCTAACCAGCAGCCTCCCACCTCCAGTAGATGCAGTAAAAATAATGGTGAGAGGGCAAGTTCAGTGCGCTCAGGGGGGCCTGGGGAGGTCTTTAGAAAGCAGCTACCTTGCTTCCTTTCACTGTGGAGGAGGTCGCATGCACTAAGTCGCCTCTTACCTGCTGGCCGCCCTCAGGGGCAACTCCTCTCCTAGCACCAAAGACATCAAGAAGATACTAGACAATGTGGGCATCCAGGCAGACGATGACCAGCACAACAAGGTTATCAGTGAGCTGAATGGAAAACATATTGAGGATGTCACTGCTCAGGGTGTTGGCAAGCTCGCCGGTGTGCCTGTTGGTGGGCTCATAGCTGTTTCTGCTGCCCCTGGCTCAGCAGCTCCTGCTGCTGGTTCTGCCCCTGCTGCAGCAGAGGAGAAAAGAGATGAGAAGGAGGAGTGCGGAGTGTCAGGTGACGACATGGGATTTGGCTTGTTTGATTAAATTCCTGCTCCTTTGCAAAAAAACCTTTCTATGTATGTATGTATAAAAGCAGGTATCTCACATAGGCTTAAGGTGAAGGTTCTTTGATGATGTCAAAACAAATATTGTGTATGTTCATAGCAAACTTTGTGAGGGAACACTCAGCAATGCTTAGGTGCCGACACACATTCCTATGGGTGTAAAATTATTCACAGGAGACTTTTGATTGAAGATTTAAAGAGACCTTCCTCCCCGTAAATTAGATTGGCCATTCAAGTGTTGCTTTGGTTTTTTTTTATTAATTTATTCATATTACATCTCAGTTGTTAGCCCATCCCTTGTATCCTCCCATTCTTCCCTCCCTCCCACTTCCCCTCCTTTTCCCCTCCCCTATATCTGTGACTGAGGGGGACCTCCTCCCCCTGTATATGCTCATAGGGTATCGAGTCTCTTCTTGGTGACCTATTATCTTTCCTCAAGTGTTTCTTTGTATAGGAAAACTCCAAGGAACCACTAGATGCTGCTAATGGGCTGTGGAGGTTTAGGTTTTTGTTTGTTTGCTTTTTTTGTTGTTGTTGTTGTTGTTTGGTTTGATCTAAGGATGCTAAATTATGGGTTAGAATTTAAGGGAACTCCAGAGAAATTACAAACATTACAGTCTGTACATACATACAGGGAAAAAATATCCTATAGAATCAGGAAGGAAGATGTACTAAAGATGGGTGAATATTTAGAGGAGATGCTGATTAAAGGTCACATTGGGATTTTGACACCTATTTGTCAGTTAAAGAAGAACGTTGAACCTTTAGAGATTATCTTTCCCACATCACCAGACACAACACTGAACGTGACCACTGTAACCAACAAATCACCCACAATAGCAAAGACTTGAAGCCAGACCTCGATGCCCATTGACACGTGAGTGGACAGAGAAAATGTGGTGTAGCTACACAGTGGAAGTTTACTGGGCCATAAAGAATGAGAATATGTCATTTGCACGAAAATAAATGAAACCTAAGATCATCATATTAAGTGAAAGAAGCCAGACAAAACAACAATTGCATCATTTCTCTCACAGAATCTAGATGTAGCTCTTAAGTGTCTGTGTACATATAATATAAAAGAAGATGGGCTCTCAGGGGAGGGGAGGAGGCCTAAAGGACACGGAGAGGGGAGGACAAAAAGGGTAGTGGGTCAGCAAGAAAGCCAGAACATCTCATATGTAGAATCTAGACTTACACACACACACACACACACACACACACACACACACACACACACACACACACTGAAATCAACAGAGGGACTATTATTTGAGGAGAGGAAAGGGATGGGAATAGAGTTGAAGAAGAAGAATATTGAGGTGAGGACAGGAGCAAGGTACAGTGACGTATGTATGAGAATGTCAGAACAAAACCTTTACTTTGGGCTGGAGAGATGGCTCAGAGGTTAAGAGCACTGACTGTTCTGCCTGAGGTCCTGAGTTCAAGTCCCAGCAACCACATGGTGACTCACAACCATCTATAGTGTGATCTGGTGCCCTCTCCTGGCCTGCAGGGGTACATGCAGGCAGAGCACTGTATACATCATAATAAATGAATAAAACATTTTTAAAAAATCCTTTATTTTGTATGCTAAATAAAACTTAAACAGAAAACAGGGCCACGATTCTGAGTACTTGGATTTGGCGGGTGGGGGAGGCATTTTGAGAAAGCGTTTCTATGTGTAAGGTTGGCTGTCCTGGACTAACTTTGTAGACCAGGATGGCCCCCAACTCACAGAGATCAATCAGCCTGCCCATTCCTCCCGAGTGCTGGGATTAAAGACGTGCATCACCACTCAGATATTCTAATTTTAAATTTTTATTTATTTTAAAAAATCACTGTTTTCTGCAAGTGCAACTGACCCCCTTTGTCTGTGAGTTCTTGTCCCATGGATTTGATCAATCTTGATCTTAAAATATCTGGAAATACCAGGTATGGTGGTACATGCTTTTAATCCTAGCACTTGAGAGGCAGAAATTACAAATCCCTGAGTTCCAGGTTAGCTGAGCTACATAAAACTTTTATTTTTTTATTTTTTTGGAAGAAATATCGTGCCTGTGCTGGATACGTAAAGGCTTACTACCCATATGTCCCCGTAAACAATGCAGAACAGCAACTGTTTGTACAGTACTTTCATTGTATCAGGCATCGTTTGTAATTTAGGGAGGAGTTAGAGTCTAGAGGAAGATGTGCATATTTATATGCAAATACTATGAGTTAGATATAGAGGAAGATATGTATATTTATATGCGACACAATGAGCGCTAATTACCAAGATTCAGTTGTATTATGCTACCATTAGGCCGTTAGAAAAATGTAGAAAGTATCCACAGCATTACCACTTAGGGCGCACTGAGCATAATATATTACACATATTTTTGGGTTTTGGTTTTGGTTTTCGAGATAGGGTTTCTCTGTGAAGCCTTGGCTGTCCTGGACTAACTTTGTAGACCAGGCCGGCCTCGAGGTCACAGCAATCTGCCTGCTTCTGCCTCCTGAGTGCTGAGATTAAAGGCATGTGCCACCGCTGCCCGGCTTACATATATTATTATAAGCAATAATTATATTCCATATATTCCATATAGCATGATAGAAAATACTGCAGTATATATCATACGATACATTACTGTTTTCAATTTATAAATATGTAGTACTCAGTATGTTCTATGCCAATTATAATTATATCGTACCAATTGTAATTTTATGACACATAAATGACATGTAGCACAGGATGTTAATTATATATTGTGTTTGTAATTTCATTCTATGTAAGCTATGAAGATAGCAACAAAATAAACACTTGCGATGTACAACAAAGCTCAAGACATGGTGTCATCAGTGTTTTTGAGTCCTTGAGAAGTCTTATCCACACTGCTTCGTCAGCTTCTCCCAGAGAGGTCATTGCTACCATGGAGTTTTATTGGTTTGGTTTGGTGGTCGCCTCCTCCTCCTCCTCTTCTTCCTCCTCCTCTTCCTCTTCCTCTTCTTCTGGTTTTTGGAGCCAAGGTGTAGCCTTGGCTGTCCTGGACTCACTTTGTAGACCAGGCTAGCCTCGAACTCACAGAGATCCACCCACTTCTGTCTCCCAAGTGCTGGGATTGCAGGTGTGCACCATCGTGCCCAGCTTCAAGCTTGGTTTTTTTTTTTTTTTTATTATTATTAAACTTATTTTTATTTCAAGTTTTGCCGTATACAAATGGGTCTTAAATAATATATTGTTCAGAGCTCTGTATTTTTGTTAAGACACTTTGTAAAATTCACTGATGTTGATTCTTCATTTTTTTTCCTCTTAGTTGTGAGATAGACTACACATAAAGTACCTCATTGGTATGATTCTCTGGATGAACATAGTGAGACAATTGGATTATCTATGTTTCTAGGCAATTATAAGCAGCGTTATGTGTGTGTCTTGGTGCTAATGTGTAGGCAACTCTTTAGGAGTAGGATTATAGGTGAATAGGATGTCTGTTTTATTTAGTAACTGCTGTGGACATCTCAGTCAGGTATAGGCCCTTGGGGTCGGGAGTTCTTGAAGCGTGGGTGGGCAGAAGATAGGCGAGTGACAGAGACAAAAGTCAAGATTGAGTCTGCGTCTGAGTGTATTTTGGAGACAAGCAAGCCGGGTTTATATACACATTTTAAAATGGGGTGTTTCTTGTGGTTACATTATTTTTCCATACAATTCAAAAATACAGGATGCAGTGTAATTATTGTCACCAATCTGGAACAGTCATTCATAAGTCGCTAGATTGGTATCAGTGCATTTGCCCTCTTAATCAAAGGTCAATGTTCCCTCATATGCTAAGCATCTGTGAGTCAAGACAGTTTGTTTTCTTAGCTTACCCGTCACTATCTGACGTTTTACTCAAACACATTATTTGTAAGTTATAATATGAACTATTCACTGGTGACTAATTCTTAGCCGTGTTTTTATTAACAAGTAGAACGTAACTTAGTGGTAAACTTGACTGAATGACCCTTGGCTGCAGTTTCAAGTCAAGGGCCGCCTAGCTACACAGTTATGTCTGAAAAGTTCTTTGATAAGAAAAGTAGAAACAAAGGCAGAAAAAGAAAACAGTTAGAATGTTCCCAAAACAATGAGTGATTAAAAAAAAAAAAAGGAGGGGTGAGGCTGCAATTAGTTACTCCTGGCAAAAACATCAGACCCATTTCCAGGAGGCTCTCCCTTAGATAGGGGCTGTCGCCTCGGTTCCCGGTGACGTTTGTCACACAGACTCCACTGGAGGGTGGTGACAAGTAACAACTGCCAAACTTGTTCTCACAGTGTTTGTATCAACTTAGACTCTTGCTAGTGACAAACTCCAGTCCCTCCTGCTCTCTTCTTCACGAGCACTTCGTGGTTCCTAAGTTTTACGTGTCTGCGAATCTGCTGAGTCTGCAATTGCATCTCATGATGGCTTTAAATTAATTGCATGGCATTTTTTGGACCTTTAAAATAATTAATTGTACGAGTGTGGATGTTTTTCCTGCACATATGTTTGGCACCACTTGCATGCCTGATGCTAGAAGATACCGGAAGAGGGTGTCTGATCTCTTGGAACTGGAGCTATAGACAGTTGTATGTGACTCACTATATGTGCTGGAAATTGAGCCTAGATCCTTTGGTAGAGCAGCCAGTTGCCTCAACTGCTTAGCTATTTCTCCAGCCCCATACCCTTCCTCCTTTTTATATGGTTCTAGTCTTATTTTATTCTTTAAAGTGCCTATGTAAACCCTCTGAAATTGGATAACTAATCTTTTTCTTATTGATATTTAGGTATTCTTTATATTCTAGATTCTAATCTTTTCCTAATTATACATGTTTTAAGTATCTTCCTTCTAATTGGAAAAGAGTGTTGTGTGTTTAGATTAAGGCAAATTCTTAATTTTGCTATTTTACTCCCATCTTTTTGGTGTGGTAATTTGATGTCTCAATAAATCCTTTATTCTTAAAATTTAAATTTATTTATTTGTTTGTTTACTTACTTACTTAGGGGGAGGGGCTTGTACATACCAACACATACTTGTACAGGTCAAAGGACAACTTGCTGCACTTGGTTCTCTCCCACTACCCCCTCCTTACCAAGCAGAGCTGTCTTGCTGGCCTCAAGGATTCTTTCTTAATCCTGAATTAATAACAGCGTCTTATGTTAAATTGAACTGTACATCAACCACCCATAGGCATTTACTACAGTATGGCCAGCAGTGATCATCCACACTTAGGATGCTAAATGTCAGAGAAAGGATTATGTGCAGGGGGCCTATCATTCGATGCCTTCTTTTGAGAGAGCAGCTGGTGGGCTGTGACTCCTTTCTTTCTTTCTTTCTTTCTTTCTTTCTTTCTTTCTTTTTTTTTTTTTAAATCTGAGTCTAGAAAGCACTTCAGAGGGACTTCTTGAAGGCTTGCCATGTGTCCTTTGCACTTAGGGTCATAGAAGGCTGATGTCTGGCTTACATTTGGGGAAATGAATGGGTACAGAGTGACTGGCTCTGACAGTGGGGCAAAGGGAGTGACCAGTGTGCACTATTAGAATTTGTCCAGGCAAAAACTGTTTTCGTGAACTAGGTACAGACTATGTTCAAAAGGGAGCTAGCCTGGTAAAATCCAGACCAGAGGATACAAAGAGCGAGCAGACCTCAGCAGAGAGGAAATAAATCGGCTTCTGGACTCTGTGTTCCAGAGAAAAAGGAGGCATGTGAATAGTCTCCGTCCTCCCGGATGAAGGGAAAGGAAACGTGTGCCAGACAGCAGAGGTGAGTCAAGCCTCTGCAATTCTTACAAGCCAGCTTATGGGGGAATCAACCTGAAAATAATGGCAGG
Organism: Acomys russatus; assembly: GCF_903995435.1. NCBI lineage: Eukaryota > Metazoa > Chordata > Mammalia > Rodentia > Muridae > Acomys > Acomys russatus. Next base: position 17,836,987 of record NC_067166.1, read on the forward strand.
CCCCAGGAATACACAGATGCCGCTGGATAAAAGTACTCAGAAATTCATTGGTAATGTTGGGTTGCCAGTCATCTCCAGGTGGAGATGGACTGGGTTTAAAAAAAAAATCATTAATCACACTTGCTACAATATTGTGCATGGAAAAGAATTTTTTTTTCTTCTGATAGGCACTGGTGTCTTTGCAACAGGTTCTAAGGGTGGAGAGCAGAGGTTGAGCTCAGATGTGTGTTTTAGTTGGCATGGATAGTGGGAACTGATAGCTAAATGTGGTGTGTGTGTGTGTGTGTGTGTGTGTGTGTGTGTGTGTGTAACATTATTAAGAGCTAAAATAGCAGGAGTAAGGGAGATCATGATGCACTAGATTTTTTTTTAAGACTTAATTTTTAATACATATACAGTTCTCTACCCTCAGGCCAGAAGAGGACATTAGATCATATTATAGATGGTTGTGAGCATCGTGTGGTTGCTGGGAATTGAACTCCGGACCTTTGGAAGGGCTGGCAGTGCTCTTAACCTCTGAGCCATCTCTCCAGCCGCAATAGATTTTTATTGAATATATAGGCCAAAGGGATAGGATATATCTGTGGGGAGATGGAGGAAGGAAGAGGAGCTAGATCAGATATTGAGAGTGGTCAGGTATCTAGGGTTGGAGATTTTTTGCTATGCTCACTTATCCGAGATCTTTGCAAAACCTCCACGTTTGAAGGAATAGCACTATAGAGCTCGGGGTTGAAAAGCATGGCTGAAGTTTGGCCAAGTACAGAGTCTTTGTTAGGGGGAAAGCTAGGATTTGCAGCATTCGAAGAGTCTGTCATATTATGTTATATATATAATTTATGTAGCAGATGTAATCTATACATCATGACCTCTTATTTCCTTTTTTTTTATTTTACTGATTTTATAGCAGAATGTGTAAAAAGAACTAAAAGTTAACTCATAAGTATTTTATGCATAGTGAAATTTTCTTTAATATGATTTACTTAATTATAAGCTTATATACTTTAAGGAATATATGTAGCAGCTGACTTTACGTTGTTACATGAACTTGATGAAACCCCTTTGAAATCTAACACTTGTTCTCACCAGCCAGCACCATGTCGTGGGCTTTCCTGCCTTTCTTTCTCTGTCTCTCCCACTTAGGGTCTGTGTTTAGTTAAGAGAGTGAAAACAAAATGGAAACAAGAAATCATAACGCGTAGAATCCATTTTGGAAATTTCAATTCTGTGAGAGGGACATGAGGCATTGCACCATTTAATAAACACTGGTATTACATTAGAGAGAGTGTGTACAAGGTGGAAAGCTGAAACAGGCCAGGCAAAAAGAAGACCATTAGGTGAAACGAGTGTCAGAGTTCTGGAAGGATGACAAATTGGACCACAATACCCACGCTAGTTGGATTTATAGTCATCATTAATTGCATGGCTCATCTTTTACCTGTCCCAGCCACGGCCTGCCAACATTGATTGAGTGTTCAGCCTTTACTTATGTAACTATCTTGTAGCTGATTAACTAGGTCTCAACTCTACCCTCCCTTCATATTTTATTGTTCTTTGCTAGGAAACACTGAGAACCAGTTTTGGCTTTATGGCTTTTACTGCCTGTGCCACAATGGTCAGTCTGGTGGAGATGCAGGCCAAGAAAAGCACCCGCAGGGCATTTCATCCTTGCACAAATATCAAAGAGTGTCTCTATTAAAACCTAGATTTTATGCTATAATGTATGTCAAGGCCTCAAACCTGTATGGGGCACATGATTGTACTGAATACTGTAAGGGACCTATTTGTGTTTCTAAACATAGAAAAGCACAGTAAACAATACAAAATATATAGGCACAAAATGGCGTATCTATGTAGTGCATTCACCATAGATGGGTCTTCCAGCCTAGAAGCTGCCCTTTGTAAGTTGGTGGATGACAGGTGACTGAATGTGAAAATCTAGGATATTATATGTTACTGTACTTTTATTTTTTGAGACACTGTTTCACTATGTAGACAATCTCACTGAGATCTGCCAGCCTCTGCCTCCTGAGTGCTGGGCTTGAAGGCTTGTGCCATCATACCCAGTATCTTCATGACTCCTGAGGAAATCACATCTTTACGACTTTGGCTTAAGCACACTCTCATTAAAAATAAGGAGCAATCTGCTGGCTTGAATGGTGCTCTTCCTGGAATCTTCAGATGGAATCTCTGTGGGACAAATAGAGCTATTGTGGTTATAACAAGTCAAAAGGAGCCTAAAGGAGGCAGGGTTGGTCTCTAGTGTAATATACTTGGTTATCTTAGAAGAGAGACACAGAGACAATGCCATTATGTGATGAAGACAGAATCCCATACACCTCCATGCAAAGGAGTGCTAAGAACTGCTGGCAACCTCTCCAGCCACTGGACACCCATACATCTTCTGATTGCTGAGTCTTCATTACGCCAAGAGGCCGTGTGAAGGGACTGACCTGTGTCATCTCGGCTTGTGCAAGGACATCCTGTGATGTTTGCAAAGTGAGGAAATACATCTCCTAGCAGCAAGCGCATTCCTCAGTACTGCCTCCTGTCCTTGGACGATGCGTGACTGCTCTGTGTGTGTGTGTGTGTGTGTATGTGTGTGTGTATACACACACACATACACACACACACACACACACATTTCTCAGTACTGCCTCCTGTCCTTGGATGATGCGTGACTGCTCTCTCTCTCGCTCTGTGTGTGCATACATATATATGCATACACACACACACACACACACACACACACACACACACACACACACAAAATCATTGCATTGCATTGCCTGACATTGAAACTATGATTAAGCTCTTTTGGTTTTGTTCCTTTTCCTATATCAGCAGACACACAATTATATTAATATAAATATATTTACATGGTTATTTTAGTTATACACATTGGAGGTTGCTCAGTTGGTAATTTCATTGGTCCAGAAACTATTAAATTTCGGAGTTTTGATATATATTGTTTACCGATATCGATTTTCCTCTTCCTCTTCCTCCTCCTTTATTTAGACAGGCTGGCTGCAAAATGTCTATGTAGCCAGGGAGGTCCTTGAATTTCTGATCTACCTTTCTCTACCTTTAAAAAAATATGTATTGTTATTATTTTAACTATGTGTGCATATATGTGGTGGTCTGCCCACGAGTTCAGGTGCCCAAAAGAGCCAGATGCTTCAGATCTACCCGGATCTAGAATGTGGTTTCAAGCTGCCTGACGTGGATGCTGGGAACTGAACTTATGCCATCAGGGAGAGCTGTAACTGCTTTTGTTGTAACTTGCTTAACCTGCTTAAACTTTATAGCCCTTCTGTTGGGACCTACTTTAGTTTCTAGCATAACTGTGGTTCCTCTGTTAATAACTGTTGTCTCTTTTAGCATACCAGAAGCCATTTTGTCTCTCCAGTCTCCATTTTGATCATAAGGTAAAGTTAAGTTCTGGTTCTCGGGCTGTACCTGCCTGGGAGCTTGAACAGCCTTTTACTCACAACTCAATATGTGTTGAACATTCTGCTTGAATTAATGATTTATGTTCTACTTAAACAAAGCCACAATACCCTGCTGTGTTCCTTTCTCCCAGAAGGATGGGGAAATAAAAAGTCCCCAGGCCTACATCTTAGCCAATCAGCTTAAAATGCCTCGTCTAGCCACCTGGATACATTCTGCTTGGAAAAAAATAGATTCTTCTTGTGTTTGGCTAATCAAAATTAGGTAATGCTGTCCTCCCCCTTGCTTCCCACATGGTTACCTGGTTAGGGTTTTTTTGTTTTGCTTTGTTTTTTAATAAAAAGCCTGCCTTAGAGACAGACCAGTGTCATAACTGGCTCCTGAGCTCAGATTATAGCCCTGAGTGGTCAGTTTTTGTTCAGTGTTCAATAAACTTTCATCAATCTGAGCCTGAGTCTGGTGTTTGAGTGGTCAATGTGCAGCTATTCCTGAGCCCATAACACTTTTAATCATCGAATCATCTCTCTAGTGCCATCACCCCACCCTGCCTCTATCTCCTGGGTGCCTGGATTACAGGTGTGTGCCCCCATACTTGACCAACTCTATTTTTTTCTTTTTTGAGATAGGTTTTCTATGGTAGTCTTGGCTGTCTTAGACTCACTTTGTAGACCAGGCTGGCTTTGAACTCACAGAGATCTGCATGCCTCTGCCTCCTGAGTTCTGGGATTAAAGGTGTGTGCCACCAAGCCAGGCTTGACCAATTCAGCTGAAAAAAAAAAAAAAAAGCTTGCATTTTACTTTTTCTCCATCTAAAACTCCTATTCTTTCCTGTAGTATTTTGTGTGTTATATTAAAAAATATATAATGACTCTCTCACACATACGCACACACATTGAGATGAACAGTAAAGGTTTGTGTGTTTGTTTATATGTAAATTATTCTAAAACAAAAAGCAGCAGTGGAAAAGTTACGCTTTTCTGCAGCAGCAGGGTTGGCTGCAGAATGTCTCATGTAGAGGGTCTTATCACACTCTATTATTTTCTTAGCCTTCTGAAACACGCCACAAGTCAAGCTCTGGATGTGTTCTGTCACGCATAAGCCAGAACCGGTATCTGTCAATCAAACATAGCCACATTCTCAGGGGGCATCACTTGAGCTTCTGTACAAGAAATCCCAGAGCTGTCGCTGTGGTTAATCTATAGACGAAGCCACACGGCTACATGTTCAAGCTGCAGCTGTGGTTCACTTGCTTCAATGGCAGCAGGGTACTCCAAGCCAAGTCATCCTTCACTGCTGGACCTTATGGATGCTTCTGGCTTCTTAAAGTTAGCAGCTGTGATGGCGGCATAGGAATGGATTCCCGAGAGTGGAAAGACTATACCCCTTAGTGTGTGAACGCATGAAAGATTTTGGTAGACAGTGCTAAGTTATTCTTTTTTATTTTTTAAATCAAATGAATCTCTTCTCTTCTTTTCCCAAGAATACATGAGAGCTCTTATTTCCTCTACATTATCATGTCATTGTCTGTGCTGAGTTGATCAGACTTTTTACTCCCAAGCAAATAGATTAAATAAGTCAGCCGACAAACACTTCATTGGCTATTTTAATAAATATTTCTTTCCTGAGTTATTGTCAGTGTCTTAAAAAAAAAAAACCACCCATGTGTTTTAATCAGTTATTCCTATAAAGTGGGGAAGATGGGTGCGGAGAGAAGAGAGATGGGAAGAGACAGAAACATAAGCTAGCGTCTCAGCTTTGAGGCCATCAGTGGACGTGAGTTGCTTAGATGGACCAGCGAGAAGAACTGGTCGAACTTTTCAAATTAGCCGACAAATATCTGTGTTAGTGTCCTAAGAATGCTGCATCTTTATTCCTCAATTCTCTGACATTCTGCTATGGCCTCTTCTATTACTTTTTAAATTTCAGCATTTAAAAAAAAAAAGTCATTTTGTTTATTTTAGCATTGTTTGGTTCTTGAGGCAAGGTTTCTTGCTGGTTTCTGTGTATGTATGAGTGCATATGTGATGCTGATGCGTGTGTATGTATGTTTGCATGTCTGTGGACATACCTAAGAGGTGTGTGTGTGTGTGTGTGTGTGTGTGTGTGTGTGTGTAGCCAGAAGTTGGTGTCTGGCATCTTCCTTAATCACATTGCACCTTATTTACCAAGACAGGGTCCCTCCTCAGTTAACCTGCAGCTCACCGATTCAGCCTGCTCAGTAGAATCCTCTACCTGTGCCTCTTGAGCACTGGGATTGCAGGCAAGCTACTACCCACCAGGCTTTTGTGTGGAAGCTGGGGAGCCTGGATTTTGGTTCTGAGGTTTGTGCACAGAAAGCATCGTATCCTGTTGGGAGCCGAGAGACCCTGGCTGAGCTGAGAGACCCTGGTTGCGTTGAACTCCAGCTGACCCTTTCCAGCCAGCCTATACAGAAAGAACTTATCAAACATTTTGCCTGGCAACGGACAAACCGCAAACGTCGTGCTTGGCCCCAGGAGAGGGAACTTGGCCCTGAGAAAAGGAACACTCAGTGTACCGTGGCTTTGTAGCCTTTCACAGGAGTCACGGTACATGAACATCTGACGTGCTGTGGTCTCTGGGAGAGGACCGCGGGGCCACCTGTCTCCTCCCCCCGCCCCACACATTGTCCCAGGGGTTCCTACCCCAGAAGATTCTGTACTCTCCCACTGCTCTCCCTCCTTCCCCCGCCCTTCCTGAAGCACACTTTAAAAATCATACACCTGCTTTCAGTAAATGACTCTTGATAAGACAACCTTTCTAGAGTCGTGTCTCTTCTCTCCCGCCCACTTCTTATTTACAGGCCGCAACCCCCTTCGAGAACCCGAATAACTAAACCCGCGGGATGGGGACAGTGGCACCCAGACGTGGTTGTCGAAGTACGGGTCGCCCCACGGACAGATTAAGATCGCGATCGCCCCTGTGGCTTCATAGTTGTCGCCGCTCGCCCAGCCGCTTCAACTATTAGGTGAGTCATCTGTCCAATTTCTCAGAATGGGTAAAACTTTGTCTAAAGAGGTGGAATTCATCAAGGGCCTAAAAGACGCACTAAGAGAGAGAGGCATAAGGGTTAAAAAGAAACATTTGGTTGAATTTTTCATTTTTGTCGATGAGAAATGTCCCCTGGTTCATTATTGATGGGGCGACCATAGATTCACACAAATGGCAGCAAGTCGGTCATGATTTAAATGTCCTCATAACTAAGGATGGGAATGAGGCCCTAGGACACAACATTTTTTCATACTGGGGGCTCATCCGTGACATTATTCAAGCCTCTGATTCGGAGACTGGGCACAAACAACTCCTTTCTGCTGCGGAGTACTGTCTCAAGTCTTCCCTGCCGCCTTCTCGTTCCTCCTCTCGCACCTCTGCTCCTGCCTCCTCTATGGAACACGGCTATTCCTCTTTCTGTGCACCTGTTATCCCTCTTAACAGTAAGAATTCCAAGACTGCCTCTCCAACCACTACAAAGTCTTCTTTGCCCCCTGCTGTCCTTTTTGTTAATCCTGGAGATTCCCTTAACCCTGACGATGCTGCAGCCCTTGAAGAAAAAGCCACTGGAGATCATTCTGAAGAGTGGCCACGTCCTACAGCTTCACCCCATACACTGCAGCCTCCTGTCTTCCCCTATAATTAATCTCCTTCCTTCCCATGTTTTTCTTGCCTTTGTAACCTGAAAGCCCATCTTCACTCCCAGCTCACAGATGCTGTTGAAATCGCTCGCCTTCAGAAACAGCTTTCGCTTTTAAACTTCTCATCTTTCACAGACTTGAGTTCCCTGCCTCATTTTCCCTGCCACTCACTCTCAATCTAATCCTGCTCCTCCCCCATCCTCCGGAGAAGCTGAGGCTGCAAGCGAAGATCCTACACCCGCCCCATTTGCTACACGCTCCAGCGCTCTCCAGCTGGGGCCCATCCCCGGGCCCTCCTCTCCCTTCACTCTTTAATTTCTCTGTCATCATGTTAAAGCCACAGCTGCCACAACGGGCTCCCCAGCCTGTCCAATTTTTGCCGGCCTCGGGTGTGAGCCAGCCACAATCCAGCCCACTGTTGCCTCCCCCTCAGCCCCTGCCCCAAATGCCTCAAACCTTTGCCACGCCTCTCCTGGAAGTGCAGGAGCGGACTTCTGTGCCTCTGCCTACACAATATTAAATCCTGACTAGGGCGTTCAAGTCATCTCCACAGATTCCACTGTTTTATCTCAGGCCTTCTGGCCTTCCTCCTGGCCGTGCCACCCCTCCCTAACACACCTCCAGGGTATAGGCGTATCCACCAACACCCTCCAAAGCTCCCAGATTCTGACATGGGAGGATCCTGATGGCAACACAGGCTGTGTTCAGCCATTCATCGTCCCTGGCTTGCTTGTTAACCTTTGTGGGCGAGATATATTAACCCAGATGGGAGTTTACCTTTTCAGCCCCTCTTCTACAGTGACACAACAAATGCTAGATCAGGGATTTCTCCCCGGTCAGGGCTTGGGCAAAAATAGTCAGGGATGCCCAACCCCTGTCCAGACAACTCCCAAACTAGATCGAACAGGATTGTGTTACCGTACTTCTTTTTTATAAGGGCCTTTGCTCCCCCTGCACTCCAGGCTGATAAGATTACTTGGAGAAATGACTCCCCTGTCTGGATCGACCAATGGCCCCTCCCCACCAAAAAACTCAACGTGGCAATGCAGTTGAAGCAGGAACAGCTGTCCGCAGGCCATACTGAGCCCTCTACATCTCCTTGGAACACCCCTATTTTTGTCATTCAGAAAAAAGGGGGTTAATGGCGTCTACTACAAGACCTTAGAGAAATAAATAAAACTATGGTTCCCATGGGAGCCCTTCAGACAGGACTCCCCTCCCCTGTCGCCATTCCCAAGGGATTTTCAAAAATTGTTATTGACCTTAAGGACTGCTTCTTTTGCATCCCTTTACATCCGGAGGATTGCTAGCGCTTTGCCTTTAGCCTACCCATTGTTAATTGTGTAGGACCCTCCCCTCGCTTCCAGTGGAAAGTACTCCCTCAAGGTATGGCTAATAGCCCTACTCTTTGCCAAAAGTATTTGGCCCAGGCCATAGATCCCTTTCGCCTTGAACATCCTGATCTCTACCTTATCCACTACATGGATGATATCCTTTTGGCAGGAGCGGATGGTGAGGAGCTCCTGCGAGTTGCGTCCTCCCTAGTAGCCAGACTCCAAGAGTTTGGGCTCCATATTGCGCCAGAAAAGGTTCAGCTTCAGCCCCCTTATTTGTTTTTAGGATACGAATTACATTCTCATAAGATTCTCACTCAAAAGATGGAACTTAGAGGAGATTCTTTACACACACTAAACGATTTCCAAAAGCTCCTGGGGGACATTAACTGGTTGTGCCCCTATTTAAAACTCACCACTGGAGATCTTAAGCCCCTTTTTTCTATTCTTCAGGGCGATCCTGACCCCTCTTCCCCTCGACAACTGACCCATGAGGCTATAAAATCCTAACAGGGTGTTGAGGCTGCTATTTCGAATCAGACCATTTCATATTACTCCCCCTCTTCCCCTCTCTGGCTGTTGATCCTCCCCACCACTTTTTCGCCCACAGGTTTGCTATGGCAAAATAAACCGTTATACTGGTTACATTTACCCGCTACCCCTTCAAAAGTCCTTTCCCCATATTCCCTCCTAGTGGCCAAAATACTCAGGTTGGGAAGAGAGAGTTCCCTTAAAATATTTGGAAAAGACCCAAACATAGTCAGCCAACCCTATTGCCCTGCCCAAATCCAATGGCTACTACAAACATCCGATGACTGGGCCATCAATTACTTTTCCTTCCAGGGAAAGATTGATAACCATCTCCTCTCTGACAAACTTATCCAATTTCTCATTAAACAAGCCCTAATTTTTCCTAAACATACCAAGAGTACCCCTATCCCACAAGCCACCTTAGTTTTTACTGATGGCTCCTCTTCCGGTGTAGCTGCCTATGTTATTGATGGACAAACTACCAGGTTTCAGACTAATCTCTCTTCTGCTCAACTAGTGAAACTGACTGTGGTCTTCCAAGTGTTCCAAATCCTACAGGACTGCCCCTTCAATTTATATACAGACAGCGCTTATGTTGCTTGCTCCATTCCTTTGTTAGAAACTGTGCCCTTTATTCGGCCAGATACTAATGCTTCCCCCCTTTTTGCTAAAATCCAAAAAAGTATTCAGCAAAGGACATGTTCCTTCTTTGTCGGATATATTCGTGCCCATACCGGTCTGCCTGGACCTTTGGCCAGGGGCAATCATTTGGCCGATCTAGCCACCAGAAGCAGCTTCCTAATTCTGTTATCCCAATAATGGCACCCCCTTCAAATGGCCCAACAGGCTCATCAACTACACCACCTAAATGCTCAAACCCTGAGACAAATGTTCTGCATTACCAGGGAACAGGCCCGACAGATTGTACGTCAGTGTCAACACTGCATTACCTTCCTCCCTGAGCCACATCTGCGAGTTAATCCTCAGGGACTCACCCCAGGAGATTTGTGGCAAATGGACGTTACCCATTTTGCCCCTTTTGGAAAACTAAAATACATCCATGTGTCTATAGACACCTTTAGTGGATTCCTTTACGCCACCCTTCAGTCCGGGGCGGCTACAAAGAATGTAATCAGCCATGTTCTTTCCTGCCTCACAGTTATGCCCCGGCCCTCCACCATTAAGACAGACAATGGGCCTGGCTATACTAGCTCCTCCTTTAAAATCTTTTGCTCCCAATTACAAATTAAACATGTTACTGGAATTCCCTACAATCCCCAAGGACAAGGCATAGTAGAAAGAGCTCATCAAACCTTAAAAAATATGATTTTAAAACTCAAAAATTCTGGGGGGATATTATACCCCATCAATAATAATCATAAAAATTTATTAAATCATGCCTTATTTGTCCTTAATTTTTTAACCCTTGATAGACAGGGAAAGTCGAATACTGATAGATTCTGGCATCCTTCAACTGCCAATACTTATGTTCAAGTACTATGGAAAGATCCATTGACTCATCAATGGCATGGACCAGATCCTGTGCTCATTTTTGGCAAAGGACATGCCTGTGTCTATGACCAGACTCAACAAAATGCTCGATGGCTTCCTGAAAGGCTAATCAAACTGGCTAACCCAACGACCTCCCCAGGGAAAATCCCTGAGAAAGATCAATAAATGTGTTTTCTCCTAGAATGTCCCTGCACATCTTCTTCCTCGTTCTCCTGAGCCCGGTGGTAAGTACTCCCCTCTCCCACCCCTGCTATAATCCCTACGTGATATTCAATTACACATGGGTCATTGTAAACCAGGCTGGTGACATCGTTAATTCCAGTAGCCACCTGGGAGCTCAGCCCCATTGGCTGGTCCTCCAAGTAGACCTCTGTGCACTGGCACTTGGGGCTAACCCCGACTGGGGTACTGAGAACATTTTTTGGCCCACACATGAGTCTAAGGCTCCCGAACAGCCCATAAGAGGAAGAAACTATGTTGGATGCCGCAATGATTTAGAACGAATACTGCTTCATAAGGCTTTAAGAAGACAAGGGTACTGGGGACTAAATGGAGGCCTATATGTTTGCCCTGGCACTTCTCATCGTCCCCGGACCAATAATTACAAGTGCGGAGGCTCTAATGATTTCTTTTGTGCCTCCTGGGGATGTGAGACATCGGGAACCACTTATTGGAAGCCATCCTCCCCCTGGGATTATATCTCTGTCACTAGTTCTTGGATACACCCTGAAGTTAATAATTACTATACACCTGATGACTTAAAAAAACCTTTGCAATAGCGCTCGTTCCACCACCCTCAGTTGGTGCAATCCCCTATCCATCTCCTTCACTGCCCCAGGTAAACGTCAAATTTGGACTGACAGAGGCTTTGAGTGGGGCCTACGCCTTTATAAAATAGGTTATGACATGGGATTAACCTTTAAAATCAGGCTCTTAAAAGAAGTCCCCAATAAAAATGCTGCCTCTGCAGGCCCCAATAATATGCTTCATAAGCCTGTAGCAGCCGCCCCAAAGCCTCCTGCACCTAAGCTACAGCCAACCCCTCATCCTTCTGCCACCCTCCACTCTTCTTTCCCTACCCTGTTCCAACCCACCATCCCTGTTGGTCCCCCTAGTACTGCAGAACTCATTATTGATCTCGCTAATGCCTCTATCCAGACCCTTAAAAGTGCTAACTCCTCCACTTACCCAGAATGTTGGATATGTTTCTCCCCCACCCCCCCTTACTATGAGGGCATCGCGCTCTTTTCCACCCCTCCTTTACCAATGAGACACCTTCCGCCCTTTCCACGTCCGAACCTGACAACTCCATTACAGTTCAATCTATTTCTGGTTTTGGCACTTGCCTTCTGGGCCCAAATATGCTTCCCCCCAGAGACCTATTGGAAGTTTGCAATCAGATTCTTGTATTAAATACCACCTTCCAATTCGCCTTGGCCCCTAATGGTACTTATTTTGCCTGCTCTTCAGGCCTGGCCTCTTTTCTCTTTACCCCTTTATTTATCCACAAATGTGATTGGTGTGTGACAGTCCTCTTGTTCCCTCGCTTCTCTGTCCACAACCCTGAAGATTTCCTGAACTTTATAGATAAGGGCGTCTCCATCCACCCCCGATCTAAGAGAGAGCCCATTACGACCCTCACCATAGCCACTATTTTGGGCCTTGGTGCAGTGGGGGCAGGTACAGGAATTGCCTCCCTGGTGACCTCCAAACAAGGTTTTGCTGAACTCCAGACAATCATTGATAGAGATATTTCTAATATGAGAGATGGAATTCAGGAGGTAAAGGACTCCCTTGATTCCCTTGCAGAGGTAGTTCTTCAAAACAGAGGCCTTGACCTCCTTTTCCTCAAGGAGGGGGTGCTCTGTGCTGTTCTTAAAGAGGAATGTTGCTTCTATGTCAGTAAAACAGGCTTAGCACAAAAGAGCCTTGACAAAGTTTCCAAGGCTCTGGAGGAACGTCGGCGAGCCAGAGAGAAACAAGAATCCTGGTATCAAAATTGGTTTTCCTCCTCCCCCTGGCTCTCTACCCTCTTGCCCAGCCTCCTGGGCCCCTTTGTGGGGATCCTCCTCCTCCTTTCTTTTGGGCCTTGGGCCTTCCATCGTTTAACCACCTTTGTTAAAAGCCAGGTTGACTCTGCTACCAAGAATATACAGGTCCATTACCACTGCCTCTCCTCAGAAGATCTTAAAAATAATGCCTCCGAAATAGAGACTTCAAGGGTCCAACAGCCTTCACAGCAGCCCTATGGACAACCCCTACATTTCCAGGCATTACGCGATGCCAAATGGAGGGCTCGACTCTGCCCCAGGCGTTTCTGGCAACCTCATCAAACCCCTTCCCATCATCCTCAGTTCTTACCGCACAGCCTTTTTGCCTTAGAGGTCAGATCATTCCCCCAGGCCTGGCAGGCTGCCTGTAAGTCCTACATAACTAACTTGCAGTGAGTCTCTCTTTCTTCTTTCTGCGTGGCCTTTGCACTCGACTGGCCCTAGTTGCCATTGCACGTCATAAGGCACCCTATATCTGTGTGCACCCAGTGGCCATTGCACCCCTCAGGGAAGCTTGCCCATTGCACGCGGGATGGCACTGATTGGCACCTCTAAGATGGTCCTTGATCGGTTGGCTCTGAGACATGCTCCAGCCTTGATCGGACCATTTCCCTTTCCTAAGCTCACTGCCCATATAACACCCTATGGAGAGCTGCGAAGTACTGCACCCACATGCGGCACCAGTTTTCGCCTTCCGCCATCCCGACAGCGAGCGCTCTTGGGAATGTGTGAGACCTTCCTTGGCATGTGGTGTGCTGGGCCCTTATTAAATAGGGAAAGGGGAGATGTTGGGAGCCGAGAGACCCTGGCTGAGCTGAGAGACCCTGGTTGCGTTGAACTCCAGCTGACCCTTTCCAGCCAGCCTATACAGAAAGAACTTATCAAACATTTTGCCTGGCAATGAACAAACCGCAAACGTCGTGCTTGGCCCCAGGAGAGGGAACTTGGCCCTGAGAAAAGGAACACTCAGTGTACCGTGGCTTTGTAGCCTTTCACAGGAGTCACGGTACATGAACATCTGACGTGCTGTTGTCTCTGGGAAAAGACCGCGGGGCCACCTGTCTCCTCCCCCCGCCCCACACATTGTCCCAGGGGTTCCTACCCCAGAAAATTCTGTACTTTCCCACTGCTCTCCCTCCTTCCCCTGCCCTTCCTGAAGCACACTTTAAAAATCATACACCTGCTTTCAGTAAATGACTCTTGATAAGACAGCCTTTCTAAAGTCGTGTCTCTTCTCTCCCGCCCACTTCTTATTTACAGGGCGCGACACCCTTCGAGAACCCAAATAACTAAACCCGTGGGACAGGGACAGTATCCACTGAGGCAATCCTATAACCCCAAGGCCCATATGTCCCAGGATGGCTATGCACTATGGGACACTGTGAGAGATACCAAGGTCCTTAGGTCATCATAACAACATTGGCTCTTCAGAGGACCACTGTCAGGCGCTTTATTTTACAACTGTGCGAAGTCAGACATGGCAGCCATACTGGTTGGGCACAGAGAATAGTTTGTAAGCCCTGGACTCACGGCCTTCTTCCACCGTTTCCTTGTTAACTGGGCAATCAAGAGGTATCACTTTACACCTCAGATAGGTCTTCCTGTTCCCTCTGTGGGCCGAGTGTGTCCTCTCCTCAACCAAAAAAGTCATGTGTGGGTTCACGACTATGTCTTACATCCTGTTCGTTTTAAATCTTGTCAGGAACATAACCTTTCAGGCAAGCTTGGCTGTTAGTGATTTTCTAGTCTAAACGTCTAGCTTACTACTACTACTATTATTATTATTGTTTACAAGGAAGAATAGGTAGACTAACAAGCATTTACAAGAACCTAGTGTTTTCTGTTCATTCATAGCTGGACATACACTGGTCCAAGACACCTTTGGAGATGAACCATAAGAATTTTATTTCTTTCACACAACAAGACCCTTTCTCAAAAAGAGAATATATGTTATCTATTGTGATAAAATGGAATACTTTTCCTTCATCAACTGTGGTTATCCTAAAATAAAGATTTGATAGGAAAGGCGGGATAAGCGCTTTATCTGTGCCTTTATTAATTTTATAATAAACAGTACTCAGCAACTCCCAGGAGTGGTCAATGGTTGTTATGAATACCGGATTTTATGTATTTGATTCGTTTTAATAGACTTGAAACAACTTAATCCAAACTAAAAAGCTGAGATGCAGTTCTTCCCAGTTCCTACTGGAGGACCTGGCTCCTATCATCCCTACAAGGCATGGGTCCCTGGAGGGCTCAGTTCTCTTGACTCAGCTTGTCCACCTTCCCTACAGCAGTTTGAACTGCAAGGCAGCACAGGTTCCTGCACAGGTGCCCTGTTCATCCTTTCCTGCCTTACACTGAGACTCCGAACCTCACTTTAAAAAGTATTGTTTTTTGGGGCTGGAGAGATGGCTCAGAGGTTAAGAACACTGTCTGTTCTTCCAAAGGTCCTGAGTTCAATTCCCAGCAACCACCTGGTGGCTCACAACCAGCTATAATGAGATCTGGTGCACTCTTCTGGCCTGCAGGTGTACACGCAGGCAGAACACTATAATAAATAAATATTTTTTTTAAGTATTATTTTTCTTTAAACTATGACTGGTGTTTTTCCTGGAGGGTTGTCTCTGTCGTTTCTTCTTTGTGCTTCAAATATTGCTAACTCTCATTAAAAAAAAAAGAAAACGGGG
The DNA here is from genome assembly GCF_903995435.1 of Acomys russatus. Taxonomy (NCBI): domain Eukaryota; kingdom Metazoa; phylum Chordata; class Mammalia; order Rodentia; family Muridae; genus Acomys; species Acomys russatus. The sequence continues at coordinate 17,852,202 of NC_067166.1, forward strand.
TGGGGGGGGGGAGTAGAACTAAACAAGATGCCTTTCTACCATAGGAGAAAGCATTGAGAGTGAATGTTTACTTCAGACACCCACATTTTTTTCTACAGAGCTTAAGTTATTAGGAACACAGGCTGCTGTCAGTGGGAAGTCAGCTACAGCTTTAGGGCGTCTGGAGTCCCTCTTTGTTGGGTATGCGTTTCCCCCTGCCCAGCTGTGAACATGGAGCTGAGTGAGCAAAAGCGTGGATGAGCAGGAGAATAGGTAGGAATTTACACGTTGTTTTAACACAAATGACATTGGATTAAGAAGAGAGTGGAGCAATACCCAGCCTACCTCAAGAAGAGGATGAGCATCAAAGAACCTTTTTATGGAGCTGGCTTCAGACGGGGCAGACAAGCCACTGGGCAAATCATTGTTGTTTCTGCCACAGACAGAATTCTGCCTTAAAATGGGCAAACTTGGATACAGGCAGAGTCGATGGCCAAATTCTGACAAGACAGGGTAAGCAAGTCCTCAGTAGTTCCTGTCTCACAAATATGTCTGTCAGCTATATTGGGCCAGAAGGCTGAAGATGATGCTCCAACGTTATAGATAATTTTGGGTGACTGTTCAGGCAGCAAACTGTCTCTGTCACTTTTTTTTTTTTTTTTTTTCATTTCCTTCTCATGTTGGAAGCTGCTAACCTGCATTCTGGTTCACTCAGGTAACTAAGTTTCATTCCTTCTCAAGTCTCTGATTGGGTAAAGACAAGATAGTTTAGTCTTACAATTAACCTTAGCTATGTAGGGGTTAAGATGTTTTTAGGTCTAGATAGAAGTTTTGAGTTGGCAGAGATGAGATATGATAGATACTGATTCTCATTCAGAATTTTAGACTCACCAAGATAGGAAAGATGATTTCTACAAGGTTGCCAAATGCAATTAGCCCAAACACCCAGATTATAGCATTCATATCCCTGACTGTTTGATGGTTCTTCTTGCTATATGTAATTTTTCTACTTACATGTCATAATATAAATATATATGCCAAAACATAAAATAAGAAAAAGAAGAGAATGGAGGTCTAGATCTGTGCATATTTATTATTTTGTTTACTCTTAATTCTGTTTTTAAAAAAGATTTATTTATTATGTATACAGTGCTCTGCCTGCTTGTAGCCCTGCAGGCCAGAAGAGGGCATCAGATGACATTATAGATGGTTGTAAGCCACCGTGTGGTTGCTGGGAATTGAACTCAGGAGCTCTGGAAAAGCAGTCAACGCTCTTAACCGCTGAGCCATCTCTCTAGACCATTTATTTTTATTTTATTTTATTTTTTATTCTTGATTCTTACGAGGAATGTTTCCCTTAACTTAAAAGACAAACACCAGCCTGGTGGTTTCTATCAGTGAAACATAAACTTAATCTAGCCATAAACACAAGAGGCAGTGTTGACAAGCCCACTACAAGGAGTGAAAACAGAATTGGGGCATCAGAAAGCCATAGTTTCACCCACTTATTTGACAAAAAAACTAACCCACTCAGACACAGACACAGAGACACACATACACACACACATACACACACACACACACCAGTAAAAATTCTAGGGCTAGAAAAAAATTCAGTCTTGTTCTGAATATTTAAGCCTTCACATGGCATGTGGATATTCACAGTGATGTGTCTCCTGACCAGTTATGTGGCTGTGCCAACACCATTGATTGTGCTTACACACACTAAGACTTTGGACATGACCAGGCAATCATAGTCTTTTTTCGCTGGAATGTCCTCACGTGTTGTGTAACTGTAGTTTGAATTTAAAACCTTTGAGTAAAGCTGGGCCTGGTGGTGTGGGCTTGTAATCTCAATTACTCATAAAACTGAGGCAGGAGGATGTCAAATTAAAAGCCAGCCTGGGCTACAGAGTACAAGGAGGTTAGCCCAGGCAACTCTATGGCACCTTGTCTTAAAAAGTACAAAGAATGCCGCAGACAGGGCTGAGTGGTAGACGCTGCTCTAGTGTGCACCAGGCTCCGAGGTTCAGTCTCCAGAACCATAAAAACTTCCAGGCACTTTGAATTGTTGTCCCCTGCTTAACCAACTCTCCAGCCTCTCCTTTGAGACCTACTTTAGTTCCTAGCATAACTGTGGCTCCTCTGCTAACACCTGCTATCATTTTTTAGCCTATCAGAAGCCATTTTACTCCCAAGTCTCTATTTTGATCGTAAGGTGAAATTAAGTTCAACCTCTCAGGCTCTGTGTGCCCGAAACCAGGAAGGTTCAAAGCTTGCTGCTTAGAATGGAACAACAGATGGTAAATGCATATTCTTCTTGGGTTAAAGATAAATGTATGTTCTATTAGAGTTAAAGACTGCAACATCCTGCTATGTTTCTTTCGCCTGGAAAGGTGGAGAGCTGGAAAGTCCCCAAGCCTATATCCTAGCCAATTAGTTTGTCTAGCTATCTAGATTACAATACGCTTGGGAAAAAATTCTAATTATGTTTAGCTAGTTAGAAGGACATAATGCTGGCCCCCTCCCCCAGCTTCCTACATCTGGTTACCTGGTCATTACCTGGTTATGATTTTTTGTATATATAAAAAAAAAACCTGCTTTAGAAACATCATAGTCTGGCTGTTGAGCCCAGATTGTGGCTCTAACTGGTCAGTTTTCGTTCAGCGTTGGTCACTGTACTGCTATTCTTGAACCCATCGCAGAATCACGTGAAATGCGAAAAGACACAGCACTTGCCAAGTTTGACAATCCGAGTTTGATCCTTGGGTCCCATACAGTGTCAGGAGAGAACCAATTTCTGAAAGTGGTTGTTCTCTGAACCCCACCCCAACTCCCACCCCCACACCAGAGACAGAGAGACAGAGATAATTAAAACATTTTTTTTCTTCCGAGACAGGGTTTCTCTGTGTAGCCTTGGCTGTCCTGGACTCACTTGTAGACCAAGCTGGCCTCGAACTCACAAAGATCCACCTGCCCCTGCCTCCCAAGTGCTGGGATTAAAGGCACACGCCACCACGCCTGGGTATAAAAAATTTTTTTAAAATCATCAAATGACTTTAAAGAAACAAAACAAAACAAAACAAAAAAACAAAAAACCAACCCTAGCTCTTCATTAGAAAATAATCATTTTTGAGTGTTGCCAGGCACCACTATTGTAACATTTGATAAATGTTCTTTCCCTATATAATCTGTATTTCAGAGTCATTTTGGAGTAATTTCTATACAATCTGCATTTCAGAATTGTGAGCAAAATTTTTAAAAAAATGTGTATCTATTGGATTAGAGGATCAGAAAACCTTTGTTAAACATTTCTTTTAGGGGGACATTTAAGGGTAGTAATAAGGGGATTAAGAAGTAAGGAGCCAACTGGATAATGGTAGTGCAAGCCTTTAATCCCAGAATTTGGGAGGCAGAGGCAGGTTAGTTTGAGGCCAGCCTGGTCTACAAAGCGAGTCCAGGAGAGCCAGGGCTACACAGAGAAACCCTGCCTCAAAAACCAAAAAGAAGAAGGAGAAGAAGGAGGGGAAGGAGGAGGAGGAGGAGGAGGAGAAAAAGAATCCCTCTGGGTCTTTACATTCTAGCGTCAGGATATTCTGGAACCGTGGCCTCTCGGACAGGCGGAAAGGTGTAGATAGTCGAATCAGAAGTATTAGCAAACTATGCAAACCGGCCTTGGAGGCCGGCCATGCCCTGGTGAATCAGTCTCAGGGCTGACCATTCTACTCAAGGAAACCCCTAAGAAGTCTCAGCGAGCCGTGGGTGGGGCCTGGGAGCTGGGGCGGGGCCTCAGACTCCGGGGGCGGGGCCTCAGGTTCCAGGGGCGGGGCTGGGCATGGCGGGCGCCTAGGATTGCGTGCTGAGGTGCGTGAAGCACGGGGCTTCGCTCTGGTGGCGCGCGCAAGCACGAGAGCCCGGACAGCCCGCGCGTCGACGACAACGCTGTACGTGTGGGTTTTGGCGTCCTCAGCAGCCCAGAGGGGCTTCCCTTTGTTGTTAGGGTTTTTTTGTTTTAAGCTCTTCAGTTTCTTCCTTCCCTCTAAGCGTCCTGGTATGGCGGAACGAGAGGAAGAGATTTGCAACCCTTGAGTGAAGGCCGAAGATGGAGAAAGGTGCCCAGGCTTCAGACTGCGACAGTGATGAAACCGTGATTGAGGGGTCCGTGACAGAGAACGAATTGGAAGATGAGGAGCTGCTTTGGAGAAGGTGACCGACGACCGCCATTAGGGCTTGTGTACTGTTGGTCTAGGCTTTCTGTGGTTTGAGTGGAAATGTCCGCCTGCAGGAGGGGGCTTGTGGGTGAGATTAGAGCTTTGGGGGGCAGCCATGCTAAAAATTTACAAATAGCAACTTCCGTTAGACCCCAGAGCCTAACTAGAAATAATATGGTGGTGGTGGTTTTATGGCATTTAAAAAAGCCGTTTGTCTTATAGTGGGGGCTTTGGCTATGAACAGGGACTACAGCATTCAAACTTAAGCTTTGGTCTAGGAGATTGTTCACCGAATTTCTTTTAAGAACCTTAATGGGGGCAACAGGTTTGTATCAAGCTGGAAATGTGTTATAAGAAAGAATGGACCAGGGGACCCGGGTTTAGGTCCCAGCACCCACATGGCGGCTTACAGATGCTGTAACTTCAGTTCAGAGGACCTGATGACCTCCCACAGACACACATACAGGCAAAACACCAATACACATAAAAAGTAATAAATAACATTTAAAAAAAAAAGATTTTAGCATTGGAAAGGCAGAGGGAGGCGGATTGCTGTGAGTTCAAGGCCAGCCTGGTCTACAAAAGCAAGTCTGGGACAGCCAAGGCTACATACACAGAGAAACCCTGTCTTGAAAGTCCAAAAATAAAAATAAAAAGATTTTAAAAGTATTTCAGCTTATTATAACTTTGCGTTTTTCCAGACAGGGTTTCTCTGGGTAGCCTTGGCTATGTGGAACTTGCTTTGTAGACCAGGCTGGCCTCGAACTCAAAGGGATCTGCCTGCCTCTGCCTCCTGAGTGCTGGGACTGAAGGCGCACAGCACCACCACCACCTGGCTAGAACCTTTTTTGAACCTGTTCTCAATGTTAGACCCAGAATGGAAGAAGTGGAAAAAAACCGAGGCCACTACCTTTGAGAAAACAGGCCTGGAAAAACACTTAAGTATATTATGGCGTCTAGGAATGTGGTTTGGGAGTGCCGGGGAGCTCTTAACCTCACTCAATATGGGTGGTTGCCAGAAGTTTCCTAGGGGTGGCTTCTGAGTAGCAGCTTGAAGGTGGCATAGGAGTTACTGATGTGAAGAAAAGGTCGTATTCTTGGCTAGGTGTAGATGGAGAAGTGGGATGTAGCGCTGAGTTAGGCGTTTTGGAATGGGTAAGCAGTTCAATCTGCCAGGGTTGTAAAATAGGTGTGGAGTGATGACAGAGGGATCTAGGTGAGATTGTGTAAGGCCACATACATCTTGTCCTTGGTGTGGTGCTGATGCTGCTTTCTTCTTCTTCTTCTTGTTGCTGTTTTGGTTTTCCGAGACAAGGTTTCTCTGTGTGACAGCCCTGGCTGTCCGGGAGCTTTGTAGACCAGGCTGGCCTCAAACTCCCTGCCTCTGCCTCTGAGTGCTGGGATTAAAGGTGTTCCTGCAGCAGCTGTGGGATGCTTGTGTTATGTCAAGTGGAGTATTCTAATCAGATTTCTGTTTACTCTTCCTGCTTTAGACTAAGGCTTTACATTTTCGTATGCTTTTGAGTCACCCGGATCCTGTTTAACCTTGGAGTCCAGTCCAGGAGTAGAGGGCTGCGTGCGTGCGTGCGTTCGTGCGTGTATGTGTGTAGTTAAGATTCTGTGATTATAACAGCTCCACTTAAAGCTATTACTAATAAAGCAAGGATTTCCCTTTTGCAAAGCAAGGTTGGAGAGCTTGGGTTTAGGATCAGTTACAGACTGAGGTGATGAGAAAGAGACCAGGAAGCAGTAGTGGCAATGGAGGGAATATTGAGAATTGAGGACTCTCTGCAAAGTACATTTGGTAGGAGATGGTGACTGATTAGATGTGGTGGAGGCACTGAACAAAGGCTGTAAGGAATAATATCCAGATTACCACGGCTGCTACTCCTAGCCCCCCCCAACTGTCTTCACTCATCTTTCTTCTTTTGGGGTCTCACTATATAGTCCTGGCTAGCCTTAAACTCACAATAATCCTCCTGGGATTATATATGTGCACCGCTACTCCCATTTTAAAAAATGTATATACACACAGTATTTGGTCTTTTCAGTGCACAGTGAGTATTTTGATAAATGCATGGAGGTTCATAATAACCAGTACAGTCAATATCTGGAAGTTGTCTACCGTCCTGAAACGTGTCTTGTGTTGTCCCTTAACTGTGGCTGCATTGCCCTCTCCCTCCATTTGAGTTCTTGTTCTCTTTCAATATGAACTCTTCCCCCCCCCCCCATTTCTTGTTCTTTGGTTCTCAGCAATGTCATTGGGATGTGCCTGACATGATATTTTCTGTTTACTTGTTTGGACTTCTCTGAGATTCTTGAAGATGTAAATGCAGTATACTTAGGAATTTTTCTATCATGGCTTCTTTGAATATTCTTTTCCCATCTCAATCTAATTGCCTTAAATTTATATATGATTGTACATGTATGTGAAACGTGTCAGATGTGTGGAGGTCAGAGGACAATTTTTGGAATCTATTCTTTCCTTCTGCCTTTACTTTGTTTCTGGGGATAGAATTCAGAATCAGCAGGCCTATGTATTATATAGCTAATATTTTTATTTGTTGAGCTGTCTTGCAAGCCCTCAATCTCTTTTCTTTCCCTTTCTTTTTGATGTGCATTTTAGATCTTGACATATAGTCGTTCAAATCCCTGAACTATTTAATTTTTTTTCTTTTAGGGGATCAGACTATATAATTTTTCATAGTGTATCTTTAGGCTCATTTACACACACACACACACACACACACACACACACACACACACACACACACCCCTCTTTTAAAAAAGAAGTTTTCTTCTATGTACCATAGGCTGGCTTTGAGCTCAAGGTCTTTCTAGTGCTAGAATTACATATTATGAATGGCTACCTGGACCTAATTAGCCAGAAAGATCGGTGTTGGTTCTGCCACTCTAAAGACACAGTAGCACTATGTTCATGTGGTTATAAAATAATTTGAGAGAAGTGTTAAGGTTATTTTTATAAAACTGTGTTTGTTTCTCTTAGTTTCTCTCTTACCATGGCTAGCATCATAATAATTGAGACTCTCATATTTGCTTATAAAGCTTTACAACACATTCTTGAGAAGTTTAAGTCTGTTCTTAACCCTCTATGTTATTCTGACTCCATCTTTGTCAACATCCCCAAGTTACTAGCTTTTTAGCTCTTTCTTTGCTCCAGCTGAATCGTCTTTATCTCTCCTCCACCTTTGTCTGTAGCTGAATCCGCTTCTTTCTCCTCTAACTCCTCCTTCCCTGGCTGGCAGGAAGTCCAGCCCTAGTCTCTCTCCCTGCTCAGCAATTGGCAGTAAGCTGCTTTATTGGCATACAAGGGGACAGTTGGCGGGCAGAGTTTATACAGCATTGAGATAGGAGATTCTCAGAGCAAGGCTGGTAACCAGATATGGGGGATACAGAAATCAGCATTTGAAATATACAATAACCTTATGCCAGCAGGGAAGGTAGAAGAAAAAAAACAAGGCATAGGAGATATAGACTTAATGGACACATTAAATTAGCTCATGAGGGCTGGAGAGATGGCTCAGAGGTTAAGAGCACTTGCTCTTCTTCCAAAAGTCTTGAGTTCAATTCTCAGAAACCACATGGTGATTCATAACAATCTGTAATGACATCTGGTGCCCTCTTCTGGTGTGTACACACATACAGGCAGAATACTGTATGAAAATAAACAAATCTTTAAAAAAAATTAATTCATGAAAGTAACAGTTTCGTCAAAATTTGTGCCAGAATAGAGGTTCTACTTCTGATGAAGGCAGAATGTTGCCAAATACTGTTTCTGGATCATTATGTTGAAAAGATGTTTTAATTAGATTTTCTTAACTGAATAAAAATCTCAATATGATATTAGGATTTGATTTCTAAAGTTTTGATGCACATAAAGTTGAAACTCTAATTGTCAAAAATTCATTATACTTTTAATAACTAGAGGAAAAAATTTCAAATCTCCAATCAGATTTCTCCCTCTTTTTTTAATGGCTAATACTTTTCAGTGTTTCATATTTCTAATATTTGAAAGTTAAACTTCATTATTAAAATACTGCATCCATGGAGCTTGAGGGTGGGAAGTGAGAAAGAGGACACACACACACACACACACACACACACACACACACACAGAGAGAGAGGGAGAGAGAGAGAGAAGGGAGAGAGAGAGAGAGAAGGGAGAGAGAGAGAGACAAGAGTATAATTATTCCAGTATTCCAGGCTGGCCTGTAACTCACGGTATAGCCCACATTGGCACTGAACTCTGATTCCTCGCATTACAGACATGAGTCACAGTATGCAGCTGTGATCTTAATAATTGAATTTTTAAAATTTGTCACATAATTTAAAAGGCTTTTATTTAATCACGGTAATAAAAGAGTTCTTCATATTTCCTTCCTTGTCCCTAGATTTATTATTTTGAAAATGCTGATTTTTTTTTTTTGTCCTCACTGGTTTGAAATGGCGTCTCTTAAAAAAAAAAAAGTGCGCTTGAACCCATAGAAGACTGTAGGAGAGCCCAGTGTACTGTGGGCAGCGCCCACCACGACTGGGCATGTAATCCTGCATGGTATAAGAAGGCAGGCGGAGCAAGCCGGTAAGCGGCATTCCTCTGTGGTCTCTGCTTCAGTCTCTGCCTCCAGGTTCCTGCCTTGCTTGAGTTCCTGCCCTGGCTTCTTTTAATAATGGACTGTGATATGAAGCTGTAAGCTGAAATAAATCCTTTCTTATCAAAGTTGCCTATTTTATTGCAGGAATAACTAAGATAATCAAGTACTATTCGTATCTGTCCCTTGTCCTGTAAATCAAACATAATAAGAAAATATTTTTAAAAAATGAACATGGCTAGGTGAATATTTTTCATCTTGGATAAATTCTATATTAAAGTATGTTTCTGAAATAGTACTTTGAAATATAAGTATTTATAGTAGTATAAGAGAATTTATAATATAAATATATTAAAAATGATAGTTAAAATGTTACTCTGGGAAACATAATTAATATATGCTTTACTTTCTGCATTTGAAAGGTTGCTCTTGAATCAAGATACAACTTCTAGATCTGAGTTGTATCTTCATCCTGGTGTAAATGGAATGTGGAAAGGTGAGAACAACCTTTTAATAGGCATTGTCAATGTCCCAAGTATTACCATTCTGTTAACTTGTTTTATTTACACAATTTCTTATGTGCATTTATAATAGATCCTAAGGTCATTTAAATCCATAACAGGGATAGCCATGGGCACTGTGGCTTCCAGAGGCTGTGTAGGACTCCTCGAAAGGGCCCGGAAGTACTTAAGTGACACCTGGATGGCTCTTCTCATTCATCTTAATGCTAAAACCTATTTGTAAAATATGAAAATAACATGTTTTCTTTTTCGTGTTTTATTTTTATTTTTAAAACTTAGCACACAGAGTAAGGAATTGTATCATGGCCTTTTCATACATATATGCCATTATAGTTCCTATTTATCTCTTATCAGTAAGGTGTGTGTGTGTGTGTCCGTGTGTGTTTATAGATATACATGTGTGTGTGGGTATACACATGCCTATGTGGAAGGACAACTTTATGTATCATCTCTCAAGCTTAGCTAAAACTTGTTTTGTGTCCCAGTTGTCTATTTTAGAGAAAGTTCCATGGGCTGCTCAGAAGGATGAGTGTTCTTTAGTGTTTAGGCAGAATTTCCTGTAAACACGTGTTAGGTCTGTTTGGTTTATGATGTTGTTTTACTACAGTTTCTATTTATTTATTTTTCCCAGATAACCTAACACTGGTAAAAGTGGGCAGATTGAAATCACCCATTATCACTGTGTTGGTACTGATCTGTGGTGTGGTCCTATTTATAATAGGATTTCTTTTATGAAATTTGGTGCGCCTGTGTTTGCTGCATATGTGCCTAGAATTATAATATTCTGTTGTTTTTCTTTTAATGAGTATAACTAGTTTTGATATGAAATCTATTTTCTTTTTCTTTTTTCTTTTGTTTGTTTTGTTTTGTTTTTCAATACTGGGTCTCTCTGTTAGTCTTGGCTGTTAGCTATCCTTGACTCACTTTGTAGACCAGGCTGGCCTCTGTCTCCCAGGTGCTGGGATTAAAGGCATGCGCCACCACAGCCAGCATGAAGTCTATTTTCTTAGCTACATGTTTTTCACTCTTTTAATTTAAGGTGGTGTCTGCCATTAGTTGTGAGGTGTGGGTTTTTTTTGGAAGCATCAAAAATAGGGATCCTGTTTTCTGATCTGGTCTGTTAGTCTTTGTCTGTTGGGAGAGTTGAAACCATTGCTATCAGGAGTCATTATTGGGTCATGCTTATTAATTCCTGGTGTTTTGTGATCCTTATTAGACAACTTTGATTCAGTGTTTGGGAAATTGTTGTTTCTTTTGTCTTCTTGAACAATGTTTTAACATCTTCAGATCTGAGCATTCCTTTCAGTATTCTCTGTAGAGCTGACTTGGTGGTCATAGTTTTTTAAAATCTGTTTTTATCACGGAATGTGTTCTTTTTTCTTCAATTATGACTGATAGTTTTTCTGGGTATAGTAGTCTGGGCTCAGATCTGTGCTCTTTCATAACTTGTAGAACATTGGTCCAATCCCTTTAGGTTTTTGTTCTCCATTGAAAAATCAGCTGTTAATTCTGATGCACCTGTCTTTCTGTGTGACTTGATCTTTTTTGTTGTCACTTAGTGTTTTAATATGATGTGGGGAGTTTCTTTCTTGGTTTGTTTATTTCGTATTCTATATGCCTTTTGGATTTTGATGGGCATTTCTTTCTTTAGATTAGAAAAGTTTCTGTAATTTTGTTGAAAATATTTTCTGTGCATTTGATCTGGGTCATTTTAAAATTATTAATCTTTTCTTATTATTCATAGATTTGATTTTTTAAAAAAAAATAGTGTTCTGGATTTCCTGCATGTTCCATTCTTGCGTGTTTTGTTTTGTTTTGAATTCTACGTTCTCTCTGATCCAGTTCCCCTACTTGTCTTCAAGACCTGATATTCTTTCTTCCATTTGATCTAGTCTATCAGTGAATCTTTCCTCTAGAATTTTTGTTTGAATTTACATTTTTTATTTCACATTTTATTTTGATTTTTTAGAGATTATTTTTATTCTATTTTCATATATTTAATTGTTTTTGTTATTTCACTCATCTGTTTTTGTTTTCTTTCCAGCATTTATTCATATCCTTACTGAGTTTTTTATCTTGTTTATTATTGCTATCTTGAAATCATTTTCTTGTATGTCATCTAAGTGACTTTTCTTGGTTGACATTACTGTGTGCACACCAATTTTTGGAGGAGACCTATTTTTTTGGTTATTCATATTTGTATAGTTGCAATGGAAATGTTAGGTCATTGGTAGTGTTTCTCCATATGAGAATCTAGTTTATCTTGTTTACTGTGTGTTGGAAGCCATGTTTGTTGTTCCCCTAACTTGGCAGGTGGTTGATCCGTTGTGTAGCACTGGCTGTCTTGGAACTCTTTCTGTAGACCAGGCTGACCTCAAAAAACAGTGACCAGCTGCCTTTCCTCCTGAGTGCTAAGATTAAAGGAGTGTGCCACCACATCCAGCAGCATAATTTTTGATTAGATGGTTTTTTGTGGTGTTTAATTTTTGAAGTTCTTCATGTCCTCTAGATACCAAATGCATATCTGACATGTGGCAAAGATGTTTTTCCCAGTCTGTAAGTGGTCTCTTCACTGTGGTCATGGTCTCTTGATGTGCAGAAGCTTTTTTCCCCATGTAATCTCCCTTGACTTTTTGAGATTATTTCTTGTGCTATTGGAGTCCTTTCTAGAAAAATAATTTTTAAAAATAATTTGTTTGTATTTCATATACATTGGCATTTTGCCAGCATGTGTATTTGTGTGAGGGTATCAGATCCCCTGGAGCTGGAGTTACAGACAGACGTGAGCTTCCATGTGGGTGCTAGGAATTGAACTCAGTCCTCTGAAAGAGCAGCCAGTGCTCTTAACTGCTGAGCCATTTCTCTAAGCCCTGAAAAAGTGTTTCTTATGCCTGTATCTTGAAGTATTTTCTTTTAGAAAATGTAAAGTTTTGGTCCTACTAATGTATTTAATCCATTTTGAAGTGAGTTTTTACAGAGCTTGACAAAGTGCCTCTGGTCTTTTTAAAAAAAGTGTGTGTGTGTGTGTGTGTGTGTGTGTGTGTGTGTGTGTGTGTGTGTGTGTGTGTACACGTTTGCCCGTATAGATTGGGTCTCATTCTCAGAAATGCTGTCTGCATTTCAGACAGGATCTCTCCTTGGCCTGGATCTCACTACTTAAGCTAAGCAGTTGCCAGTAACCCTCAGAGAGCACCTTGGCCCCACCTCCCCAGTGCTGGGGTCATAAGCTTGTGTCTGTATGCTCAGCATCTTTCCATGTGTTCTAGGGCCAAGCTCGTGGCCTTGTGCTTGTGGGGAGAGTAAGCGCTCTGCTGCCTGAGCTGCATCTCTAGCTGCCTTCAGGCTTCTCTTCTTAGTATGTTCAGAATGTTTTGGTATATAGAAAGAGTTCTAATTTTACTTTTTCAAGTAGTAAGCTAATTGTCTCAATATGATTTATTGAGTATTTTATTCTGTTTAAAACACTGGTTATAGCCGGGCGTTGGTGGTGCAAGCCTTTAATCCTAGCACTCGGGAGGCAGAGGCAGGAGGATTGCTGTGAGTTCGAGGCCAGCCTGGTCTACAAAATGAGTCCAGGACAGCCAAGGCTACACAGAGAAACCCTGTCTCAAAAAAAAAAAAAAAAAAACCCACAAAACACTATGGTTATGATATATTAAACTATAAACTAGCCATTTATAAAGATACATATATATATATACACACACACATATATTAGAAAGAGAGTGAGAGAGAGAGAGAGAGAGAGAGAGGCTGTATATGTGTATGTGGGAGGCATGTGGCACAGTGTGTGTGTGTGTGTGTGTGTGTGTGTGTGTAGGTTAGAGGACAACTGTGGGACTTGGTTCTCTCCTTCTACCCTGTGTGTCCTAGGGATTTAACTTAGGTGGTTAGGCTTGGTGGGATGCAACTATACCCACTGTGACATTTTGCCTGGCTGTGGCACATTAAATTTATATGTTGCGTGTAAATGTAAATTTCAATGCAAATGTCTGTTTCCCACTGCTTAATTCATCCTTGTGACTATTTCTGTGCTGTTGGTACATTAGTATTTCTTATGTTGAATGACAAGGTGTGTCTTAGCTAAGGCTGTTTTAACAAAATGACAACAAACACTTAACTCACCAAGACATAGCCCCAGTCCCAGTGTATAAAATTTTCTATACATGCTCATTGCATTCCTACATCCTGAGGCCAAGAAATATCTAGCATTGTTTTGTTCAATGCAGGATGACCCCCTACTAAGTAATAATGTAAAAATATTGATATATAACAGTGGCAGTTAAGAAACTGTGCTGTACAATATTTTGGACTATGTTAGGATTTGTCCCCAAGCCTCATAGATGGTAAGCATGCACCCTACCATTTAATAATATATGTTCCCCTCCCCCAGGTCAGGTGATTATTAGTGACATTTTACAGTATTTATAAAATTCTTGAATTCATCTGAAAGTGGAATAATAAGACTATTGCAAGATATTGACTAATTATATTTCATTACAGGCATGCCTTCTCCTGAGATTCAGCTTGGGCTCAAACCCAGAAAGGACTCCCAAGAGCAAAAGAATAAAGATAAGGCCTTGCCAGCCCTTAGTGAGGACCCAGTAGTACAGGTGTGTCAGGATTTGAACGTACACCTGTCAGAAGCTGGAACTGCTGTCTGTGGAAAATTACTAATTATAAGGGGCTTTGTACATTAGTGTTTTGGTTCTTTTGCTTTTTAAAACAATCATTCAATTCCTTTGTTGTAAATTCGGTGAAGACCATTTGTTTTAGGAAGGGGAATTTAAAACATTCTCCTTTTTTCTCTTCTTCCAGCCTTGTTTTTCAGTGGAGATAAGGAAGTAAAAGGAGCAGAGGTTAGAAGGAGGAGATAGTAATTCTTCTTCTTCTTGTGTCAGAGTTCAGTTTAGAGCTTGTGAAGGAGACTCCAGTCTGTGCAGTATATACAGCCTCAAAGACCCCCTTTTGTTTTGTGTGTGAGTACAAATATGTGCTTAGATAGGATGAGTTATTTGTTTTTCCTTAGTGCAGATCCTATTGGGAGTCACAGGGGATTAGTTAGCACTTTAGCTTGATGAAGCCAGCCAGCCAGGCGTGCCCACCTGCAAAGTCTTAAGGAGTGGCAGGGAAGATACAGACCTGTGTATGTTTATTTCGTAAGACCTGTTTTTACTTTGTACTACAGGCTTATCTAGGACTTTGTAGCTCAGGCTGCCCATGAATATGGAGCAGTTTTTCTGACTCTGACTCTCTTTTTTTTTTTTTTAAAGCAAAGACAGGTTTATTTATTTAGAAAGACTTAAACAAAGCAAAGGTGTATTGCTCTCCAGGCACAGCAAGCAAGAGAATGAGCACTGGGTGGAGTTTGCCACAGAATGGGTTTTAGTAGGGTCTTTTCCCCTGGGGATCGGGAAACTACCTTTATATTCCTGAAAGATACACGTCTTCCTCATGCAGGGCAGGAGGTTTTATCCTGGATGGTCAACCTACGACCATCATGGCGCCATTTTGTCTGATGAACTGTTAATGGTGTGTTAACAGGCCCAAAGGTTTGCTCATTATAGGACAAGTTTGTTTTCAAAGAACAGTGAGACAGCGCATGTATGAGGTACTGCACTCATTGCAGGGGTGTGCCTGAAATAGGCAGTGTAAGGAAGGAAGGGTTTATTCTGGCTTACAGTTATATCACCATGGGGAAGCTGCCTCTGCCTCTTAAGTGCTGAGACTGCAAACATGACTACACACCTGACTCATCTACATGTATATCTCTCTGTGTGTGGTGTATGCATCTCTGTGTGTGAAGGGGTGCACATGCAATTAATTGTTTGTGGGGTTTACCTACACATGTGTATGTGTGTGCATATGAAGGCCAAAGGTTGACATTGGGTATTCTTTTTTTAACTAATTAATTTTTTATTTAATCACCTTACAGCCTGATCTCAGCCCCCTCCTCTCCCCTCTCCTCTCAGTCCCACCCTCACACCCTCCTACCCTAAGTCTCCCCTTTCCTTCTCAGGGAAAGGGAGTCCCCCAAGGGTACCAACCAACCCTAGCACCTCAAGTTGCAGCAGTTCTAAGCTCCTCTTCCACTGAGGCCTGACAAGGCAACCCAGCTAGGGGAAAGGCATCCAGAGGCAGTCAGTAGAGTCAGCCCCTCCTCCATTTGTTAGGGGACCCACATGGAGAACAGGCTGAATATCTGCTACATATGTGAAGGGGTCCAGGTCCAGCCCATGCCTGCTCTTTGGTTGGTGGTTCAGTCTGTGTGCCATGGGCCCAGATGAGTTTACTGTGTAGGTCTTCTTGCGGTGTCCTTGAACCCTCTGACTCCCTCTTTCCTTCTTCCCACTCTTTCACAAAACTCTCAGGCTTGGCCTATTGTTTGGCTGTGAGTCTCAGCATCTGGATGAAGCCTCTCAGAAGACAATTATGTTAGGCTCCTGTCTGCAAGCATAGCAGAATGTCATTAATAGTGACAGGGGTTGGCTTTCTCCTGCAGAGTAGGTCTCTAGTTGTGTCAGTAATTGATTTGTCATTCCTGAGCAGTGTGAATCCAAACTGAAGGCTTCTTCTTTCACTTAAAGTTTTTTTTTTAATTTTATATGTATATATGTGTATGCAGAGGCCAGAACTGGAGTTATAGGAGGTTGTGAGCCACCACGTGAGTGATGGAAATGGAATTGGCTCTCTGCAAGAGCAGCAAATGCTCTTTGATGCTGAGCCATCTCTCCTGTCATATTTCCTTTCCACTTTTATGCACATAAGGAGGTGGAATCAATTAACTTGGATGCCAAAGGGAATGTAGAAAAGGCCATGAATAAACCCAGGCTTGCTTGATAGACATGTAATGGAAGAGGGTTAGCAAGGCTAGAGTTTGAGAGGAATTTTTTTTCTATCCCCCCCCCCTTTTTCGTCTTTTCTTTTCTCCCTCTTCCTTTTCTTTCTTTACTTTGTCTTTTTAAGCTTCAGTAGGTAGGGAGGATTCCTTCCTATTAGCACTGGCTCTTTGAGGTAAAAAGTACAGGGTGGGTTTTCAAAGCTCACAGAACAGGGAGGATTTTGGTCACTAAGAGTCTTGATGTCCCTCTCCTGACTCAGGAGCTCATCCTGATTTAATTCTCACAGTCCCTGAGTTGCCCATGCTGCCAAGAACTTGTGGTGGCTTAGAAATGTTTCTGGGAAGGAACAGGATTAAAATAGGGCTTTGAGACTTGGTTAAACTTCAGCCAAGACATTTCTAATTCAATCATTTTGTGTTTAAGTTATTTTTTTCAAAATTTTTATTGATTCTTTGTGAGTTTCACATCATGCAACCCAGTCCCACTCATCTCACCATCCCCTCATATCTGCCCTTCACCCTTGAGGCCTCCTTACCCCCTAAAATAAATAAATATATATATACACACACAACCAACCAACCAACCACCACTACCATCAACAAAACAAACAAACAAAAAACCAAACATAGAACACACCTCATCATGGAAGCTGTAGTGTGTCACAGTGTGTCCCACCGTATATCCCTCTGTCCACACATATTCACTTGCAAATGTACATTGCAATGAGTCATTGGTCTGGTTTGAGATCTCTGGCTTCTGTGACACCATCAATACTGGGTCCTCATCCAGACTCCTCCTGGTTATTTTATTGTTGCTATGTGTCATGGAGATCCTACAGCTTTGGAACAGCAGGACTGACCCTTTCACTTGTTCTAACTGTTCACAGGTGATACACATTTGTGGTGGGCTAATTCAGACCCCTGGATCTGGGGTTGGGTGGTAGCTGAGCTGGTTAAGCCCTAGGCCTCTCTCTTATTCATACCACAAGGTCAAGCTCTCCAGCACTGCTCTGGGTAGGCCACCCAGTGCTGCCATTGGCAGGAGGCAGGGTCAGTTCTCCTGTCTCTCATGCCCTCATACTAGCTCACCTGCACTCAGTG
Organism: Acomys russatus; assembly: GCF_903995435.1. Taxonomy (NCBI): domain Eukaryota; kingdom Metazoa; phylum Chordata; class Mammalia; order Rodentia; family Muridae; genus Acomys; species Acomys russatus. Next base: position 17,869,465 of record NC_067166.1, read on the forward strand.
CCTCCAGAGCTATCTCTACTGTGCTGCCCAGTCAAGGTACAGGGCCCCTTTCCTAAGTGCTGCAGACTGAGGGGCTGAGCCAGGTCTCCTGCTCTCATAGCCTCAGGGTTGGCTTACCCAAGCCTTTGCCATCAGGGCCACCTCTACTGTGTTGCCCAGGTGAGGCAGGAAGCTCTTGCCAACCACTCTTCTTTCTGGTCTGCTAACGGTAAACAGTCTGTGCCACAAATGCCTGCCACCCCAGCCTGCAGCCGCTGTGACTTTCCTGTCACAGTGCACTGTATCTTCTGAAATGCGAGCCAGAGTCTTTATTTCCTTCTGTTGCTTCTGTCAGGAATTTGGTCCTAATAATGAGAAAAGCAACACAGTTACCAACTTATTTTATAGAAGTTAAGGAAAATATATAAACTAACAGTAGTAACTAGAAGAAAACATTGAAGCTGGCTGTGGTGGCTCACGCCTTTAATCCCAGCACTTGGAAGGCAGAGGCAGTTGGATGGATCACTGTGAGTTTGAGGCCAGCCCGGTCTACAAAGTGAGTCCAGAACAGTCAAGGCTACACAGGGAAACCCTGACTCGAAAAACCAAACCAAACCAAACCAAACCAACAACAACAAAAAGAAAACATTGGGCTTAACAGTGATTTTTTTTTCAATAACACTATATGAATAGACAAGAAAAAGATTGGTAAGTTAGATATAATGAAAATTTAAAACTTTGATCATAAAAGGATACTTTACCAGAATAAGAATGGAATGGGAGAACATATTTGCAAATCTTGTGGTTTGGGATCAGTATCCAGAATGTATAAAGAGAAGAATTCGTACATACAACAACAACAACAACAACGATGACGAGATAATGGCCAGGCCTAGTGCTATCGTCCTGTAACCCCTCATACTCAGGACACTGAGACTAGAAGATAGCACATTCAAGGACTGCTGAGGCTAGAGTGAATCCAGGCCATACTGGGAAACTGTCTTCAAGTGAAAGAACTAATTTGAGGGCTGAGGCTACTGCTCAGTAGTAGAATGCTTGCCTAGCATGCATGAGGCCATTGATTCAATCCCCAATACTATAAAGAAAAAAAGGAAGAGTAATAACAAATTAAATAGATATTTCACCAAAGGAGGTATATACAAATGACTAATGAGCACAAGAAACTATGCAAACTAAATCTCCCAGGGGGACCATTTCACACTCATTAGGATGACTATTATAGGAAACAAACAACAGAAAATAAAGGTTAGCAAGGATGTTTTAAAACTCGCAAACGTTTGCCTTGCAAGTATGAATGTAAAATGTTACATTGTATGGTGATTCCTCCCAGAATTAAGCAACTGAATGCCATATGATCTAATAATTCTACTACTGAGTCTATACCTAAAAGAACTGAAAATAGGCACCTGAAGAAAGTTTTTAATTCACAGCAGAATTATTCTGTAGCACTGTTTATTATTCACAAAAGCCAAAAGTGGTGGGAGTAATGCAAGTGTTCACAGATGAAGAGTGGAAAGTAAAGTATGGTATGCAGTTGATGGAGGTTGGTCAGCCTTAAACAAGAAGAAAATACTGATATATACTACAGCATGGATCAGTCTTGTTATGTGAAACAAGCTGTTCACAAAATAGCAAATACTATAAGATTTCTATTCCATGATATTCCTAGAGAAGTCAAATTTACAGAGATGGTAGGCCATGGTGAGGGTAGAAGGAAATGAGGCATAGAATTTCAGCAGAGAGGTTTCAGAGGAGAAAGTTCTGGAAATGTATGGTGATAATGCAACACAAAACATAAGTTACTTAATGTCCTACATGTATGCATTTAAACATCATTAAGATGGAACATTTTATGTATTTTTCCACAGTAAAAAAAGGTTACAAGGCCTCAACCTTACATAAAAAACTATGGGCAAATGAGGAACACTGAGTGGGAGAGGAGGCTTCCCTAGGGAAAAACACACCAATTGATGGCTTACACAGACTGAGCAGGCTATATTTGTGTCTTTAGGAACACACACACGCACGTGCACGTGCACTCTTGCATGTATGTAGCAACAATTAATGAAAAATAGAAGAGACCATTAATTTAAAAGAGCACAGAGAGGTATAAGAGAGGATTTAAAGGGAGGAAAGGTAAAGGGGAAATAATGTGACTATATTATAATCTTAAAAATGAAAAAAACTTAGAGGTAAGAAGTACTAAGTAAGAATTCTATGAAGTGTTATGTTTTGGATTGTTTCATTAAATTATAATTTCTTAGTTTGACAAAAACAAAACCTCTTTTCGTTTCCCCCCCTCAGGTTCCTCAGGATGAAACAATACAAAATCAAGTTCTGTTACAGTTAAGTATAATGACTTGGGGCTTCATTATATTATAGGTATTTATTTTGTTACTGTTTGCAAAGCTAAGTCTTTATTTTTGTAGGTCTTTTAAAATTATGTATTCCTAGGGGATGGAGAGATGGCTCAGAGCTTAAGAGCACTGACTGTGCAAGGAATGGTGGTGCATGCCTTTAATCCCAGCACTCAGGAGGCAGAGGCAGGTGTGAGCTCGAGGCCAGCCTACAAAGTGAGTCCAGGACAGCCAGGGCTACACCTACCTTGAAAAACAAACAAACAAACAAACAAACAAACAAACAAAAAAGCACTGACTGCTCTTCCAGAGGTCCTGAGTTCAATTCCCAGCAACCACATGATGGCTCACAACCATCTATAATGAGATCTGGTGCCTTCTTGTGGCCTGCAGGTGTATGTGCAGCCAGAGCACTGTATACATAATAATAAATAAATCTTTAAAAATTTATATGTTCTGGAATACTAGTTGGGTAAATATAGGTTATTCTATAAGCATTCAAGATAAATTTAATTTCATGTGAAAATGAATTAAGTTCAATTGATTCTGTTTCCTAATGTTATTTAAAGAGTGAATTTATAGCATAGCATAAAGGAAGAGTTTGTAGAGTCTTTGCTGTAATTAAGCTTTATATTCTCTCAGTTCTTTAAAAACAGTGGTTCTCAAAATATGGCTTGTGAACTCCCTGGTAGTTCCTGAGATTGTTTTAGGTGACCTTGGAAAACTATTTTCTTAATAATACTAACATTATTTGCCGCTTTCTGTGGGGTTTACGTTTGCACCAGCAAGTGCTAAGCAGTGGTAAGTAAAATGCTTATAGACCTTAGCAGGAAGCAAGGCAGCAGCACCAAACAGTACTAGTAGTCATCTTTTTTTTTTTTTTCCTGCCATGTGCTAACTATAAAAAGGAAATGATGCTAATTTTACTTAAGAGTTTGTTTGATGAAGTAGAAAAGTTGCTGGGTTTATTGAAGTGTCTCCTTTTAAGGGTATGCCTTTTTAGTATTCAGCATGATGAAACTTGCAGTAGGCTTGATACACTTTCGTGCAGTGTAAAGTAGTCAGGAGAGAAACACGAGTGCGTTTACTGTAGTCGTGAACATCATAAAACCCACCTTAAAAGACTCAAAAGACTAATTGACCAGTTATTCACAATTAGTTGTATTTCTCAGTGGCTAAGAGTGTATACTGCTGTTGCAGAGAACCCACATTCAGTTCCTAGCACCTGTGTTGGGCTGTCCATGTCTGCCTGTAAAGACAGGTCCCACGGGTCTAACTTTTCTGTCCTTTGTAGGGATCAGCACTCATGTGCATGAAAACACACACACATAATTAAAAATAAATACTTTAAAAATGAATAAAGTAAGCTGGTTATTTCAAGAAAAAACAACTAATAATTATTGTTGCCAATGGGGATAAAAACACAAGGATTTTTATTTATCCCATGAAAATTTCATGCATGTATCAAATGTGTCTTGATCACATCTACCCCTCAGTCCTACATCTCCTTCCCAACTTCTCCTTCCCAACTTCTTTAGTTTGTAATTTAAAAAAATTAACCCACTGAGACAATTAGTGCTGTTTATGTGCCCAGGTGTGTGGGGCATCAACAGCCTTCCAGTGGCCATATTCCTAAAGAAAAGGGACTCTCTCCCAGCAGTTACCAGCTGCCTACACCTCGTGGACCATCTCAGTCGGGTATAGGTCCTTGGGAACGAGTTTTCTCAAAGCGCTGGTGGGCAGATATAGGCGAGTGACAAACAGAGACAAACCAGGGATAGTGTTTGAATCTGAGTGTATTTTGTTGACTAGCAACCCAGGTTTTTATACATTTTTGAAATGGGGGCTGTTTTTTTGTGGTTACATTTTTTCATACAACTCAAAATACAGGATACAGAGTAATAATGTCATCAATCTTGAATAATCATTCATAAGTCATTAGATTGGTATCAGTACATGTGCCCTCTTTATCAAAGGTCAATATTTTCTCATTATGCCAAACATCTGTGAGTCAAGACAGTTTTTTTTTTCCTAGCTCTTCCATCACTATCTGGAGCTTTCTTTAAACACTTTATTTGTAAGTCATAATATAAACTATGATTACTTCTTAGCCATGTTTTTATTAACAAGTGGAATGGAACTTGGCTGTAGTCTCAAGTTAGGGGTCTCCTAGCAACACAGTTACATTTGAAAAGTTCTGATAAGGAAGTAAAAACAAAGGCAGAATGTTCCAAAACAAATGAGAAAAAAGAGAAAAGGAGGGGGGCTACAATTAGTTACTCCTGGCAGGAACATCAGACCCATTCCAGGAGGCTCTCCCTTGGGTAGGGGTCCTTCCCTCAACTTCTGTAGTAACGTTTGTCACACAGACTCTACTGGAGGGGTCATGACACCTACAGCTCCCCAACTAGCCTGAGATCTCAGGAGCCCCGCCTCCCCACACTAGAATTTTAAACCGACTTGATCTCGTGCAGGTCTCGTGGAGGTAATCAGTGTTGCTGTGGGTTTGTGTGTGCAACAGCCATTTCCTATCCAAAGGACAGCATTTCAGCGTTTGATATCCCTGAGCCATAGTGTGTGTGTGTGTGTGTGTGTGTGTGTGTGTGTGTGTGTGTGTGTGTGTGTGTAGGGGCAGGATTCATAGCCATGTCCCACGTGTCTCACAGGTGCTTATTCCCAGAACTTTGAATGGTGATGTGGCCCTGCATTAACTACTGCCCATTGCAGTTAAAAGCTTCAGTTTTAGAAAACCGTGTCCTCCTTTCCCTTTCTTTAAGTTAAAAAAAAAAATGTATTTACTTAGAAGCATTCAGAATATCAACAAAACAGCTGCATTTTTAAAAAGTTACTGACTGGTATTCAGTTATCAGAACAATTATCTTCATATAAACTGCATCAGACAATGGGAAATTGAAAAAAAGAAAACAAACAGAAAACCAAAAAACTACCATTACCATATATAGCTTATTTTTTTCTGTGTACCAACAAGACCCTGCTTTAAATTTCCATGCCAGTCTATAACCCTCAGATTATACAAGGTATGGTTAATGGCTATTGAAAATAATACCAGGACAGGGCTATTTAAAGACACATTTAGTTCTATGTAAACTAAAAAAGACAATGTACTGTTTAAAAACAAATCTTACACAACCTTACATTTCAATTTTTTAAAAAAAGGAGTAACCTGTGTACAGCATGGTTAAATGCTTCATAGACAAAACAAACAAATAAACAGAAAAAAAAAAAACCAAAGAATCAAAACTGCACTGGAACCAGCTTGTCATCCCCTTTTCCTTTCTCTTCCTCATGCTCTTCATCCTCGTCATCTAGGTCTTGCTTCTTTTTCTTGCTCTTTTCAGCCTTGATGATCCCCTTTTTCTCTGCATTGGCTTTTTGCCTTTGTTTTATCTCTATAGGCGGCAGTGTCCTTTTCATATTTTTCCTTCAGCTGGGTGGCCTTCTTTTCGCAGGGCTGCTTGTCACCTGCTGCAGTGCTGTTCCACATCTCTCCTAGCTTCTTTGCAACATCACCAATGGACCAGCCAAGATGTTCTCTGTTGGCATAATATTTTTAGCTATATTATTTTGTCCTTATACCTTCTACCCTATTCCACCCTAATCCCTTCCAAGCCCCCAATACTAGGCAGGCATGAAAGAAAATTAGAGGAGAAATGGGGGTAGATCTCTTTCAGCCAACAAAATAGACTACTTCCTGGTGATTAGGGTCATTGCATTTCTTGGGGAAAGTTCAGTCTTCGGCTCATCAGGGTGTCTCCAGCTTCTTCTTGTCTCTTGTCTCTGGACCAGCAACAACAGCAGGAGGAACAACCACACCGCCTCTCTAGGGGCTCTTTTTATTCCCTCTCTAGAGTCCCCGGAATTAAACTGTCCTCGGAATTAAACTATCTTCAACTGGCAGAATCATGCACCTCCAGAGCATGCGCAGGGCAAATTGTCTGCTGCTGTGGACAGTCTGAAGCAGTTCCATATCCCGCACCTGGGATTAAAACAGAAACATGTTTACATAACTTGGTTTTTTAAAGACACCAAACTTCTTGCTCTAGATATCCTTTGGCTTTTGGGCTGTACCCAGAACAGAACAAGAAGTCTGAAGGAGGCCTCTTGGGTGCATTGGGTCCTTGAACTTTTCTGGGAGATGAAGGTTTTAATTTCTCTCTTATAACGAGCCTTGTCAGCCTTTGCCGTGTCTTCCAAGTTCTCTCTCTCTCTCTCTCTCTCTCTCTCTCTCTCTCTCTCTCTCTCTCTCTCTCTCTCTCTCTCTCTCTCTCTCTCTCTCTCTCGGTTTTTCGAGACAGGGTCTCTCTGTGTAGCCTTGGCTGTCCTGGACTTGCTTTGTACACCAGGCTGGCCTCGAACTCACAGTGATCCACCTGCCTCTACCTCTTGAGTGCTGGGATTAAAGGCGTGCACCACCATGCCCAGCTAGTTTCCCCTTTCTTTAGCAGATGTGGTCTTCACCTCTCTGAGCACTTCTTACAGAACTCTGAGAAGTTGACAGACACTTCCAGTACTTCTTGTGCTCCTCCTGGCAGGTTTGCACAAAGAATGCATACAAGGCCTTGTTTTCTCTTAGCTTCTTAAGAATCTTCTTTGCCCATGTTTTGTTGAATTTCTTCTGAGAGGCACAGCGTGGCCTAGTGCCTGTCCAGCTCTCACTTGCCCTAGCACTGTCTCTGTGGAGCTCATGTTCTCCTTTCCCTTAATCTTGATGGCTTTAGCTTTTCTGACGAAACTACTGGTAAAATTTATGATTATTTTTGATACTTTATAATGAAATATTTCAGATGTACATAACTTAATGAAACAGTATTTCCTAAAAAGTCTGCTGTAGTTACTTTCTCTTGGACATGATAGTGTGCTCTGACCAAGAGCAGCTTAGAGGAGGAAAAGGCTTATTTGATCTTACACTTCCAAGTCCCAGACATAATTGAGAGCATTTAGTGCAGGAACTCAGGCCAGGAAACTGAACCAGAAACCATGGAGGAATGTGCCTTGCCTTTTGGATCACTCACAGACTCATGGTTAGCTAGCTGTCTTATGCAGTCTAGGATGTCCTGCCTAGGGAATGCCTCTGCCCACAATGGGCGGGCACTTTTTCATCAGTTAAGACAAGTCAAAACAACCTCTCACATACCTGGTCACAGTTGGTTTGATTTGCATAGTCTCCAAATTGAGACTCCCTCCTCAGGTGAATCTAAGTGCTGTGAGTTGACACCTGAAGCTAAGTAGGACAGAGATTAATGAATAATGTTATAGAATCATAAACAGGGAATTGACCTGTTCAATTTGTAAGGTGGCCCAATCAGTATTAGTGTGGGACAAAAAGTTCCTTCTCTCACTTTCTATATTTAAGTAATTTCTAAGAATTTTGCCACTGGTGGTGACAGCTATTGAAGGCTGAGGAAGTGGAGTGGTGGGTCCTATCCTTGCCATGAGGCTGCAGCAAGTGATGGTAGAGTGTTGCTGTTAATGTAAAGGTAGGGCCTAAGAAATGTTTATTATTAGTTGTATAATTATTATGGTGGCATTTCTAACCCACTAGCAATTAATAAAAGCACAGACATCTATTATATTTTATTTTTATTAATTTATTCAGATTACATCTCAATTGTTATCCCATTACTTGCATCCTCCTGTTCCTCCTTCCCTCCCTCTTTCACCCTATTCCCCTCCCCTAGGTCTGTGACAGAAGGGAATCTCCTCCCCCACCATATGGTCACAGCCTATCAAGTCTCATCTTGGTAGCCTGCATATCCTTTCTCTGAGTGCCACCTGACCTCCCCACCAGAGTCCATGTCAGAATCAGTCCCCGCTTTCCACACATCTGTGTAGAATGTCTTGTCCATTGGCTAGATCCGGGTAGGGGTTTACTGTTTACTGTATGTATTGTCCTTGGTTGGTGCAGTAGTTTAAGCAGACCCCCTGGGTCCAGATCTGCCCGTCATGATGTTCTTCTTGTAGGTTTCTAGGACCCTCTGGATCCTTCTATTTCCCCATTCTCCTATAGTTTTTTCACCTAGAGTCCCAATAGGAGGTCCTCATATCTATTCCAATCTCCTGGTAAATGAAGACTTTCATGGGACATCCCTTTTGGGCTAGTGTCTGATTATAAGTGAGTATATACCATGTGAGTCTTTCTGGGTCTGGATTAACGCACTCAGTATGATCATTTCTAGTTCCATTTGTCTGCAAATTTCAGGATTTCCTTGTTTTTAATAGCTGAATAATATTCCATAGTGTAAATGTACCATAGTTTCTTTATCCATTCTTCAACTGAGGGACACTTAGGTTGTTTCCAGGTTCTGGCTATTACAAATAAGGCTGCTATGAACATGGTTAAGCATATGTCCTTGTTGTGTGGTGGAGCATCTATCTTCTGGGTACATTCCAAGGAGTGGAATAGCTGGGTCTTGAGGTAGCCCTATTTATTCCCAGTTTTCTGAGAAAGCGCCAGATTGATTTCCAAAGTAGTTGTACAAGTTTGCATTCCCACCAGCAATGAAGGAGTGTTCCTCTTTCTCCACATCCTCGCCAGCATGTGGTGTCACTTGAGTTTTTGATCTTAGCCATTCTGATGGATGTAAGATGGAATCTCAGAGTTGTTTTGATTTGCATTTCTCTGATGACTAAGGATTTTGAGCATTTCTGTAAGTGTTTCTCAGCCATTCGATATTCCTCTCTAGAGAATTCTCTGTTTAATTCTGAGCCCCATTTCTTAATTGGGTTATTTGGTTTGGTGGTGTTTAATTTCTTGAGTTCTTTATATATTTTGGATATTAGACCTTTGTCAGATGTAGGTTTGAGGACGCTCTTTTCCCAGTTGTTCTTTGATAGTGTCTTCTTCCTTCTCAACCTCATGAGGTCCCATTTATTAATTCTTGACCTTAATGCCTGGGCTATTGGAGTTCTGTTCAGGAAGTTGTCTCCTGTGCCAGTATGTTCCAGGCTCTTCCCCACTTTTCCTTGTAACTGATTTAGTGTATCTGGTTTTATGTTGAGGTCTTTAATGCACTTGGACTTGAGTTTTGTGCATGGTGATGAATATGGGTCTACATGCATTTTTCTATATGTACACATCCAGTTAGACCAGCACCATTTGTTGAAGATGCTATCCTTTTTCCATTGGAAAGATTTGGCTTCTTTGTCAAAAATCGAGTGACCATATGTGTGTGGATTCATTTCTGGGTCTTCATTTCAATTCCATTGATCAACTCTCCTATTGCTGTGCCAGTACCAATGCTGTTTTAATCACTATTATTCTATAGTACAGCTTCAGATCAGGTATGGAGATTCCTCTGGAGGATCTTTTATTGTACAGGATTGTTTTAGCTATTCTGGGTTTTTTGTTTTTCCATATGAAGTTGAGAATTGATCTTTAAACATGTTTAAAATATTGTGTAGGTATTTTGATAGGGATTGCATTGAATCTGTAAATTGCTTTTGGTAAGATGGCCATTTTTACTATGTTAATTCTCCCGATCCATGAGCAAGGGAGACCATTGCATCTTCTCATGCCATCTTCAATCTCCTTCTTTAGAGATTTGAAGTTTTTTTCAAATAAGTCCTTCACTTGCTTGGTTAGAGTTATTCCTAGATATTTTATATTGTTTGTGGCTATCATGAATGGTGTAGTTTTCCTAATTTCCTCCTCTGCATGATTGTCATTTGTATATAGGAAGGCTGATGACTTTTTTGAGTTAATTTTGTATCCAGCCATTTTGCTGAAGGTGTTTATCAGCTGTAGGAGTTCTCTGGTGGAATTTTGGGGGTCACTTGTGTACACTATCATATCATCTGCAAATAGGGATAATTTGACTTCCTTCTTTCTAATTTGAATCCCTTGATCTCCTTTTGTTGTCTTATTGCTCTGGCTAGAACTTCAAGAGCTATGGAGAAAGTGGCCAGCCTTGCCTGGTTCCCAATGTTAAAGGAATTTCCTTGAGTATCTCTCCATTTAATTTGATGTTGGCTATTGGTTTGCTGTATATAGCCTTTATTATATTTAGGTATGTGCCTTGTATCACTGATCTCTCCAAAACTTTAAACATGAATGGGTGTTGGATTTTGTCAAATGCTTTTTCAGCATCTAAGGAGATGATCATGTAGTTTTTTTCCTTTCAGTTTGTTTATACAGTGGATTACATTGATAGATTTCTGTATATTAAACCATCCCTGCATGCCTGGAATGAAGCCTACCTGGTCATGGTGAATGATATCTTTGATATGTTCTTATATTTGGGTTGCGAGTATTTTATTGAATATTTTTACATCAATGTTCATCAGAGAAGTTGGTCTGTAATTCTTTTTCTTTATTGGGTCTTTGTGTGGTTTAGTTATCAACATGACTGTGACCTCATAGAATGAATTTGGTAATGTTCCATCCTTTTCTGTCTTTTGGAGTAGCTTGAAGAGTATCAGTATTAGCTCTTCTTTGAAGGTCTGGTAGAATTCTGAATTGAAACCATCTGGCCCTGGGCTTCCCCCCCCCCCCCCGGGAGACTATTAATGACTGCTTCTATTTCTGTAGAAGAAATAGGACTATTTAATTTGTTTATCTGATCTTGATTCAATTTTGGCAAGTAGAATCAATCAAGAAAGTTGTCCATTTCCCTTAGAGTTTCAAATTTTGTGGCATATATACCTTTGAAGTAGGACTTTATGATTCTTAGTATTTCTTCAGGGTCTGTTGTTATGTCTCCCTTTTCATTTCTGATTTTGTTAATTTGAATAGTGTCTGTCTTCATTTTAGTTTGGCTAATGGTTTATCTATCTTGTTGGTTTTCTTAAAGAACCAGCTCCTGGTTTTGTGGATTCTTTGAATTGTTCTCTTTGTTTCTAATTTATTGATTTCAGCCCTGAGTTTGATTATTTCCATTTGTCTACTCTTGGGTGTTTCTGCTTTTTTTTTTCTGGAGCTTCCAGATATGTTGTTAAGTTGCTTATATGGGATGTTTCCAATTTCTTATTTTGTTTTTTTGTTTTTTTGTTTTGTTTTTGTTTTGGTTTTGGTTGTTTGTTTTTTTTTTTTTTGAAGTTCTTTTTTATTTTATTTTATTTTATTTATTAATTTATTCTTGTTACATCTCAATGGTTATCCCATCCCTTGTATCCTCCCATTCCTCCCCCGCCCCATTTTCCCATTATTCCCCTCCCCTATGACTGTTCCTGAGGGGGATTACCTCCCCCTGTATATTCTCATAGGATATCAAGTCTCTTCTTGGCTACCTGCTGTCCTTCCTCTGAGTGCCACCAGGTCTCCCCCTCCAGGGGACATGGTCAAATGTGAGGCACCAGAGTACGTGAGAAAGTCATATCACACTCTCCACTCAACTGTGGAGAATATTCTGACCATTGGCTAGATCTGGGAAAGGGTTTAAAGTTTACCTCCTGTATTGTCCTTGGCTGGTGCCTTAGTTTGAGCGGGACCCCTGGGCCCAAATCTGCCTATCATATTGTTCTACTTGTAGATTTCTAGGACCCTCTGTATCCTTTTATTTTGCTATTCTCCCATGTGTCTCTCATTTAGAGTCCCAATAGGATGCCCTCCCCTCTGTCCCAGTTTCCTGGTAAGTGAAGGCTTTCGTGGGACATGCCCCTTGGGCTAGTATGCAGATATAAGTGAGTATATACCATTTGATTCTTTCTGCTTCTGGGTTAACTCACTCATTATGATCATTTCTAGCTCAATCCATTTATCCACAAATTTCGGGAATTCCTTGTTTTTAATAGCTGAGTAGTGTGCTGTGAATTTTCCTCTTAGCACTGCTTTCAAAGTGTCCCACAAATTTGGGTATGTTGTTCCATCATTTTCATTGAATTTCAGGAAGTCCTTAATTTTTTTATTTCTTCCCTGACTCAGGTGTCATTAAGTAGAGAGTTGTTTAGTTTCAATGTGTGTATAGGCTTTTTGTTATTTCTGTCGTTGTTGAAGTCCAACTTTAGACCATGGTGATCTGATAGGATACAAGGTATTATTTCAGTCTCCTCAAATCTGTTGAGGCTTGCTTTGTGACCTACTATATGATCAATTTTGGAGAAGGTTCCATGAGGTGCTGAGAAGAAGATATAATCCTTTGTGTTTGGGGAAAAGTTCTGTAGATATCTGTTAGATCCATTTGATTCATGATGTTGGTTGGTGTCATTATTTCTCAGTTTAGTTTCTGTTTCATTGACCTATCCTTTGGTGAAAGTGCGGTGTTGAAGTCTCCTACTACTAATGTGTGGGGATCAATGTATAGTTTAAGCTTTGTTAATAGTTCTTTTACAAATGTGGGTGCCCTTGTATTGGGAGTGTAGATGTTTAGAATTGTGACGTCATCTTGGTTGACTTTACTTTTCATGAGTATGAAGCATCCTTCTTTATCTCTTTTGATTAATTTTGGTTGAAAGTCTATTTTATTAGATATTAAAATGGCTACACCAGCTTGCTTCTTGTGTCTGTTTGCTTGGAATACCTTCTTCCAGCCTTTTACCCTGAGGTAATGTCTATCTTTGTGGCTGAGATGTGTTTCTTGAATGCAGAAGAATGTTGGGTCTTGTTATGCATCCATTTAGTTAGTCTGTGTCTTTTTATTGGAGAATTGAGACCATTGATGTTGAGAGATACTAATGACCAGTGACTGTTAAGTTCCTTGATTTTGATGTTGGTTACAGTAGAGTGTTTGTGTGATTATGTTTTTGCCATGGTGTAGTTAGCTATTTCCCATGTAATTTTGGTTGTAGCTTGTCACTTTGGGTTGGAGGCTTCCTTCTAGTAACTTTAATAAGGCCGGATTTGTGGATAGGTACTATTTGTTTGAATTTGTTTTTGTCATGGAATATATTGTTTTCTCCATCAATGGCTATTGATAGTTTTGCTGGGTGTAGTAGTCTGGCCTGGCATCTGTGGTCTCTTAGGTTTTGCAGGACCTCTGTCCAGGCCCTTCTGGCTTTTATGGTCTCTGCTGAGAAGTCGGGTGTAATTCTGATAGGTTTGCCATTATACTTTACTTGGCCCTTTTACCTTGCTGCTTTTAATACTTTTTCTTTGTTCTGTATATTTTGTATTTTGATTTTTATATGACAGGAAGATTTTCTTTTCTGGTCTATTCTATTTGGTGTTCTTCAGGCCTCTTGTATGTTTATATGCATCTCCTTCTTTAAATTGGGGAACCTAGTGTTCTCCAGGTCTTACAGTCTGTGGCTCCCAGTGGGGTCCTTAGTCTCCTTCCTGTAGATCAGATACAGTGTGTGTTTGGTGCCACCGTCTTGGAATCTCCCCATCTGTTATATCTTAAAATAGCCTTGGTTCACCTTGGGTGGGGCAGATACTAATCCCCTAAACTACCTCCCATATTGGGGCAAGTATTGCATCTCTGCCCCAATCCCATGGCATCCGTTTCTAATAATTTTGTTGAGCTACTTCCCATCTATAATCCCAAATACTTGTTAATGTTAATTATCTGGGCTGAATCCTCCATCCATGGCAGCATGTGCTTCTTCTCCATCTAACCCATCGCTATAGCTGTCTTTCTCCTGTTTTGTCTCTCCTCTTCTCCCCAAGATCCTTCAGTCCCCTAGCCTGTGAGCCTTTGCCACGCCTACCACACTCTGCCCAGGTATCAGCTTTTTATTGGTCAAACAGGGAGGCAAGGTTACAAACATCATGTGGGTTATGTGAGTGTCTGCTTGTTTGAGCAGCAACCAGATATTGGGGGACAATAATCAGCATCAGAACACATAGTGCCAGACCAACTCCAAACAGCAGTGTCTGGGAATGGGTTCACTGAGGAAGACTATGCATAAGAGCACATGCTCCATAGCAAGTTCCCATGGAGCTGAAGAACGGGATTGATGGACAACAGTTTGAAGAAACAATCTGAACTCTGAAAAGCTCCCCAAGGCCACCTCCTAACACATTCTTTTTTGTAGGCTTCAACTTTTACATACCTACTTTATTTGAGGTTCTTTAATTCTTACACTTCCCTTCCAACCCATTTTTCCTAGATAGGAGAGAAAAGAGGTTAATGGGAACAGGAGAAGTAGACCTTTTTGGACTCAGTTCCTAGGAGCAATTCCCCTGGCATACGTGGCAGGATTTCAGCAGACCAGCAACTCAACCAAAGTTGCTGCTGGAACCTGGAACAGCAGCTGGAACCCAGGAGCCCTGAAGCATTCTCTGGAGCAGTTCTCTCTAGGAGAGTCTCGAAGTGGAGTGATGAACAGCCAAACAATACCAAGACTCAAAAAACCCCACCTCCTGTTTTGGGCTCATATACATATCTCCTCTCAGAGTCTGCACTAAGATGTGTTTCAGCTGGCAAAACCCAAGCCCCCGCACGAGGTGGTTCGTCTTCTAGTGGATAAACATCACCCGTTCTTTCACAAGTCTCTTCCCCATTCCACACTTGGGATCAAAACAAAAACATGTTTATATCCACTATACCTGTTGAAGAGGACTCTGAGTTATTGAAGTCCGTCTGTGAAGACAGGTGAACAGTGGAAGATAAACCCTAGAACTGAAGATTCCACCTCCAGCTGTGGCATTCATCTATTCACTGGCCAATGGCAGAGTGTCCCTACCTCCCCTAAAGAGCGCCATTCCCTGGTACCTGTTATCAGAGCCATGATGCCACAACTAGCGTGACCACTCATCACTCTGCATCCACTTTGTGTCTCTAAATTGTGTAGGATTCTGTAGTCTTTTGATTTCTTTCCAAGAACATACAAGGAAGCATTTCACTTTTTAAGATTCAAAGCCATTTTAAAATATGCAGTTGGTTAGCCAGTTGGTCTCTGACACCAGTATTAGTGGTTCTTTTCATTCCTTGGGCCAGTTTCCTAGGCAGCTTTATAACTACACAAGTCATGCTTTTACACAGTTATTCCCCCAAGTTAGAAATAGGTTTTGAGGGTGCGTGTGTTGTGCCTGTCGATTAGCTAAGGCTACAGCTAGTCTTGACATGCTTCAGATTGATCTGGACTTCATTTGTAGACCAGGCTGGCCTCAAACTCACAGTGATGTATCTGCCTACCTCTGCTTTTCAAGACAGAGTTTCTCTGTGTAGCTTTAGCTGTCCTGGACTCACTTTGTAGACCAGGCTGACCTTGAACTCATAGAGTGATCTGCCTGCCTTTGCCTCCCTGAGTGCTGCATAAATCTTTTTAATTTCACAAATAAGATGGTTTCTGTTAATTTGCTTTGTTTAAAACAATATACACAAAATTATTTGCCATGTTATATAACTAAAATGCTTTGAAGCATATAATAGTTTATTGTGTAACTTATAATTTGTTGAATTATTCATTTAGATCTTGTTTGTGGTCCTGCTTAACATAACTATTTTTAATATTTAGAAGAGGCCTTTGTGTATTTAAACTGTGTCCTAATACTTTCAATATTATTCTTGAAATTAAAGAAGGAAGTTCTTTTTTTAAGAGATTTGTTTATTTATTTATTTATATGAGTGCTCTATCCGCACATATGCCTGCATGCCAGAAGAGGGCATCAGATTCCAGTATAGATGGTTGGGAGCCACTGTATGATTGCTGAGAATTGAACTCAGGACCTCTAGAAGAGCAGACAGTGCTCTTAACTGCTGAGCTGTTTCTCCAGCCCCAAGAAGGAAGTTCTTAAAAAAAAAAAAAAAAAAGGAAGTTCTTCTCTTGATTTAAACTGTGGTTTTATTTGGCGTTGTTTCCTATTGGCCTCACAGACATTATCATTCTGTTTGAGGAGTTTAATCAACATTTTCAACCTAACTTCCACTGACCACTTTTGGTTTTGGACCGGAGAGAATGCTTGTTATTCTTGCTGAGAATTTAAATAGCTATGCCTAATACATTAAAAACTATTATAAGACATGGAAGCAAGAGGATTTCTTATTTTAAACAGGAAAATGCCCTTTTGCATTTATGTAATAAGTTACTCCAAAAAAAAAATATAGCTGGCTGATTGCTCTTTTCAGTTAGCGTTTAATTATGCAAAAATAGAGAATCAAACTTGCATTAGACATAGCCTTTATTCTGTTATAATCCCCTTTTGTCCAGAATTTTCTACTCCCTCTTTATATTCCTATGGAGTATAAAAGTAACAAATAATATCTGAGAAATTCCTCATGTGACTCCCACCTATATCTAAACTCTAATGCCATACCATCAGTATATTTGAAGATAGCCGTTACATAGTTTAGAAACATGTTCTCTAACTGTGCCACCTTATTTCGTAGACACTCACTTTTAAACCTAAATGCAGTTAAGATTGTTTATATTCCTGAGTTTATCCATTAGCCTTTTTAGCACTCTCCATTTTTGATTCATTTTAACAAGTTGCTAATAATTGCAAAGATAATAGAATCGTGTAACCAAAAATATTTTTCTTTCCATTTACAAGTCTGTTTTTATTAATTAATTAATTTACTTTTTAGAACTAGAAAACAGTTCCCAGCATTCACTGTGTCATTTCCTCACCCTGAAGTTTCATGGAGCCACCAAAACACTGAAGGTATGCTTTCATGAGCAGCCATACTGGGTCCAGTAGAGTCTTGTAGACTGCTGTTTCTGTTCCAAATCCAGTAGAAATGAGGCTGGACAGGTCTGTCCCTACTCTCAGAATAGTGAGTCTTTCTTGGATACATTCTTCTCTCCGTCTGTTCCTCTGAATAAGTGGTAGCAGATAATTTTGAGAGATCTGGTTGTCTGTATCTAGTCTGTTTATATTTTCAGCTGTATATTTGTTACTATCTGCCAGTGATTGCTTTAATAAATTTGATTCCAGATGAAGGCCTGTAAGCAGTTTGTGAGTAGTAACCAGATTATCAGACAAGGCCAGCCAACACTCATTATTTAGGTAGATTTTGGATGTCTGCTCTATCTGCATTGATGTCTGAAAAAACAAAAGATGCTATGTCAGCTCCAAGTCAGGAGCCAACCAGCATATCTCCAGCAACCGTAAATTGTAAAGGTTTTCCTGCAGCAAACCCATTCCCTCAGGAGTAAGATAAGACTGGTATTCTCCTAAGTTGAGGCTCAGAGCAGAGTTCTTCAGGTGGGAGCCATGATTTGAGGCTGAAGGTAAGTGAGATTGCCTGCGTCTTAGCTGTAATTGTAAATCATGCGGGTAGAGTAAGGCCAGGCATGATCATGGATGCTTTATTAACCATTGTGTAGAAGTAGGGGAGTTGTTGAAAAATGCTGCCCTGAAGAATTTGTTGTTTTCATCCCATCTTCGTCTCTTGATGCATGGCGTTATCTTGCCTTCTTTGATTCCACATTGTAGGGGAGGCATGCACCCCATTAAATTGGGGTCCTTTGTGCAGATTTCCTGCATGTGATTATATTGAGTATGGGCTTATGGGCCACAAAATCTCCAGTGACCCATTCCTTGAGCTGTGGTAGTGGAAGAATCATGTAATAACAGGGAAGTCTTGTGCGCATATGTTTGCAATGGTTTAGTTTGGGAATACTCATGCTTGCAGTTTCCACCAATGGAAGTGTCTGCGGTCTGCCTTTTTTGTGTGGTACCTTGACGCAAAGGAGTCACAGGACCTAGGGTATCCTCTGCTTGCAAATTGTATCGTGTCTACTCTTGAGATGATGTAATTAGTATGGTAGTCCAGGCTGAAATTTTAACAGACTGGGAGGAAGCAAGTATGTGGTGTTTCTGTTGTGTAGATCCAGAGGAATTGGGAAGACTATCATTTTATTGGTGTGAGTGTATGCATGGTATCACAACTCCAAAACTCTTCCTCATTTGGCAAGCATATTTTTGGGTTTTAAAGATGGGTTCTGTATAATTGATAATTAGTGGGCCTGTTGTTCTTTTGGGTTATAGTTCTCCTTTAAAATGTGTCAGTAAATATAGTTGACAATTTATAAATCTTCTGAGAGTAGTGCATAAAAAAGACTGGTAGGAGGGTACTCCGTTATCTTTTCCATCACTTAGACTTGTTTTGTTGGTGGTGTATTAAACCTTGAATAGTGGTGGTCCAGTTGAAGTTGGAGTCATTGATGGGCTGTGAGGCAATTTGAACAGACTTGCCCTCCCAAGTTCAGTGTGAGTTGGGTGATTTCATTGAAAAGTCATACCATATGTAAGAGGTGACATTGGTATATTAATCCAATTTGCATGGGTTGGTACCTATCACAGAGATTCTTTTATGAGGGTTGAGGCCTTTTGCATCAAAAATTGTGGTGGTATATAGACGGTGTCTGTACAAAATATAGCTGGCTATGCTACATTATAATCTGAGTACTGTAGAATACCATACAGGCACAGAATATCTGGCTGTCTGCATGGGTTCTCACTATCATAAGATGTGAAGGGTTGTGGCAGTGGGATAGTCAAGATCAGTGGAAACCTGTAATGTCATATCCCAATGCTGCAATTTCCGTCCAGTCACTAGTAGGTTGAAATGAATAAATTTCTGCCTCCCATATCAGGTGCCTATTCCATCTGTGCATCTTACCATCGTAGTGTGGGTTGGGAAATTTGGCCAAACACAATACAGTTATATTTGGCTTATTCATTTGTGGGTATTGTCCAAAAGTGAATATGGACATTCATATGGTGGTGACATTACATTCCATGAGAGAAAATGCTTTCATAGTGTTCTCCTGTCAGTTTCTGGGTCAAAGGTAGAGTTGTGCCAAATCATAGTTCACGTGGGTTTGTTGTGGTTGATGTTGATGTCTCATCAATCAAATAACCTGGCTCCTTTTTCTGCTTTCAATCTGGATAATTGTATATACTTTCGTTTGCAATCCTGGAAGTTTTACTGGACAGGGTTCATCTGCCATATGTATGGGGCGAAGAATACTGAGAAGAATTTTGGGTTTGCTTCTATTTCACAGTCAGATATGGAGTTTTCTATGCCTGTCATCTCAAATATTAGTCGCCCCTTCATTGTTCTTCATTGTAAGGTGGAAGGATGGTTTAAGAGATATTTCTCTTCAGCGGACCTTGTAGGCTGATGCTGCTGTGATATTTTGTGTTAAATGACATTTATTCCCTTAAAATTGGTGTTTTCAGCTTCCGTCTTGGTCATCGGTTACTATGGCTCTCAAAATTGATGTAAAGTAGACTTGTCTTTCTCCGTTCATCACAATAGCTATAATAAACTGTTTTCCCAATAGCTTCAAAATGAGCATATTAAGCGTAGAATGGATTTCTGGCATGTGTGAGGTTTAGGATAAAGTGTTCATGGTCCCAGAATTCTGGTAGAAATCCATCCAAGATGTAGTAGGAGAAGTCACAAATGTCATACTTTACTCTTGGTTAACTTGTCATTGAAGCTGCTACGACGGTGGCTGCTTCATTCACTGTTCTGGAGCTACGCTTGTTGATGAAGGTGACAGTTCCTTCACCTCTGATGGCGTTGGCGAAAAGAGCCTGAGCTTGATGCGCTGTGATGTTAGACGTGCAGAATTCAGTAGGAGAATTCCTGCTTGTTTTATGGTTCTTCTTGCTGTAAGTAGTTTATTGTACATATCTGGAATAATATAAATGTATATGTAAAAAATAAAAAATGTTTAATAAAAAATACACTAAAAAAAAAAAGGATTCAACAGGAGTTCCAGGAACAATGGCCTGGTTGCCTTGGCCTAGCAGATGGATACCATGGTGTTGTTACATCGTGTGTTCTCTTTTATTTTCTTGTGAAAGTTTCAATGAGGCATAGAATGTATGTAATTTATTATGTCCTTGCCTTACCATCTGCTATTTTCTCCTCTGTCTGGGCAGAAGGTATGATGCCCAGTTATCACCAGTACTGAGTAAATTAATCCTGAGACGATTGCTAACCTTATGAAAGTGTAACTCCAATATAATTGGGCTAGGTTCTAGACATATTATGCTTGTAAGTCATCTAATTTTCTAAGGTTCAGATTTCCTTTCTCATCTGTGGTCTAGATTGTATTGCCTGTTCTGGGTGCTATGACTACTGTGTCTTTTAAGTCTCAAGTATTTCTGTCCCTATAAACAGGTTGTGGCAAACTATTCTGTGTGGTCTGGAAATATCTAGTAGTTGTTCAAGCTCTAAGTCTAATTTAATAGCTTCTTCTAAGGGAGACGCTCTATTCAATCTTGGTCCAGTAGTTAACTCATAGCAGGCAATTTCATTAGCCCTTTTCAAGGGGGTATCTTTGAGTTGTAGTAACTTGATTTTAAGCAGTCCATTCCATCTTTCTATATTGCCAGCTGAAGTTTGGTTATGTGCCAGAGGAAAGTCCCATTGTATGTCCATAATCTAGGACCACCTCTGGCAGTCTCTAATGGCCTACTTACAGGCCTGCCAGTATACCTTAAGGTTCCTTTTATCAAACCATTGGAACAAAGCCCGTGTGCCTGTAAATCCCAATGTTTTATGTAATCCTAGGATTTCGTCCTTACTAATTATGATAACATTCTCAGATTTCTTAATTTTTGAATCTGGCTTTCTTTTAATAGTTATTTTCATAGCATTGTCCTGATTTAATTTGGCTTTTCATTTCCCCTCATTTTTAGTATTAGGGTTAAACTTTTAAGTTTATCATCTGTGTGATATGTGATCCTTGCTGAATTACTCTGAATTTGTTCCCTAGCAAGTTTTAGTATCCTAGTCTTAATTGAACGTGATGCCAATTTATCCACTATTTTATTATTTTTAGATGTCTTGTCTGTCTTGCCTGTGGGTGTCTACATGGGCTGCATAAATTTTGATATCAGGCTAAGTTTTTCCACTTCCATCCATGCCTCCTTTAACCAAATATCTTTTTTCATTTATCTGCCAGTTAGTGGTTTTTCCTTTTGATGACCATAAGCTAGTTATACCATTACATACACACCATAGATCAGAGAAGATAGAGACTTCCTTTTTGCCTTAACTGTTTGTCTTATAGCCAATATTGCTACTATTTCAGTGTATTGTGCTGATTTGGTGGTTTCTTCCTCAGTGATAGCCATTCCACCTCTTAGTCTATAGGCTGCCATTCTCCATTTAGTTTTGATTCCATCAGTAAACCGTATGGCAACCCAATGCTGTGACTGTTTCTGTTGTTCCCCACAGTCCAATAGGTGCCTCTTTTGAGGGAGGGTTGAACAGTTTAGGGATGGGGATTTTAGGCAACTGAGCTATTTTCTGAGTCCTGGAATGTACAGACTCCTTTGCTACCATATCCTGGGCGTGAAGGAATTCATATAGGTACCATTTCCACCTTTTCATCCATGGTCAAGCCTATGAAGGACTCTGTCTTCAAGCAAGTCCAGTCCATCATTGGAATGGGCACCCGTATGGCCATAGGGTGGTTGGCAATGACTTAGTGTAGGGTTCTTCGTGCTTCATAAAATATCCAGATTTGTTTCTCAGAGAGTATGTAGTCTTCATGTATGGGAAACACTTGCACTAGAAACAAACAGGCAAATGTTGCTGGACTGCCTTTCACTTTATGAAGAGTCCCTAGTTGCCATATTCACCAAGAAATATGATATCCATAATTAGGGTGTCATTTGGTTCAATATTGGTGAGGGTTGCATGCTCAGAGATGAGCTTATAGACTGTCTCAATAGCTTCTCTTTGTTCCTGTCCCCATTGGAAATCAGGCGTCTTTCTAGTCACCCTGTAAAGGGGTTTTCTAATAATCTGTAAATATGGTATGTGGTTTCTCCAGTATGGAAACATACAAATTAGGTATTGCATTTGAGTATTGTCCCTGGGTGGGGGGATATTTAAACTCTTGTGCAATACACTATCTGGGACCTTGTGTTCTTTAGATGTTCATAACACACCTAGACATTTTGGTGAGGTATCTGGCCCTTTCGCCTTGTCTTTAATAATGGTCCAGCCATTGTGTACCAGGATATCAATTACTGACTTCATATAGTTTTGAACAGTGTCCTTATTGTATCCTTCAATCAAAATATCATATACATAGCTTAAAAGTAGGCAGTCTGATTTGGGTAGCTTTTCCAGTGACTATCTTAGTGTCACATGGGCAGTGATTGGGCTATTCTTGCAACTTTTAGACACTTTTTAAGATCTATATTGTTTATTATTCCAGGTAAAGTAGTAATCTCCCCAGAGCCCATATGGAGTGGTATGCTAAAGAACATACCTGATAAGTCTGTGGTGCCAAAGAATTTTGGGTTGTAATTTCCAATCTTTAAGAATAGTCTGCTACATCAGGTAAATTTCCTGGTGATTGTGGAGAAAGCTGACTACTGTTTATATATTCTATTGTGAATGTCCACTGATCATTTGGCTTCTTTATTGGCCAAACAGGACTATTGAAGTTAAAGGATTGTGTAGGTTCAATATTATTTTCCTTTAATAGTTTATTTAAAGTGTCATTGATGGTTTGTTTTATCACTTTACTTGACAGGGTATTGCTTGATAAATAATCCCTTAATTTTAGGGAGTTCTATAAGAATTTGTACTTGGGTGATGTTAGAGCCCAGGGGTTTAAGTTTTTAATGTAATGCCATTTGGTGTTGGTAAATATTGTGAGAATATTTAGAGATAGATTATAGGCTAATAATTCTATATTTTCTATTCTGTTTTAAATGGTCTTCCTGCTACTCTTCCAATAATTACATAATTTTTGGAGGTTTGGCAGGGGTAGGTAGAGGTTGCAAATTGTCACCCCACTCCCTGTATCCATCATCCAGTTTATCACTTGGACCATTTCCTCTGATCTTTCTGACACCTGTAAGAAGCATCTAGAGTTCTTTCTTGATTCTGGAGTGGTTGAGTTCATACATTGTTTGGCCTGCCTAGGATTCTGTTTCTAAACTTTCCTCCTGGGGCTTGTCTTATTGGTATCTGATCTTGTCTTCCAAATTATCTTATATCCCCAATTTTCTTAAAGAATGGAGGGTTGGGTTGGGGTGGTAGTTTTGCCCTGCTTTTGCCTAAAAATGGCCACCTTTGATGGGGTTTTCCATGGCACTGGTTTGGTTCGATTCTGTACATTAGACTGGAGGGATACTATCTTATCTGCCTCTAGTTCTCTAGTCTGCTTGAAGAAGTTAAGAGTTTCTCCAACAGTTTGACAATTGGCCAGAGTTGATGTCAATGTCATTCTCAAATGTGGAGGGGTGCCCTTAATTAGAACTTTCCTCATGCCAGGGAGCAGAGGTGATGCTTGTGGCTGGATGGCAAGCACGTGGTCTTTGGGAAGGTGGAAGAAGCCATGAGCATCGTGGAAGCCATGGAGTGCTTTGGGTCCTGGAATGGCAAGACCAGCAAGAACATCACCATTTCTGACCATGGACAACTCTAATTCTTTTCACTTTTGGGCATCTTACCCACCAGATCATTTCTTCTGTAGCTCAGGAGAGTACCCCCACCCCATCAGCTTGCAGTACCCTGTAATCTCTGCTTTTCCTGAAGTTCTTTGGATTCCATATTTTCCTCATTCCCTTCCAAGTCTCACTGGATTGCAGAGTTAAATTTATGATTATGAATACAAAGTAAATAAGAAAAAAAAAGAACTAAAAAAGTAAACAGTAACAAATAAAATAATCCAATAAAAATGGGGTTCAGAGCTAAACAGAATTCTCAACAGAGGAATCTTGAATGGCCAAGAAGCATTTAAAGAAATGCTCAACATCTCTAGCCATCAGGGAATTGCAAATCAAAACAGTCCTACGATTCCATCTTAATACCTGTCAGAATGGCTAAGATAAAAAACTCAAGTGACAGTACATGCTGGCAAGGATGTGGAGCAAGGGGAATACTCCTTCATTGCTGGTAGAAGAGCAAACTTGTACAGACACTTTGGAAATCATTCTGGAGATTTCTCAGAAAAAGTGGAATAGCTCTACCTCAAGGCCCAGCTATACAACTCCTGGGCATATACCCAAAAGATACTCTACCATACAACAAAGACATTTGCTCAACTATGTTCATAGCAGATTTATTTGTAATAGTCAGAATCTGGAAACAACCTAGATGTCCCTTAACCAAATAATGGATAAAGAAATTGTGGTACATTGATACAATGGAATATCACTCAGCTAGTAAAAGCAGGGAAGTCGTGAAATTTTCAGGCATGTGGATGGAAATAGAAAGATCATCCTGAGTGAGGTAACCCAGACCCAGAAAGACAAACATGGTGTATACTCACTTAAAATCGGATTTCAGCCATATAGTACAGGACAAACATACTACAATGTACAGACCCAAAGAAGATAAGTAACAAAGAGAATCCAAGGGAGGATGCTTAAATTTCACTGAGAAGGGGAAACAGAATAGACAGTGGTAGTGGATGAAGAGACGGAACAAGGTAGGAGAGGGATTGTAAAGAGAAATGAGGGTGGAGATCAGACTTGGGAGAGCAAGAGTGGGAGGATAGAAGGCCTATAGAGAAAAGAGAAATTGAGCGGGGCATCTCTGACAAGCTGGAGACCTAAGTCAGAGTAGGCTTCTGGGAGGATATGAGGGGGACTCTAGCTGAGACTTCTAGTAGCAGGAGCCATGGAGACTGAAGAGGACACTCTCTAGCTAGATAAGATTCCTAGTAGAGGGAGGGGAACACAACCTACCCACAAAAACTTTCACCCAAAAATTACCCAGCCTACAGGATGTGCAGGGATAAAGATAGAGCAGAGATTGAGGGAATGTCCAACCAATCCCTGGCCCAACCCAAGACCCACCCCATGGAAGAGAGCCAACCCCTGACACTATTAATGATACTCTGCTATGTTTGCAGACAGGAACCTAGCAGAGTTCTCTGAGAGGCTCCACCTAGTAACAGTTCCAAACAAATGCTGAGACTCACAGCCAAACATTGTGTGAAGAGTAGGGAGCCTTGTGGAAAAGTGGGGGGAAGGAGAAAAGCACCTGGAGGTGACAGGAGCTCCACAAAAAGAGCAACAGAGCCAACTAACCTGGGCCCAGAGGGGCTGTGGCAGCTGAAGCAGCAACCAAGGACCGACCATTCATGGACTGGACCCAGGCCCCCTACACAGATGTAGCAGATGGGCTGCTCAGGCTTCATGTGGGCCCTCTAGTAAGGGAAATGGGGGATGTCCCTGACATGGACTCTGTTGCTTGCTTTTTAATCACTTTCTCCTGATGGGACTACCTTCCCAGGCTACAGAGGAAAAGGACACATTCAGTCCTAATGAGACCTGATGAGATGGAGTGGGTGAGTCGGGAGGGGATCTTCTTTTCTGAGGAATAGAGGAGAGGGAAGGGAAGAACAGGGAGGGAGGTTGGGACTGGGAAGAGAGCAGGGAAGGGGCTATGACCAGGATGTAAACAAAACAATTAATTAATATAAAAAGAAAGAGCACGCCTTTAATCCTAGCACTCGGGAGGCAGAGGCAGGCGGATCGATATGAGTTCGAGGCCAGCCTGGTCTACAAAGCGAGTCCAGGACAGCCAAGACTAACACAGAGAAACCCTGTCTCAAACAAAACAAAATAAAAACAAAAAGAAAGAAAGAAATTTCAGTTTGTAATTAGTGTTTAAATGTTAAGGAAACAGTAACTTTCACGTTTTTGTGTATTAGGTGCTTGTGTATGTGTGCACACACATGTTCACATGTGCATGTTGAAGGTTGGAGGTTGAGATCAGATATCTCTTCCAGTTCACCTTAAGATTTGAGATTGGGTCATTCACTGAATGTAGAGCTTGTGATTGGCTAGCAAGCAAGCGCAGAAATCCTCTTGTCTGTAACCAGCTGGTATGTGGATGATGGGGATTGAACTCAGGTCCTCATGTTTGTGTCACAAGTACTTCACTGAGCAAGCCGTCACCCCAGCCCCTCTAACCATATTATTTCTTTCAAATATTTATTTTTCTGTGAAATAAAATCAATATAAGACACTTGATTAATTATCAAGCTTTTGAAATGTCAACTGGTGTCATAAAATGCTAATTATCCTTCTGATGAGATTGTTAGAGACAATGGAGAAGGATGTCTTATTGTTTATAAAGTTTTCTTTATTATTTAAAGGAATTATAAAGTTTTTAAAATTCTCTCAAGAATCTGACTGTTTAAATAAAAAATGTACCCTTTCTTCAAAGATAATTAAAGCAATATTTCATTCATTAGTATTAACATTAAAATTTTTATTTATGTATATGGCTGTTTTACCTGGATGTTTGTCTTCATGTTCATCACATGTGTGCAGTGCCTGTGGAAGCCAGGAGAGGGCGACAGATGCCCAGGGACTGAAGTTACAGATGGTTGTGAGCCAACATGTGGGAACTGAGACTCAAACTTGGATTCTCTTAAAGATTAGCAGTGCTTTTGATCACTAAGCCATTTTTCTAGCCCCCACTATTAATATTTTAATGACTTCAGATATGGGTTGTAGAATGCTTGAAATAAAAGGTTCTAAAGGAATAATGTTATTAAATATTGGTTCTAAAAGAGTATAAAATTAAATATGGCTTATTTTTACTGATCATCTTGTAAAGGAATAGAATGTCATGATTTTAATCTTTTCTTAAAATTTTTATTTATTTTTATGCACATGGTCTTTGGTTACATGTATATCTGTACCGCTTGTGTGCTTGGTGCCTGTGAAAGCCAGAAGAGGGTGTCAGATACATTAGGACTGGAGTTACAGACAGATGTGAGTTGCCGTGTAGATGCTGGGTGCTGGGAATTGAATGTACATCTTTTAGAACAGCAGCCAGATTTTTGTTTTGTTTTGTTTTTGTTTTTTCAAGATAGGGTTTCTCTGTGGTGGCCATGAGTGTCTTGGAACTCTCTTTGTAGACCAGGCTGGCCTGCAATTTACAAGATCCACCTGTTTCTGCCTCCCAAGTGCTGGGATTAAAGGCATGAGCTGTCATGCCCAGCCTTAGCAGCCAGATTTTAATTAACCTTCTTGATTTGTGTATTTTTATTATCAAATGGCAAGGTGAAGCAAAACACCAAAGACCAAAACAACTGAAGTAACCACTTCTTACGTTGTCCCCACCCCTGCATCCTCTGTTCTCCCCCCCTTCCCCCACGCCCGCCCGTGCAAAAAAAACCCTGAGATTTTCAGATGGTGTTTAGCAGGTATATTAATGCTTAGTTTCTTCCCTGTAAATCAGTGTTATCTGTAAGGATGTATTTGGAGATTCAGCAGACAACCACTTCTTATTTTTTGTTAGCTATTTAGGTTTTGTCTAATGTTCTCAGACACGACTTGAAGCATCAGTGAATTGTGGATTCTACCCAACTATATATCAGATTTCTTGTGGCTTGGTGGTAAAATGAAGGTGGAAGGCAGAAGGGTTCTAGAATAGGAGAAAAAAATCTTTTCTTGATCATTCTTCAATCTAATTTGGTGTGAATTGCTCTGATCCAGTTCCACTCAGAGGCAATAGGCTAAGAACAGATAATAGAGTTGAAATCTCAGAGTCTAGATGATCCCTGATTCTTCTTGGCCCCACATGAGGCACTCACATCTAACTCCAAATAGCTTGAATCATGTAAGCTCTATTACCTACCACAGAGGAGATGGTAACTCTTAGGAAGTAGTTATAATTATTCTTGTGCTATTATAAATCCTTAGAATAATGCAACAAAAACAGAGGTTTGTTTTTAAGCTAAACTAGGCTTAAATAGTTACAGTTCTGTTTGGATTCATATTGTTTACCACTCTAATTGGCAGTTAGACCTGGGATAGTAGAGCCTAAAAACGAGGCCGACTAACCTCTCATACAATAGCCAACTTTATTTAGAGCATCAGATAGTTCATACCCGGAGGGCTAGGAAAGGCCATATGAGTAAAGTTCTCATGAGTTCAAGCTGTGTACAATCACAAGGACAAGCTGCATGCAGCGAAACATGTTTCTCCGTAGAGGCACATAAACAAATAACAATAGCCAGGTGTGATTAATAAACTAAAATAAACTCACTGCTGTCTGTTATACCTGGGAGGAACAAGAAAGCACATTACAGGAACAATTCCATATTCTTATTTTTGAAGAAACTGAGGTCACAAGACCCTTGTCTTGGTTTTGTTTTTAGTTTTCTTGAAAGCACCCAGAATTCTCCTTGCACAGCTCCAATTCATTCACTCATCAATAATGTTCCAACACCACATAATCTTCTTCTTTCTCTCTCTTCTTAAAAATGAAGAACCATAGTGTCTGACTTAACCCTGCTTAGTCTTGATCTTAATGTGTATGTAGTCTAGGATGACTTTGAACTTCTGACCCCTCCCTGAGTGCTGGATTTCAGGCCTGCACAGCCTCTCCTAGTTTAAGGGTGTAAGGCCTACTAGGCATAGAACCCAGGGAAAGCAGTCTACCAGTTGAACTATAGCCCCAGGCCAAGAAAGGAAGAAGTTTATTATTTTCTAAATAATAATGTTTACATCAACAAATTGGTATATTAATAAAATGTTTGCTATGTCTGTTGAATTGTTTAAGAAAGCTCAAGTGTTGTTGTTATAAAATGCTGATTGAGAAGGGTGTATTTTGTGGTTCAATAAAGCTAGAATAAATACATACTGTTCTCTCCTAGGACCTGACGCTGAAAATTGTGAAAATTTGCCACATCCAGAAAAGGTTGGTGTTATGTAACCAAAATTGGTTCTGTAGATTGTGGGTTTATATTTTTTAAAAAATCATGTTGATTAAAGTTTCAAGCTCTTTTAGACTCTGCTCTAGGCAGTAATCTGAGTAAATCGCATCAATAGCTAGAAACTTATTATTTTTTATAATTTTGGTAGTGGGGAGTGGGGGGAGGGTGGAGCTGAGACAGGGTCTCTCTTTGTAACACTGGAACTCTCTCTGTACACCAGGCTGGCCTTGAACTCACAAAGATCTACTTGCCTCTGCCTCCCAAGTGCTAGGATTAAAGGCATGTACCACCACTACCCAGCTATAATATTTTTTGAAATTATAATATAATTACAACATTTCTTTGCCCCCCCCAACCTCTCCCATGTACTCCACCAGCTCTCTCTCAGATTCGTGACCTCTTTTAAAAATTTGTTTTTATACTGCATATATGTAGGCCTGTTATCTCAACACTCAGAATGGTCAGAAGTTCAGTGTGTGTGTGTGTGTGTGTGTGTGTGTGTGTGTGTGTGTGTGTGTGTTATTCCTGTGTATATTCCTAAATGTACTACAGCTTGCCTAGTTCGTCGTATAATGTTACCTGTATGTATTTGACCTCAGAGCTGATCGCCCTGGGGAAGACCATTCCTTCCACTCTCAGCATTCCCCAGCTCTCTGTAGTTCCTTGTGTAGGGTTGAGCCCCCCATAAACTATACCCCTTCCATGTTAACATGTTCAGTGATGTCACCGTTGTTCAGGTCTTGCTGATGAAACTTTATGGGTGTGGCTTCGCTGGCATTTCTAGGAGATACAGTCTCACAGCAACTTTTCTGTTCCTCGGGCTTTTTCAGTCTCTCTTCCTTCTCTGCAATAATCCCTGAGTCTTAAGTGCAGGGGTTGTCTTGTAGATCTGTTGGTTGGGACTGGGTAAACACAATCTCTTTTTTTCTCCACATTTGGGTTTTCCTGTAATTTTCTCCTTGTGTTGCAAAGAAATTTTTTATGAGGGGTGAGAATTACACTTGTAAATATAAATATTTAGAGTGTATTTAGGAGTTACACTGGGTTAGTAAAGTGACAACTGTAGGTTCTCTTGTAAGACCCATAGCCTCACCAGCCCTGGCTAGTTGTGTAGGTTTCCAGTACCAGGGAACTCATCCTGGCAGGTCTATGTCAACTAGAGGAGCTGCTGCTTCCCAACAGTGGATTACTGCCACTATTGCACCCTTAACACTGTTGAGCCATGCTGGTTATTGCTATGTTCATAGGTGTTACATCTGCGTAGGATTGTTGGTTCCCCCCTTCCTTGTAGGCTTGCATGGTGCTTTCCGTTTCCATGAAGATAGTCCTTGGGGAGGAGAAACAGTGTCTAAAACTCGGTTCATGTAGTTATTCTTCAGTATTGTTGATAGTTTTAGTAATTTTCTGATCTATGTTCTTTACCCACTATTTAAAGTCTCTTATTCTTTGTTTAGAGAAATATACAACTTGGTGCTACATATGCCCAGCTGATGGAGTGTAACCTTTTGTTGCTTTTAATGCTAACCCCATTTCTTTAATATTTCAAGCTTGCTTTCTTGTTGTCCTATTGATAATGTGTAACAAGGGTCTACTTTGTCTTTGCTTTTCACTTGGTGCTGGGAACTGGCTCTGCCCACAGTGGACTCACATCCTCCTTCAGGATATCTATCAAGTGATGGACCTTCCCAGGCCCACCCTATCTTACATGGCTATATCGTCTTAGCTGTGCCTTCTATAAATCCACTTACCACGTTTTTTTGCTGAAATTACAAGCCAGAAAGTAGGGAAATAGGTATACGATTTGGAGTGGCTTCAAGGGTAACTCTTGGTTATATCTGTAAAGTACTGACAGAGAGATGTTTCAAAGAGCTATTGTGAGGGCCATGAGTGAGCAGTGATGACTTCTGGCCTGGCACCTAGTTGTATCTGAATAACTATATGTTATTGCTTCTCTTCTCCATAAGTCATTCATTCATGCCTCAAATCCTTCCTTGTCTTTGGATCTGTGTCAGGTGACTGGTAGTATTGATCAAAGCTATTGCCTCTTCTCTGATATCTATTTTTCACTGCCTATAGCAATAGTTCCCAATAGATTATCTGAAAAAATGTAAACAAAACATTTAATTTTTAAATAAAAAAATTTAAAAATTTAAATAAAATACTTAAATAAACCATTGTGTCTTAGATCTTTATATATTTTGAAAAACTTTGTAGGAAAGCAATTTGATTAATTTTGTATTACCAAAAAATTTTTCAGAAAAAATCAGTAAAACTCTCTATGGCCTCCTCTTCTCTAAAGGGTGGTTACTGTTACACATTAGGTTCTGTGGGGCTGCTACTTGGTACACCTTAGCATCTTGAATTGAATAAACATAAAAGACCTTTAAATAGTAGGGACCCTTGAGATATGACTCAAATAACGAGTAGGATCCAGTTCTTAGATTTCTCGTCTTGTAAGAAAATTATAGTTAGCATTATAGATAAGCAAAGATATCTTCTTGGGCTCTATATGCTATAAACACGGGGAATGGTAGCAGAATATGCTAACGCTTACTTCTTTGATCCAACCTGGAACAAATTATTAGCAGTCTGAGGAGATAATAACTCATCTTGCCAGAGAGGTAGTAGACATGTTGTGGGGGTGTAGATGCTGGGGGCCAGATGTAAATGTTATTTTTGTTTCCTCTGATGAGAGGATGAGATGAGAGCCATACTCAAGCTGTACTAATAGGGCTTGGACTGAGCCTAGAGCATTTCTTTCTCTGTTCTAACTATCCCTAGTTCTAGGCCTGGAAGCTTCTAGCCCCCATGCAATCTAATCTATAACCCAAGCCTTGAAGGCTTCAGCTTCCGGCCTCCATCTGCTAACCTTGGCTTAGAATGCTTTCAGCCTCTGAGACTTAGTGCTGAATAAATTCACCCTTTCTAGCTCTTTCTGAACTCTTGCTGGCTGGTTCAGCTTAGCTGCTCTGGCCCAAATTCCTCTCCAAGCTGACAGGTTCAATTTGGCTTCTCTCTGGGCTTCAGACTGACTTGCTCTGCTTGGCCTCACACTAACCCTGGCAATATGTTCTAATCTTCTGGTTCCTTCTCGTCCTTTAGCTTCTTCTCTCTGTACCCTGTCCTTGTAAAAGTGCCACACGGTTGGCTTGCCTACTACTCCTACTGCCCTCGCTGCTCTCCCTGTGCTGCTCCCAGGAGAACCGGGTGCATCCTGTCTCTCACTCAGTCTGTTCTCATTCTCCAGCTCATCACGTTGTCTAGCACTCAACTAGGTGCTACTTTCAAACATCGCTGCTCCCTTCTATAAACTAATCTTACTTTTGTTGTTTGGGATTAAAGATGTGTACCAAGAACGTGTCTGTATTCTAGCCGGATCACATAGACCTAGAAGGTCTTTAGATGTGATCCCTTGCCAGAGCAGCCATGTTGCTGGGTTAAAATTCCTCTACAGGGAGAGCAGCCAAAGTGATTGAAAACTATAAATTTCAATACCCATAAAATATATTATTTTCCTGAGTAGCATAACAGCTAATTGGGATAGCAACTTTAAGAGTGATTCTAATATTGGACATTGGAAGCTTTGTAAGAACAAGAACAATCTGTTAGGGTATTGCCTTTGAAAATAACTCACTGGGGAAGTTGGGGTTTGTTTAGAATAACAAAACCCAGGGTTATTAATTTAGAGTCAGGATTCATAGAATTTCATAGAATTGCACCCACATATCTTCCAGCTCTCTTCTGATTTTCCGTTCTTTTTATTTTCTTATTTCATATTGGCATATTCATTCAGAAAGTTATGATTGATAGAAAGAATTTTATATCGTTATTTAAACTATGAAGTATTGAGGTGATTTGTTAATTTAACTAATCAGAGCATCTGTCTCTTTTGTTGGAACAGATAATTAAAACGTAGTTGAGATAATTTGTCATCTGTGATGACATTCAGGCATACTAATTTTATATAGGAGAGTAGTAAGGAATATTATTTTTATTTATGGATGAAATAGACACTTGGTAAAAATAAATCACTAACAAAATGAATTATTAATCTCATTTTTTATTTTAAATGTTGCTTTGTGTTTTATGTAATACACAGGAACTAAATGAAACCACAGATTCCCCTGAAATTAGTCTTCTCTCAGGTACTTCTCTTGTGGAGTCTGATTCAGTTGCACTAAAGGAGAAATCGTTAACAGAGCCAGTGAAGACCTTAGCAGTACCAGATACATTTTCTGAGCCTGGAAAGGAAGTAACACTGACCATGACATCTAAAGAAACCAAAGATGAAGAAAGCTCTCTTGAAACATTTGTGTCTGTTTTAGAAGGGTTACTAGAATCACCAGGAGGCACCCAAGAGGAAACACTGCTTGAAATAATGAATGACTCCAATCCTCAAGAGTTGTTGAACCCATTGAGTTCTGTGTCGTTCCCTTTGAATGCCTTGTCAGCGTTCCATAGAGATGTGGTAGAAAACATGGAGGAGGATGCTGCAGCATGTTACATAGATGTACTAGAAAACATGAAGGATGATGCTGCATTGCCAGCTGAATTGCTGGCAACCATCAACGCATTACCGGGTGACGAGGTAGGACCCATCTGTCAAGAACAAGAGAAAAGCAGCGCTGTTAGCGGTGGAAATGGATGTTTACAAGTGCAGCCTATGGTGTCTCAAATAGATGAAGATTGCACACAAATAGAGCAGGTGAATTTCCTATCCTACCATTTAAACAGTTGGGGTTACCTAGGTTGTGGAACAACCATCTGTTAGTAGGACAAATGTATACACACACTATGAATATCTGAATCTGTTGTGTAGTGACCTAAAACAATCTTCATTGTGTTAAATCCAAATCATCTCACCAGCTACCAACATTTAGAAGGTATTATGTAACTTTCATAGACAGACTGCTCCTTTTAGAAGTCCTGGGTAAAGTTTACAAGGAATTAAGCTAAAATTATTTTCTCCCCAACTTACAGCATATCATTAGCTTTTTAGTATATAGGAAAGAATTTCTTACTAGAAGTTTCTCTCCTGTTCAGAATGTTACTTACTATATTTACCTGAGTACAGAGTAGATACTGACCCACCTATAGTTAGGCGCAGTGATTTGGGCTATTAGGTATCAGAGGAAGAGTTAAGCCTTCTTTAAGCTCTGTTTGCATTTAGTGTATGAGTGAAGTGCTATAACAACGTGGGGTTTTATACTTTGGACAGCATTGTGCCTGCAGGCCCTGTAGATATGGAACAGGAGCCAAGTTCCCTTTTCATGTTGAGAGTTTGTATTCTCACTATTATAAAGTTAAATGCAGGTATGGTGGTGTGTACTAGTAATACCAGCACTGGAGAGACTGGAGCAGCAGGGGCAGCAGTTCAAGAGTTCAAGGCCAGCATGGGGACACAATAACACCTGTCACAGATCAGCCAAAACCAAAAGAACATATCAGAGATTATAAGATTATTGAACAGTATGGTAATTAAAGTCCCCCATAGGTCCACTCTCTAAACTGTTAACGGTTTGGTGCATCTTCAGTTACTTCTATTCCATGTACATTTATCTCTTTCAAATGAGACTGTATAATACAGGATGCATTGCAGCTTATTTTTAAATATAACATATGCTGCTTATCTTTTTAGTGTGAGGAAATTTAGCACTTTTAAATGAAATCTTTTAGATTACTAAATGATATATAAATATATTATAATTTAATCAATTAATAATAATGGAAACTTAGATTCCTTTTCTATTTCCTCTTGGCTATTAACAGAATATTTCATGTGCATCCCCAGGAAGATTTAGAGAAAACATGAGTTTATGTTGCAGCATACAAACCTGGAGTAATACCAGTGTAGTCTGGCCATCAGCTCTTCCAGACATTAGAAGATTAAGAAAAGAAAACAGAAAAAAGGCACACTAATCAAGGAGATAAAGATTGTTAAATATTTTAGAATTCTAGTATAAGAAGAAGTAAAATATAGAAAATATGATTAATACTGGTAAAGCAAACACAAGTTTTAGTGCATCTTCAAGTTTAAGAAGGGAAACCCTTTAATCTGTAGAACTGAATCAAGTTAAATACTCAGCTGTGATGAAAATGTTCACTATTTTATTTTGAGAAGCTTTGCGTCTGGATCTGTAAAGTACCTCAAGAAGGATTAGGCGATACATGTAAAATGTGAATGTCCTTGTAAAAATTAGTCTATAGTAGATTATCAAGGAGAAATTGGAAGAATTCATGACATACTTTTGACCTCTGAAAATATGGAAATTATCTATCACCTTGTCCCCTAAATGTCATTGCCTCTGTCATAGAGTACTGGCTTGCACAGACCATTAATCTGTTCTTGACTGGTCTTTGTCATGTTCTTATGTGTGTGTCTTATTCTATACTACTTACTTCCTGAATTTTAAATTGAATATTGATGAAATAAGTTCTTTCTTTTTTTTCCCCCTTCTCCCCCACCCGGTCTCCTTATGAAGCCCAGGCTGGTCTCAAACTCACAATTCTCCTGCCCCAGTTTTCCAAGTGCTGGGATTATAGACATGTGTCACTAAGACTAGCTGTTTGTTTTTCATAAGCTTAAAATCTATATTGTTCTTTAAAAATATGATTATAAAGTTTTCTCATTATGTTCATATATGGTTGTGAATTGTTACGCTTTCATCTTAAAGACATTTCAGTTTTAACAGAGTAGCAGATAAATTTTATTATTTTTGTTTTAATGTTGTAACTATTTGTGGATATATATCTATATATCGTTATAGACAATAGAAGATGTAAAACCATTTAGCTTGCCAACATTGACTCATGAAAATGCCACCTCTTATAAGCAACTAAACAATAAGGGAAATTCAGACCCCCTGAAAAGTACCTCTGTCCAGGAAACACCGTATGCACTAAGAAAATCATCTAGACTGGAAAAACTGAAAGCAAGCAGAGATGTGATGCATACAGATGTTGTGTTGAAGATACCAGAAAGGATTTTATTAAAAACACTTAGCTGCGAGCATCGAATAGATAGCAATTTTTCAACTGATAATTTCAGGTATGCTTTTAAATTATATCTTTCTCACCAGATGTGCTGCAAATTTAATTGGTAATTGGGTGTGGGAGGATGTTAGAGGCAGTATCAACTCACCCCTAAGTAAAAAGCATTTTTATGTTGCTGTTTTTTATTTTACAGTTTAGATCAGTGCCCTACCTCATAACAAGTCTCTTTACCCCTCACACCCCTGCAAAGAGCCTGCCTCCTTTCCCCTACAAGGTGAATAGAGTGGATAGTGACATGCCAGCTTGGGAGTGAAGGGCAGGAAGCTCAGAATCCTTCTATTTGTAGGAAACTACACCTAAAGTAACAGAATTAAAAGACTGGCATGGGCTTGTCTCTCACAGAGTTAGCTACAGCTTACTTAGACCCCATCTCCATGTTTAAGTTGCTTTGTCAATTGAGAATAAACCAGTAATTGTCTATGGGTTTTCAATTTTTGTCAAAAATTAATGTAATTTTTCATGAAGGCTTATGGAAAATATTGCAATTATTTAATAAGTCCATTTTTTTAAAGAATGCAGGATTCTGCTTTAATGATTGACAGTAAAAGGAAGGATATGCATTCATCTAGATCCAAGAGTAAACAGAGAAGGAAAAAGGAACATCGTAAAATTAAAAATGGTGAGACATGTTTTGAATATTTCATTTCTTTAAGTAGCTTATAGAAACAGAACTGAGCCTGGTGTGGTGGCGCACACCTTTAAAGCCAGCAGAGGCAGGCAGATCTCTACTACAAAGAGAGTCCAGGACAGCCAGGAGGACTACAAAAGAAACCCTGTCTTGAAAAACAAAAACAAAAAGCAAAAACAAAGCAAACAAACAAAAAGAAAATCTGAAGTAGAACAATTTATAATATGACCTCAATTGTATTTATGAGTTAACTAACAGTTTCAGTGATGGTAAGTAAGAGTTTTCCCACTAGCACACACAGCTCATTAGTAGCATAAGTGGGATTTGAGATTGAATGGCCCTTGGGGTAGTACATATGGTTTTTACTATAGAGAGCAGCTGAGAGTGCTTTCATAGTTGGCTGTATGGCTAGCATACAAAAGACTGCCAGTGCCTACCAAAAATATTAGTAGAGAAAAGATGAGGGCAAATTATTAACAGGTTAATTATTAACTTGTTCTGTTTTATATAACCTGTAATTAAACTAAAAAGTTCTATTACAATAAAATAATATAAAAACATTGGTTCCAAGTAATAGTGGACTTGACAAAATTGAAACATGAACTATACATTGCATCTGAGCTTTCTGAATTTGAAACTAATACTCTTGAGTGTATAAGAGAATATTTATATTCTTAGAAAATACATGTCAAGTATTAGGGATAACATTTTTGTTATATAAAAGTCCCTTCGGCTGGAGAGATGGCTCAGTGGTTAAGAGCATTGCCTGCTCTTCCAGAGGTTTTTAGTTCAGCGATCACATTGTGGTTCACAAACATTGGGAGGCAGAGGCAGGTGGATTGCTGTGAGTTCGAGGCCAGCCTGGTCTACAAAGTGGGTCCAGGACAGCCAAGGCTACACAGAGAAACCCTGTCTTGAAAAACCAAGCCAACAAACAAACAAAAAAGTCCCTCATTATCATTCCAGCTATCTGTCTATGTACAGCTGATTATAGATAGGTAGGTGGATGGATGGATGGGTGGGTGGGTGGGTAGATAGATAGATACATAGATACATAGATAGATACATAGATAGACAGACAGACAGATGAAAATGATTTAAAGTTGTGGTAAAATGTGTAACATTGAATCCTTTGCTTATATTTTTTAGTCAGATCAAACTTAGAGGCTATATCCTTAGAACATTATTCTCTTTACATACTTTTTCTGAAAGTCTGAAATTATTTCAAAATATAAACAAATTTAATAAACTGGAAAAATCTCCAAAATAGTATATCTCATATGTTAACTAGATAAGCAATATAAGAGAAAATTATATATAATTATAATAATTACAGTGCTGTAAAAAAGAAGGAAACTACTACTTACGACAGGAAAACTTATGTCATCCCTGTAAGAAGAAGGTCTGAACTTACTTCTGAGGTACCAAAAGGAGACTTGAACAAATGGAAATGAGAAACTAGTTCTCAAGAACTTAAGGAATGTTCTCTCTGTTACTTACAAGT
Organism: Acomys russatus; assembly: GCF_903995435.1. Classification (NCBI taxonomy): domain Eukaryota; kingdom Metazoa; phylum Chordata; class Mammalia; order Rodentia; family Muridae; genus Acomys; species Acomys russatus. Next base: position 17,907,518 of record NC_067166.1, read on the forward strand.
GCATGTGGTCTCAATCAAAAGTGGGTTGGGGGGCTGAGAAGGTAACTCAGTCAGTAAAACGCTTGCCAAACCAATACAGGACCTGAGTTTAATTTCTAGCACTGCAGTGGTCTGAATAAGAATGGTGTTCATAGGCACATATATTTGAATGTTCAGTCATAAGAACATATATTTGAAGTGTCAAATGCCCCCCTGCTTCCAGGCCTGAGGATCAGGATGTAGCTCTTAGCTATTGCTGCAGTGACATGTCTGCTGCTGTGTTCCTACCATGATGATGACGACCTCTGAAGTTCTAGGCCCACAATTAAATGCTTTGTTTTGTAAGTGTTGCCTTGGTCATAGTGCCCCTTCATAGCCAAAGAACAGTGACTAAGACAAGTACATTCTTGTAATCCCTGCACTTGGAGAGACAGTGACAGGGAGATATGTGGGCGTTGATGGCCAAGTGTTTGATCAGATCCATTTGCTCTAGGTTCAGTGAGAAACCTCCGTCTCAAAAACTGATTGTGCACAGACCCTTGTCATTGGCCTCTGGCTGGCCTCCACATTCCCTTGCACATATCTGCCTAAACATGCACACACACACATATGAAACCATAGGTGTGTGTGTGTGTGTTACATGCATGAATGTTTGTTGGTGTACATGCCTCTATATGTGCATGCAGAAGCCAAAGCATCAGGTGTCTTACTTCACTGCTCCGCACATTTTCTCCTTGAGACAGAATCTCTCACTGGCTGGGAAGCTCGCTGTTTCATCTAGACTGGATGGCTGGCAGGTCAACTTTCTTTTGCCTCCTAGTAGTGGGTTTTCTGGCATACGCAGCTATGTCTGTCTTTTTACATGGGTGGTAGGGATTTGAACTCAGGTCTTCATGATTGAAGAGCAAGTCCTCTTACCCATTGAATAATCTCTCTAGTTCCATATATATAGAGTTTTCTTTGCTTGTTTGTTGTTTTATTATTTTAATAGGGCTTGAGGGTAGCTATGAGAATGCTACAAAATGATACTAAATTTCAGGAAGAAAAATAAGTATAAAAAACCAGCAAAAAATATTTAGAAAAGTTAAATCAGCGATAGTGTGACAAGAATGTGTTCTGTGTAAATGATAACATTTTAGAAAACCACTGAAGTTAAAGTTGTCATGGTGTGGGACCTGACAGATAAATCAGTTATTTGTCATGGTGTAGGACCTGACAGATAAATCAGTTATTTGTCATGGTGTAGGACCAGACAGATAAATCAGTTACTTGTCATGGTGTAGGACCAGACAGATAAATCAGTTATTTGTCATGGTGTAGGACCTGACAGATAAATCAGTTATTTGTCATGGTGTAGGACCAGACAGATAAATCAGTTACTTGTCATGGTGTAGGACCAGACAGATAAATCAGTTACTTGTCATGGTGTAGGACCAGACAGATAAATCAGTTACTTGTCATGGTGTAGGACCAGACAGATAAATCAGTTACTTGTCATGGTGTAGGACCAGACAGATAAATCAGTTATTTGTCATGGTGTAGGACCTGACAGATAAATCAGTGAAATGGAAAAAAGGACTCAGATTTGAAAAGCAGATACAATGGGAATATGACGGTGATGAATGATACAGGCCATATCGCAAAAGTACTGGTAAAAGGGACTAAGTGTTGCATATAACATCCCTCATTCTAAATTGAATTTTAGGCTGACCAAAGGTTTAAGTGAAAATTTTTGAAAGAGAACAGAGGTCAATCTTTCTCATAGTCTTAATATTGTGAAAAGTCCAAATCCTTTTAAAGAATTATTCAAGCCAAGAGCTAAGATAGAAAAGGAAAATTCAGTGAAATACATTCTACAGAAGACCAACGTGAAACAGGAGGACTATTAGTGACGCGACACAAAGGCTTCAGTGCAGTAGTGTGGAACAGACTCTCATGAGACAGTCAGTACCAAGGGGGAGGCTGTGTCTGGGCCCGTGATGACTGATTTACCAGGATATCCTTGTCTCCAAACTCACTGAGTTGTAAACATTAATTAGTGTGATTTTTACATGTCAAAATACTAATACCTAAAAACCTTACTACTAATACTGGCCTTAAATTTGAAAATTACTCACTGCAACTTATTATCTTAACAATCTCAAAAGGAAAAACTACATAGATTATTTCATCAGATTTAAAGAAAGCATTTGATAACATCAAACACTCACTTCTGGTTAAAAATTACAGTGGACATGCATAGAGGAGGATTTCCTCAACCTGACAGATGTCGTACAGCTACTATCTTCATTGCTGAAGTAATAAGTGTTTCCTCTTGTCTTGGTCAGGGTTCTGTTGGTGGGACAAAGCCCTATGACCAAAAGCACCCAGGGGAGGGGGGAGTTTGTCTTACTTTGCTCTGTTCTCTCATGTTCCAGTCCTCAGGTCACAGTCTACTACAAAGGGCAGTCAGGGCAGGAAGCTGTACTCAGGAGTCGAAGCAGAAGCCGGGGAGACACACTGCTACCTGTCTTGTTCCCCATGGGTTTTCCAGCCTGCTTTCTTACATAACTTCCTATGTAGCCCAGGGGTGGCCCCATCCACAGGGAGCTGGGCCTTCCCACATGATCATCAGTAAAGAAAATGTCTCACAGCTTTGCTCACAGGGCAGTCTGCTGGGCGCATTTTCTCCATTGAGATTCCCTCTTCCCAAATGACTCCAGCGTGTGTCATGTTGATAAACTAGCTCAACTAAACTTAAACTAAACTAAAATAAGCAGGAAACCCCCTAGTAATACCACTAACAAAAATACTTAGTCTTACCACTTCTATTTCTGTTGAACATTGTAACGTTCTAGATAATTATTTTATAGAAAAACAAAAAGCAACAGTATTAGAAGTAAGAGTATATTAGTCACAAATAACACAATCATCTGTGCTAAAAATTTGATGAGATCTATAATAAAAGCTACTTTACCTATAGAACTGTTAGCCAAAATTAACTATTTCTTCTGTAAGTTACTTTGGTCATATTATTTTATCATAGCAACAGGAACGCAACCAACATTGTTTCTATAATCTAGTTTAGCAAAGTTTTAGGACACAAAAATATGTGAATATTCTTATATATTATAGCATTAAATAAAGTGCAAATTTAAAACCATTAAAATAAAACAAGTATTTAAGGATAAATCATTTTTAGTGTCAGATAGATCACTAAAGCCTGCAAAACAAACAAAAAGCAGAGAAATCAAGGGAAATTTGATGGAGAGAAATGGACTGTTACTTCTCAAATCTAATCAAAACCCATGCAGAGACTGTTCTGTTGTGTCGCCCTGCCCCCACCCCAGTGTATGTGCGGGGGGAGTGGAGTGGGGGGGTCGTAGGCAGAGGGAAAGGTGCACATGTGCAGCACATGTCCAGGCCAGCGGATGGCCTCCAGCATCATTCCTCAGCTAATGCCCACTTTCTGAAACAGGATCTCACTGGCCTGGAACCTGCAGTAAAACTCAGCTGGCCACAAGTCCCAGGACCCACAGGCGCTGCCATCCTGGATCAAACCCAGGTTCTTGTGCTTGCTAGGCAAGTACTTTGCTGACTGAACCATCACTAAACCTCCCCTCCCCTCCCCACCCTTCCCCTCTCGGTTTTACTTTCCTTTCATAAAATTACTAAGTCATTTTGTTTTTAAATGCAGAAGACTTACAACAGCAAAATACCCGAAAATAAAATTTGAGAGCTACCATGATCAGACAAAGAATTATGTAGCTATAATAATAAAAATAGCATGATGTTGATATCAAGATAGGGAAATAGATCAAGGAAAGAAAATGCAATCTGGAAACATAGTCATGCAAAACTACCTTTCCTGAAGTAGAAGGACAATGTAGTAAATAAATGGATATTCATATGCAACAAAATATTATGCTTGTATATTTTTAAAGGAGTGTTGAATTTTACTTCGGTTGACAAGTTACTTGAAGATTTAATTTTTTAATACTTTGTTAAAATCTTGATCGGCAGGTATAGTGTTGGGCCCTGCAGAAGTGATTTCATGAGACATGACCATTCTGTGCTCTCTCAAATGCCCACCTGGCTAGTGTCCACTTCTCCAGCTCTTAGGTCACAGGCATATGCCATTGTGTCTGGCTTTTACATGGGTGGTAGGGATCAAACTCAGGTCCACAGGCTTGCACAGCAAGCACCTTACCATGGAGCCATTTCTCCAGCCCAAGGGTCCTCTTATATACAAGCAGTTTATTTATATAATGATTCAGGGACCTCCTTATATAGATTTCTGGTACCTTTCTTTATTTTCTCATTTGTGGTACCCCACTTGGCAAATTATACAACCATCTCAATCTCAGATCCTATTTTCTAAGATTAGTGGGGTCACCTTACTTTGTAAAAGCCTTCTCTTGTACCACTATGCTCTGAAAATTCATCTGAACAAAAAGCCATAGGGACCTTGGGGCTCACTGAATTCATTTTCTACCCCTAGGGTCAAATCTAAAATGCCAGTTTTCTTGTTTGTAACAAGGTCTTAACTTATTTTGTCTGTTTTTCTGCTTTGTTTCGCTTGAGAGGACAAGTGACTGGACAATAAGATTTTTCACAGGTTAATGTTCACTGAGAAATTGTTTATGCTTATGTCTTCATTTGCTTCTTTTAATAAATTATATAATTATAATAGCAAGTACAACTAAAATACATATTTTGGAACAAGCACCATTGTTTCCTGGTAGGAATACATATTATCTATGGGAGGGTGTTTGTATTCTTCAGTATAAGAACAATAGTCTCTCATGTTCAGCAATTAGGGTAGTCTGTCTGCCTGCCTGCCTCCCTTCCTCCTCCCTCCCTCCTCCCCTCCTTCCCTCCCTCCCTCCCTCTTTCCCTCCCTTCCTCCCAACCTTCCTTCTTTCTTCTTATCCCCTTATAGCAAGACCTAATAGAGGCAGCAAAATAAAAGGAAACTTACTGAAATTACAGAGAAAGTCCTCCACTATTCAGTTATCTTTATACAGTTTTGTTTGTTTGTTTTGACTAGGTAGCCCAGGCTAGTCTGGAGTGTTCTGTGTAGTTTAAGCTAGCCTGGAGCTCATGGTTTTCCTGCTGGGTTATAGGATTGCCCCCATTTCTGGTTCATCGTTATCAACTTTATAGATCACGGAGGTTGGCTAGATCAGAATTGGAAAAGCCTTTTTTCCCCCCAGCCTTCCTTCCTGCTGGAGTACCGAACTGTGCCTATTTCTGCTTCATTACTATCAAGTTTTTAAATGGGGCGTGGGGAGGAGGGTGGTTAGCTAGATAAAATAAGAATAGTTACCATCAAAACTACCTTGAAATTCAAGAAATCCATAGAGTATCATCCCCAAGAAGTGGCTGGGTTTGGAGAATACATGGGAGGAGTTAGTTTTAGTATTTTAAGAGGCACAGTTGAGAATTAGTACTTGGTTTAGTTTTAATTGAGTATCATGACTTAGCAAATCAAAACTGTTGCAAAAATGGAGATTGTAATTCTTTTTTTAATTTGAAGCTAGCAATTTTCATTAAAGAAAAAATTTGACAGGGCTGAAGAGATGGCTCAGTAGTTAAGAGCACTGGCTGCTCTTCCAAAGGACCTGGGTTGCATTCCTTGCACCCACAGGGCAGCTCTCAGTTGTTTGTAACTCCAGTCTTAGGGGATAAAGGTCTATCAATCTTACTGCTTTTCTCAGAGAACCAACTCTGTTTAATTGATTTTTTTGTATTTTTGTTGAGGAAAAAAATTACAAGTAATATACTTACTGGTTTAGATATTCTTTTTTAGCATACACATTTATTTTATTACATATGAATAAAACAAACTATATACAGCAGGGAGAACCATGAGATAATCATGAGTTATATAAACATTACATTCATAGTGATTTGGCTATTTGTATTTGTCAAACTTAAACATCTTTCCTATGTTATTGGGTCTAAGTTTATGAATGAAATTCAGTATCTATTATATCTCATTTCTATTAACTTAAATGCTTTATCTTGATCTAAGAAAATCTTATCCCCTAACCAACTAATCTTGATTGTAAAAGTAAACTATCTGGTCTTCAACCCCTTTCAGAGACTTGAGAAGGAATAAAACTTAAATGCCTGAGTGAACCGGTAGTGCAGGCTAACAGCTTCCACAATGAAAAAAAATGACTGAGACAGTTTACTGCGTGAACCCAACACTCTCTCTAACATTGGAGCCTCATCTTCGGCCTTCTAGCCCAATATCTCTGCTAGACTTACTCGCGAGGCAGGAACTGTTGAGGACTTGCTTACCCTGTCTTGACAGAGTTTGGCCGTCAACTCTGCCTGCATCTAAGGTTGCCCATTTTTAGGCAGAATTCTGTCTGTGGCAGAAATGAGGACATTTTGCCCAGTGGCTTGTTTGCCACATTTGAAGCCAACTCCATAAGGAAGTTCTTTGATGCTCATCATCTTCTTTGAGGTCAGCTGTCTTCACTTTTTCTTTAAGACTCCATAGTTTATTGTTTTGGGGAAGCTACTATCATGATGTTTGTATTAATGGTTTCTCAGTTGAGTTGACTTTCCTCTTAATGGAACATTGGAGAATATTCGCAAACATTTTTAATGATTATTACAGAAATAGGAGATCTCTCTTCAGTCCAGGAGGCTTAAGGCCAGAAAATTCAACAAAAATGAAATTTCCAGTCTAAATATTTCAATGCTAGATTGAGACCCAAGTTGCAAGTTAAATATGGTTTTAACATTTTTTTTGGATTTTATTAAATCTATCATAATTTATTAGAATTTAATAATTATTAGCAACATACTATTACCTCTAACTAACAAAGAAGATGGTATTTATATAAAGACATTGTATATATGGTTTGTTAGTTGAATTACTATAAATATAAATAGCTGTTTTTATAAAGGTGAAAGTATGCCTTTTATCTCACATATATGTAGTCTGCTGGATGAGATATTCTAATACCTTGAATTAGAAATAAGTTTTTTTCTTTCTTCTCTGCAGAAAGTAGCCTGTAAACAGTCTCTGTTAGTTGATAACTGACCTGTAGGGATTGTTTTTTATTTTGGAAAATTAAGAATGCTTTTACAAGAGGACCCAAGTTCAGCTCCAGGCACCCATATCAGGCAGTTGCAGCTCCCTCTAACTTTAGGTATAGGTATCTCTAGTACCTTTGACTTCCATGGGCGTTCATATATACATACCCACATAAAGAGATATGTACACATACATAATTAGAAATAAAATATTTGTCTCCTTTTTATGTTCTGTCATAGCAGGGTTAAAAATTTGATTTTTGTTTTCATTCCTCCTCTTCTTTTTATTTTCAAGATTTATTTATTTATTTATTATACAGAGCTCTGCCTGCATGTACAGCTACACGCCAGAAGAGGGCATCAGATCACATTATAGATGGTTGTGAGCCACCATGTGGTTCCTGGGAATTGAACTCAGGACGTCCGGAAGAGCAGCCAGTGTGTTTTCTGAGCGATTTCTCCAGCCCTCTGCCCGCTTCTTCCTTTCTTTTTAATATAAGGTTTCATGTAGTTCAATTTGGCCCCAAACTTGTTATGTATCAAAGGGTAGCTTTGAAACTTTATATTCTTCTGCCCTTACTCCCCATGTGCATGGATTCCAGGCATACACAACCGTGTCTGGCTTTATTGAACCCAAGTCCTTGTGCATGCCAGGCACACACTATACACTGTGTTACATTCCCAACCATCTTTGAATCCACTAAATAATATAAAATATTTTTATGGAGATGTTATATGATCTTCTCTAATTAGAATACTTTTAAACACGTGTGTGCATTCATGTGTGCATGCATGTGTATTTCTGTGGTAAGGCTATGTGCATGTAAATGTAAGTGCCCATAAAGACATCTTGGGCCTCCTAGAACTAGAGTTAAAGGTAGTTATAAGTGCTGGGAACCAAACCCAGGTCTTCTGCAGGAGTAGTATGTGCCCTTGATGGCTTAGACATCTCTTTAGCTCCTGGAATTGTTTTGCTTTTTTGAAAGAGAAGGCTTGAAATATTATTAAGATGTCAAATAAAAATGTCTTTTTTGTATAATAGGTTGGACAGCCCTCCATGAAGCCAGTGTAGGAGGAAACTATGAGACAGTAAGTGAATTATTAAAGGGTGGAGCCTATGTGAATGTCAAAGGAAAGTGCCAGATTACTCCCCTACATGATGCTGTGATGAATGGACATTATAAGGTACTTTACTAGTTTTTTTTTTTTATTGAACACACACAGTACTTGTAAACATGGATGATCTCTGATACCACACAGCTGGAAAGCAAGTTTGAGTTAATTTACTAATGAATACTCAGAATTAAAAAAAAATTACCGTGTGGTATTTACCATTATGCCCAATATGGTGGAAACCATTTTCACTTTATTTGGTGATATTTTTTATGTGGTCATTTGAAATACAGCTTGATATTATTTTCCAGGGCGGCCTTGAGCTCCTAGGCTCAAGTCTCTTCCTGCCTCAGCCTTCTGAGTAGCTGAGACAACATGCCATTTTAACATACTATTTGGATATAATCATACAGAACATTTTTGTTATGTGCTTTGTTGTCACTGTGTACTTCTTTAAAGCTCTTTTCATACAATGACCTGAAGGTTTTCAAAGAATGTTTTCTTCTATAAAGTGTCACACAGTGCTGTTCAGTCCAATAGGAAGCCAATATAACCTTGTGGACTCTAGTGGAACATTCAAGATCATCCCAGGGCAGGAGAATCCCAGAGCTAAAAATGGTTACCTGCATGAACAGGCTTTGCTGAAAATGTCTGTTCCTCATCCACCTGCTCCTGCTCCTCCATTTTTCCCTCCTTTTCCTCTTCCTTCCTCCCCCCTTCTTCCTCCCCCCTTCTTCCTCCCCTCTTCTTGGCCGCTTCCTGTTTTTTGTAGTGCTATGCATCCTCTCTAGGGCCTTGCTCATGCTAGTAAAGTACATTACCACTGAGCTATACCCCCACTCCCTGAACCTACTCAACTGTTTATTTCAGGCATGAGAAGTTATTTTTAGGTTTAAAACTTCTAGGGTAGGAAAGGGGCTTGATCAGTTGACCCTGGTACGATCTTTGTAATTTTAGAACATATACCAAACATAGAGGTGGAACAGGCTTATAGGAGCTGTAGGCATATTTATTCATAATGTGGAAGAGTGTTGCTTACTTTGATGATGTATGTTATAATCGTGGCGGGGACACCATTTGGAGAAAACTGGGGAAAGAGAGTTCCACATGGGACATAGTTTAATGGCTAGAAGGATGACAGTATGGCGCTTTCTGTCCTTCCTTTTTTCAAAGATGGCATCTAATTCAGTCTCCTTTCTCCCAACCCAACCCTTTGTAACTATTTATCTGATTTCAATTGTAGTTCTAACTTTTAGAATGTCGGACAATATATTTTCTTTTGTATTCTCCTTTTAAAACAGCATAATGCTTTTAAACATTCATCCATGTTGTCTGTTGTCAGAGAGTGGGTATCCTTTTATTCCTGAGTAATATTCCACTCCAAGGTTACCTGGGTTGTGTGTTTGGCTGTTACAAGTAAAGCTGCTATCAGTGGTCAAAAATAGAATGTCAGATGATGAAAATCCATAGGAAAGTTTTAAGATCAGTCCACTAATTCTGTAATACTCCTCCCGCAAAAGATAGAGCCTAATTCCCCTCCAAGGAATGAAGAATGGCATTTTAGTGACTTGCTTCTGCCTAGTAAGACATGGCAATGATGGCAATGTGTAGTTTCTAAAATTATGTTAAGAAATTCTGGACCTTATTCGTAATAGCGAGAACCTGGAAACAGCCTAAATGTCCCTCAGTTGAAGAATGGATAAAGAATCTGTGGTATATTTACACTATGGAATACTACTCAGCTATTAAAAACAAACATTTCCCGAAATTTGTGGACAAATGGATGGAACTAGAAATGATCATAGTGAGTTAACCCAGAAGCAGAAAGACTCACATGGTATATACTCACTTATAATTGGGCACTAGCCCAAAAAGCATGTCCCCATTGAAAGTCTTCACTTACCAGGAGATTGGGATAGATGTGAGGACATCCCACTGGCACTCTAGGTAAGAGAAATATAGGAGATGGGGAAATAGAAGGACACAAATGGTCCTAGAAACCTACAAGAAGAACATCGTGATGGGTGGATTGGGACCCAGGGCAGTCTACTCAAACTACTGCACTAACCAAGGACAATACAAGCAGTAAACATCGAACCCCTACTCTGATCTACCCAATGGACAGGACATTCTCCACAGTTATGTGAAGAGTGGGGACTGACTTTGACATGAACTCTGGTGCCCCATATTTGACCACCTCCCCTTAGTGGGGAGGCTTGATGGCACTCAAAGAAAGAATAAGCAGGCTACCAAGATGAGACTTGCTAGCCTATGACCATATAGTGGGGGAGGAGGTCCCCTTTAGTTATAGACCTAGGGGAGGGGAATGGGGTGAAAGCAGGAGGGAGGGAGGAACGGGAGGATACAAGTGAGGGGATAACAATTGAGTTGTAATCTGAATAAATTAGTAAAATAAAATTAAAAAAAAAGAAATACTGGAGCTGTCTTCTGATTCTTTGTCCTGACTTACTGACTAAAGAAGGTTATAGACACCCAAGCAGCTGTTTGGAGCAGCCCACATGGCAATGACTCCTTCTGCCTACAGCCAGGTTACCCAGACATTTTAGAAAAATGTGCTCCAGCCCCAGACAGGATTTTGTATGACTGTGTCTAGCCAGCAGCCTGACTCCGTGAAAGGCTGTTGGACAAACCATCCACCTAGGCCATTCGCAAATTCCTGATTCACATACTGTGAGAGTGTGCATTCTTAGTGTTATCCTAATTGTCACTAAATTTTGAGGTGGTTTTATTTTTGGTAGCAGCAGTTATTGAATATACAATAACACTATTCAGGGAAAGTTTGCTTAATTTGCCACCCTTGACAGTTCCTATCTGAACGATATGTGAAGAACCAGATATAGATTCTTTGGCTTCTTCCTGTGACTGGCTTATGTGTAAAACTAATTTTGTCTACAGTTGCTTCGTTTTTTGTTAAATCCCCACTGTAAAGTAGTTTAAAGAAGACTCGGCACATTGCTGATTCATCTTTAAAGGGTTTGTGTTTCTCCTCCATGTGCTACCTCCTCCATGTGTTACCTCCTCCATGTGCTACCTCCTGCCCTCTGTTGTAACTGCCAGAGCTTGCGCTTTCAGAGCTGTAAGTGTTGTACTACTTCATTTTATAGACTGTGATGACCCACAGGAGATACTTACTGACTAAGCTAATTAAAGGCTCAAGGTTTTTTGGTTTGGTTTGGTTTGGTTTTTTATTGTAGGCCAGAACAAGAGCAGGCTTGTGCTCTGAAAAGTCTCTTGATATCCAACCTCAGGGATGCAGTGTTTGAAGACAAAACTCACAAAGACCATAATTTACATCAGAGTTAGAGGAAAGTCAGAGTAGCCTTGAAATGCTCATTCCTGGCAGAGAATCGCATGGTGTTATCTTAGGCATAATGTACCTATTCTTTTTGTTAATACATCTGGACCATGGTCAAGGGCATGGAAAGCTCCAATGTATTGCCAAGGCAGACATGACTATTGAGGGAAAGGGGGAGGGGCAGAGGGCCAAGGACTAAGAACACAAATGGAGTCAGAACAGGATGTTGTTGTGTTAGTCATTAAAAGACCTCTTGAAATAAAATCTCCAGATGATGACAGTAGTAATAGTAAATATTAGCAAAAGCTTAGGGTTAGGGAAAGTTTCTAGTGCCAGTAATATTGGATCAGTTTAGTGTCTGTGGTTCTGTTTCTAAGAACTGTTAGCAGTGCTGTTACTGTTGTCGTCTTCATCACTTACAGCATGTATGTTCATCTCATTGTGCCATTATTTCAAATACAGTTAGATACTGTCTTTGTGTAGGCTGAACAGAGAGAAACGGTTTTTCATTTCACACTGTTGCTGTTGACCCTTATTTCTTTGTAAATTAAGATTAAAAGACTTGTTGGTTTTTCTTTTCTTTTAATTGAATTCTTTTTTTAAGCTTAATTTTAATTTATATATTCACTTTACATCCCCATAACCTCTTCCTCCTCTTCCCCTGGCCCCTCCCTCCCACATTCTTCCCCCTCTCTCCCTCTCTCTGTCCTAGGAAAGGAGAGCCCCCAATAACCCACCCCAACACATCAAGTTGCATCAGGGCTGGGTTCTTCCTCATCCACTGAGATCAGGCAAGGCAGTCCAGTTAGGGCAAAGTGACTGCAAGTACACAACAGAGTCCCTGTCATAGACAGCACCTGCTCAACTTACTAGGGGACGCACATGAGGATCAAACTGCCCATGGTTACATTAGTGTGGTAACCTGCTTAAACCTTTTGCATAACCATAGCCTCTCTTTTGAGTCCTACTTTAGTTCTTAAGATAACAGTAGCTCCTTTGTTAGCACCTACTTTCACCTTTAGCATAACAGAAGACAATTTTCCTTTAAGTCTCCATTTTAATCATAGGATGAAAAGAAGCTCAAGTTCAAAGGCTGGGCCTGCTAGAGAAAAGAATATCCTTTACTTACAAATCAATAGTTGAGTGCTTGCTGCTTAGATAAAACAATACATGGTAAATGCATATTCTGCTTGAGTTAGGTAAATGTATGTTCTGTTAGAATTAAACCATAACTCACTGCTATGTTCTTTTCTCCTGGAAAGCTGGAAAGCCCCCCAAGAGCTCCCTAATCTTAAAATCCCAGCCAATCAGCTTAAAATGCTTTGTCTAGCTACCTAGATACAATGAACATAAGACAAAAATTAATTCTTTTTGCTTAGATGAATATAACCTGGAATAGAAATGAATTTTCCTGCTTGTTTGTGGTTTTTTACTTTAAAAATTCACTTTGAGAATGGCTCAGGGTCACAGTCTGGCTGCCAAGCCCAGACTGTATCCCTGACCAGTCAGTTTTGTTCAGTGTTCAATAAATTTCTATCAGTCCAAGTCTGGTGTTTGTGTGGTCAGTATGCAGTTATTCCTGAACCCTAACAGTAGGGGGCCTAGGTCCAGACCATGCGTGCTCTTTGGTTGCTGCTTCTCTTTAAGCCCCCATGGGTCTAGCTTAGTTGGCTCTGTTTGTCTTCTTGCAGCGTTCTTGTCCCCACCGGTTCCTTCTATTCCTCCCTCCTACTCTTCCACAGGACTTCCTGAGCTCGCCTAATGCTTGGCTGTGTCTCTCAGCATCTGATTCGATCAGCTGCTGGGGGAGCCTATCAGAGAATGGTTAAGCTAGGCTGCTGTTTGTAAACATAGCAGAGTTTACTTAGTTGGTGTCAGTGGTTGGCTCTCTCCCATGGGGTAGGTCTCAGATTGGGCCAGTCATTGTTTGGACATTTCCCTCAATCTCTGCTCCATCTTTATCTCTGTGCATCTTGTAGGCAGAATAAATTTCAGTTTGAAGGTTTTGTTAAGAAAGTGGCCTCCTCAGTCTCCATGTCCCCTTCTGCCATCTAGAGACATCCCCATATCCTTCCTGTAGCCTACCTTGAATTCATGTTAAATAATTACGGCTAAAGATGAAAGTATGAAACATAAAATATTAGCTGTAGATCACATATCTCACGCCACTCCATCTAAGTTAACTTCCAGTTTAAGGAAACATAGAAAAATAAATACGTGTTTTCAGAAAGATTTAATAAACTTATCAGGACATCTATAAGAAAAATGGCATAATTATTTGCAAAAAGTAAGTACTTAGAGAAAATTGGAAAGTAAGAGGAAAGAGTATGTGAGCCACTATTAGAACATATGTTTTTGGGCAGTTTGGAGAATATGAATATGCACTAGGTACTGGATGAGTGATATTAGTTATATATGGTTGGCTGCTGAACCATGTAATGCTATAATCATTGTCATGTGAGAGTTCTTAGGAGATCACACTGAAATATTTAGAGGTGAAATGTCACTGTCTTTACAACCACTTACTTAAGTTATTCACTTCTGTTTATACTTATACCTAAATATATACCTTTGTTTATACAGATACGTGTATATATGTATGAAGTGGGGGGAAATGTTAATTGTTGATCAGATAAAGGATATATAAATGTCCATTGTATTCTTGTTTGTTTCTCTGTCTGTTTTTGAGACAGGGTCTCTACAGAGCCCTGGTTGTTCTGAAATGCATTATATATTCCAGGGTGGGTCAAACTCATCTGCCTTGACCTCCTGGGTGCTGAGAATTGTGCCAACATGTCAGGTTCCCATTGTATTTTTGTTTCAACATTTTGCATTATTGAAAGCTTTTGTTGTAGTAACATTGAGGAAAATTATCTATGAGAGAAAAATTAGTAGGATTCATTTTATTTTTTTAAAAAAATGTATGTATGTATGTATGTATTATTTAATAATTATGAGTGCTCTATCTGTATGTAAACCTGCATGCCAGAAAAGGGAATCAGATCACATCATAGATGGTTGTGAGCCACCATGTGGTTGCCAGGGAATTGAACTCAGGGCCTCTCGAAGAGCAGACAGAGCTCTTAACCACTGAGCCATCTTTCCAGCCCAGGATTCATTTTAAAATCATATTCATTGACATATAATTGATATGCTATAAAGTTTGCCCATAAGAGGTGTAGCTAGGACTGCGTGTGGTGGTGCATGCCTTTAATTCCAGCACTCAGGGAAGCAGAGGCAGGCAGATCTCTGTGACTTTGAGGCCAGCCTGGTTTACAAAGCCAATTTAGGATAACAAGGGCTACACAGAGAAACCTTGTCTCAAAAAACAAACAAACAAACAAACAAAAAGAAGTGCAGCTGGACTTGGTCTATTCACAGAATTTGGTAACCATCACTATGGTACATTTTTCAATATTTATTTATTTATTTTTTTGGATTTTTCAAGGCAGGGTTTTACTGTGTAGCCTTGGCTGTCCTAGACTCGCTTTGTTGTAGACCAGGCTTGCCTCGAACTCAGAGAGATCCAACTGCTTCTGACTTCCTGAGTGCTGAGATTAAAGGCCTGTGCCACCACACTCACCTAATAAGTTTTTAATACTAAAGGAAAACCTTTGTTCTTTAGCTGGCACTCCCTACTGACCCCAAGTGTCCAACCCTAGGGAACCATTATCTGCCGTCTGTCTCATGATTAGACCAAAGTTGTGGGCTTAGTGGGGAAAGACAAAGGGAAAGTGGCCTTCTCCTCACAACATATCCTCCCTTTCCCTTCTTCCCTTTCTTTCTTCTCATCTCTCCTCTTTTCTTGCTTCTCTTTAGTTCTTTTGTAAGAGAAAGGGTTTCTATTTAAACAAATTATGACTCATTGCCAATTACTAATTATACTTATTGGGCAAAGACTTCATAGATAACCCCAGTGTTGTCGAAGTGAGAGTTTGGTGTTGTTTTAGAGTTATGTGCTAGCACACAGTTACAGTAATATACCTTTGTCTGGGCTCCTTTTATGAACAATCTTTTTCTAGGTGGCAGAATTACTTCTTCTGAATGGAGCTGATCCTTTATGTAGAAGTGACCATGGAACATGTGCTTTGGATGAAGCCAGAGATTCATTTATGGAGAATCTCCTTATGAAATACATCCCTGAACATAAAAAATGCCAGCTATCAGGTAAGATTGAACCACTCTGTTGTGTTGATAGAATTATAGAAACTGAATTTAGAATTGTGGAAAGTGAATCAGTTGCTCCTGTAAGTTCTGAGAAAGTACATTCAATGATGTCTTTGTTTCAATCTTGTATAAAACTCACTGTTTGCAGTTGTAAATAATGAAAAGGACCCTAAAAGAAAAAGAAAGATCCTGCTTTTCCTCCAGTCGTGGCATTGCTAAAAGTTAACCCTTTTGCAGGCCAGGTGTGGTGGTCCACACCTTTGATCCTAATACCTAGGAGGCAGAAGTAGGCAGAGCTCTGAGTTTGAGGCCAGTGTGTGGCCTATGTAGTGAGTTCCAGGACAGCAAGGGTTATATAGAGAGACACTGTCTCAAAAATAAAAAATAAAAAATAAATTAAAAACAAGCAAGAAACATTTTATAAATTGCTGCTTTTTTCCCCAATAATATTTTGATATGATAGAAATTATAATTAGTTCTAGCCACTTCAGTGAATGTGGATTGTAATACATATATGTGGATCTGTATATATGTGTATGTATATCATACACATGTATATATATATATACATACATGTATTACATGCGTACACACAAACACACACCAATTATTCACTACCTAAGAAGCCTCTCTTATGGCCATATTTGATTTTCTATCTATTATATTGTCAAGTTAGGCTAGAAAATAATTTTATCTGTGATTATTAATAAAATATTTTTTTAAATACTTCAAATATATGGTATTCTTTCTTGTGTTTGTTTGATTGTATGGTGGTTGGCTTTTTTTGGTTTTATTTTGTTTTCAAGACAAGGTTTCTCTTTGTACCCCTGGATGGCCTAGAACTTGCTCTGTAGAGCTGGTCTTGAACTCAAGAGATCTACCTGCCTTTGCCTCCTGAGTTCTGCCTCCTGAGTGATGGGATTAAGGACCTGTGCTGTCACTGCCTGCCTCATGATATATTTTTATACTCTCTTTAAAGCATCTGTTTGATTTTTTTTTTTTTTTTTGTAGCATTATAAGATTCCTTCGCTCAAAGGAGTTGGTGTTCCATTCTTTTCATAACCTCATCTTAAATCATCACTTTTGCTATGTTCTGTTTGCGAACAATATATAAAATAATGGGTCACTAAGTTCACCCACACTCAAGGAGAGAAAATTTTGTTTCTGTATTTTGAAGACAGTTTCAAAAACATTCGGGACACACTTTTGGCATCACTGTGTTGAGTCTAGCCCTCCTTCCATTGCTCTCCAGATCCCTCCTCCACAGCACATAATACGCTGGCACAGGAGGCTGGTCACTTACTGCTTCATTGGTGTGGCCTTTATAGAGAATCTAAGCTCCATGAAGGAAAAAGGCCTTTGCTTTATCTTTTTATGAGTATGGAATTGGCCTTATGCATAGTAGCCATTCAGCAAATACTTTTTGAATGTGTGCCTACAACAAAAACTATGTTTTCCATTCAGGAGATGTATGTGAACACCGAATTTTCTCAATCAACCCGCCTATCTATCTCTATGTTTTGTTTCATTTATTTATTCATTTATCCATCCATTCATTTATTTTTTTTTCTTTTGTGGCAGACAGTTATTTTTGCCAGAACAGCTCAAGAGTGAAAGGAAAGCGAGGATCCAGGCCTTGGGAAAGATCAGGAATAAAGGCAGCTCTAGGACTCTAGGCAGCAAGAATCTGTAGCCTCACTTCAGAGTCCTGCCAGTCAGACATATATTGGCAGCTAAAACACTGCTCACCACCATCACGCTGAAAGAATTTATCAGTTTTCTGCAGAAATTCACTTCCTCCCTCTTCTCTCCCTTCTTTTTTTCCTTCTCTCTTTTTTCTCTTTTTCCTCTTCTATCATTCATGGCTTACTAAACATTACGTACCAATTAAAGTAACACCTAATAATACAAAATGAATGTAAAGCAACAGCAACAAACAATTACAGTGAAGAATGTGATAAAGAAATGATTATATCCCATAAGACTACATCAGAATGCAGTGCCCAGGCTTCCTCAGAACATAGTATAGAAACATCATGGACAGTGATTTTTGTCACAAGCTTTCTGATGACTCTGCTGGGAAAGCTCTTATCTTGATACAAGTTGTTTTACATAACATTGAAAGTATACTTCCGTCCCAACTAGATTATATTTATTATAAGACAGTTCCAACAATTAATGTTGAGTGCATTTGCTGAAAACAAGAGGCTATATAGCGTTCTGATTGTTGGTCATTTCCTTTATAGTTATATTTTATTGTTTTTCCCATTTTATTGTGTTATAGCCACTCATTTTATATCTTTTGGGGTTTGGGGGTTTTGTTTTTGTTTTTGTTTGGTCTCTCTTGTGTTAGCCTTGGCTGTCCTGGACTCGCTTTGTAGACTAGGTTGGCCTTAAACTCACAGATATCCACCTGCCTCTGCCTCTCAAGTGCTGGGATTAAAGGCGTGTGCTACCACGCCCGGCCCCGTTATATGTCTTTTACTTGTAATTATTTAAATGCTATTGACTAGGACTGAAACCTAGACCAAAATGCCCCATTTTTATAATAAAGAGAGAACACCACTGAATTTTTAAAAATGTTATCTTACTGTATTGCTTAGGCTAATCTTAAGCCCTGACATGAAGCCATCATCTTATCTTAGCCTCCTTAGTGGCTGGATCTGTAGACATAGGGCCTGGGCTGCTTTCACTAATTACTGAAGGCCACAAAGCAGCAAGTGAAGTTCTTCAGAACCAAATCCCATTAGAAGAGACAACAACTTGTTGATGCTGGGTGCATAAAAACATGCTGAAGTAGATTATTAAAGCAGTCATAGTTAGGCTGGGCATGGTTGCGCATACCAGTCATAGTTATATTTTGAGGCACATTAAAACTGCAAATAAAATATCCAGCTAGAGACAAAAGTTTATAAACTATACAATTTGCTTTGATGAGTGCTTAATTGCTTGACTTCTTTATTTCGTAATAAAAGAGATTTTTTCCCCTTTCTGTGAAATGTTTTCTCTAGAATTCTTTCTCTAAATCCTGAAGCACTGTTCACTAATACCTACCCCACCCTAATCCCTGCTTCTTAACCTAATCCCATACAGGAAATTTCCTTCATGTAAAGGAGTTCCTAATCCTTCTTCTTGGGACTTGGCTTTCATTCTTTCTTTGTGAGAGAATTTAATAATTTATCGTGCTTCAGTAGGTGGTTTGACTAAGTATGAACACTTGAATTCTGTCGTTAATTAGCACCCTTTTTTCCAAAATAGTGTGGGTTTTGTTTTATACATGTATACATACATACATATATACATAACATTTACCTTTACATTGTAACTGAAGAGGGATTTGTTTTATTTTTATGTTTATTTATTTTCCCCTAAGATATAGCCCATCCCTGAAGAATGTTGTTTTTTTAAAATTATAGAAATGAAGAATTAAAAATATTCTCAATATGAAATATATTTTCTGATTTCTATTCTAGGATATACATCTACTTTAATGAGTAAAACTCATTCTTACAGATTTTATGACATTGGACAGTTTTGGGTAATTGACATTCCCCTGTTTTCTGCAATTGGCCAATTTGGCTTTGCTTTTTTTTTTAAGATAGGGTCTTACTATTAGCCCTTGCTAACCTGAAACTTACTGTGTAGACCAAGCTGGCCTCAGTTTCACAGAGATTCGCCTGTCTCTGCCTCCTGAAGTTAAAGGTGTCTGCTACCACTGCCTTGCAGATTGGACTTTTAATATCTACTCATCAACCCAAATATCTGTGGAAATGTTTGTGTGCGGTTTGGAGTACTGTCAGTAAAAACCTGAACATACTGTGATAGGAGCTCAGAGGGGCAGAAGGAATGTTTCCAAACTTACCAGCAGCCTAGACTCCCCATGTCAGAGTGTACGTCTGTACAGTTAGTTGGCCTACTAGAGAATAGGTCTTAGAGCTGAGAGGAAATACAGTCTCCTTTATTCCTTCAGAGTCTCTTAGGATCCATGCTTACCTGTCTGGGTAGTTATAGAAAATAGTATTTCTGTCTTTTGACCCAAGAACCAAAGTTAGGGGCTGGAAAGATGGCTCAGAGATTAAGAGCACTGGCTGTTCTTCCAAAGGTCCAGAGTTCAATTTCCAGCACCCACATGGTGGTTCACAGCCATATATAATGAGATCTGGTGCCGTTTTCTGGGGCTAACATGCAGGCCAAATGCTGTACGAGTTATAAATAAATAAATCTTTTTTAAAAATACAATGTTAGGAGAGGGCATAGTGTCCTTTATGTTCTTAAAAGCTATTAACAGCAACAGTAGTAATAATGGACTATTTTCTTTACATGGATTTTACTATTTAATCTTTGTAACTCTGTAGTTGTCGTTAGTTTTCTTTTATTTTTTCTTTTTGTTGTTGTTTTTTTGTTTTTTTTAAGACACGGTTTCTCTGTGTAGCCTTGGCTATCCTGGACTCATTCTGTAGACCAAGCTGGCCTTGAAGTCACAGGGATCCACCTGCCTCTGCCTCTGTCTCCTGAGTTCTTGGATTAAAGGCATACACCACCATGCCCGGCTGTTGGTTTTCATTTATGGGCATTTCTATGAAGGCAGAGACATTAAGAAACTTGCCAAGGGTCACCCAGTACACAAACAAGAGAAGCAATAGTGGAGCTCTGGAGTGTGGTGTGGGCAGGACATTGTGAACAACTTTCCTCACTTGAATGGGGTGGGTGAGTGATAGAGGCTTGACTATATACATTATAATTTGTTGTAGTGGAAAAAGTCATTTCTAAGAAATAAATTCCTCATATTTAATTATGTCCTTGTTAAGATATTTTGTTTCCTACTAATATTCAAGGAAATTTATATTTTTAAGTATCCCTTCTAAAATGTTCATTTATTCCTATCAGATATTCATTGAATTTTTCTGTGTGCAAATAGAAACCATCCTAAGGTTTTATCTTTTATAGTTAACTGCATATATGTATAGTTATAATTACACATTCAATATTTTAAGAAGGCATGGAGAGATATGCTAAATTACAACCCTTTAATTAACAACCTTAGTTTTACATATGTGTGTGCATCTTTTTGTTCCCTCTATGCATTCATGATGTTGGTGATCTTTTCTGTGCATGCTTTCCTTTGAAGAGAATGCAGCATTCATGCTAGGGCCGTATTATACACACATATTGGGAAATGATTATCACCTATTAAATTTTTATTATATTAATTACATTATTTGTGTGTATATTTGCATGTGTGTGTATGCAAGAGCACACAAGTGCACATATGCATGGATGTGTGTGTACACTATGGCTTGTGTCTGGAGACCAGAGGATAGCTTGTAGGAGTCAGTTCTCTCCTTCCACCTTGTGAGTCCCAGGGATGGGGCTCAGCCTGTCAAGCTGGGCAGCAAGTGCCTTTACCCACTGAGCCATCTTGCCAGCCCATGATGCTCAGTGCCCATCTTTATTATTAGTTATTTTGTCAGAACTGTTTACTTTTCCAATAGAAATATTATCGCTCAAAGTAATACTTAGCTTGTAATAAATATAGAAACCATATAGTCATGTTGTAAATGCCAACTTTAATATTAAACATTTACATGACTTCATATATTCCCTCTAGTTTTAAATTTTAATTTATTTTGAGTGTGCATGTGTATTCATGTATGTGAGTACAGGTGTGAACATGCCAGGTGGATATGTGGAAGGCAGAGGACAACTCTGGGTAGTTGTCTTCTGCCACCTGTGGGATCCGGGATTGAATTCAAGCCATCATGGCTATGTACAAACCTGCTGGCCCATTTTGTTGGCCCACCCTCTAGTTTTTTTCATGGCAAAATACTTTCAGGTTTTAGAAGTCTAGATCTAACTACCAGAAGCTATCTTTTATTTTTCTCTTTTTGTCTGCAGCTCAAAGGAAGAGCACTGACCCAACATATGTAGAAGATATATTCCAGTTCAAGGTATCTAGTAATGAACATTTTTGTAGATCTGTGCCTACTGGTTATTTTTATAGGTTACCAGAGTGAAAGAAAGACTGGTAAAGTATAGTCAGGTTAGTGACTTCACCTTTGGTTTAAGATAATGGAATATTTGCCTGAGATAGCAGGAGGCCCAGTCTCTCAGGCTGAGAAGTATTTAGTAAGTGTAGCGTAGTAGGGAAATACTTTGTAAGCCATTTCCTTTCTGTCATTCTTTATGGGGTCTGGAATTTATCAAAATTTTTCTGATTTAAGTATAATTTACAGTTGTCAGTCCAACAAATTTCACATTACACGAGGCAACTTTTCACCTGGTGTTAGCGGCATATCCAGTGAGAAGTAATGTTCTTGTCTTAATCTTAGCATCCCACGTTCAGGTGCCAGTTTAGCAGTCACTTGTCTTTAAGTTTTTAAATCCCGTTTTCCACTTCCCTACCCATATTTCTTATAGATGGCAAAGGAAGAGACATCCTTAGTTCTAGTCCTTGCTATGTGTCACTTTGAAGGAGAGTGTCTTGAAAATACTCCTGTAACACTCCCTTTACAGTAGATCTATAGATCTGCCGCTGAAATTAAAGCTAACCATAGTTTTTGTTTGTTTGTTTGTTTTATAGAAACCAAAACTAAGTTCTAATAATTATACTGAATTTAATTGTGGTGAAAAATTTAATAGACAGGAACCAGGACATGTAGAAATCAATAAGAGAAGCAACAATTTACTTATAAATAAGGAGTATGTACATGAATATTGCCAGAAAAATTCCCAAACCACAAAATTTGGCAAGTCCAAACCTAAGAAATCAACTATTAAGCAAACAAACTCTACAGGACTCAGAGGGAATAATCTCCACAATAGGAAAAATAGCAGAACTAAGAATAAAGGACGAAGAAATAGACAACCTGAAAGGACGCAAGAAGACGATAAAGACTGCAGTTTAAGTCAGGGAATAGCTCTTTCTTCTCTCGGGGGAATGAACACATTAGTCCCTCAGTACCAGCATACTGTCCAGACTCTTGATGCCCTTCCAGAAGAATCGCGTAAACTTTCTACCCCAACCCTACCAAGCTTGGAGAATGGGATAGATAGCAATGAGGCTGCTTTGCCTTTCACAAAGTCCAACACCCACATCCTGGGTTTACCAGGTCCTCAAGAGGTGCAGTTCCTGGAATTAGAGTCCATTGATGAAGCTAAAGCTGCTTCCTTCTCTGAGCTTTCATCATATAAAGAGATAAAATGGCCACATGTAACTGCAGATCCACAGGCTCACACTAACCAAGAGCCGTGCAACAGCCCAGCTGAGTCCCCTGAAGACAACCATTCAGATGAAAAGGGCAAGAGCAGTAACAAATGGGAGAACTCTTTCCTCTCCTTCATAAAGGGATTCTGTGCTGACAGTGATAGTGACTGCCACACCTCTGACAACGAGGGCATCGGCCACTGTCATAAGGAAGAAAGCATGACAAATAGAGAAGTGGATTCTCAACAGTTTCTA
This sequence comes from Acomys russatus, assembly GCF_903995435.1. Classification (NCBI taxonomy): domain Eukaryota; kingdom Metazoa; phylum Chordata; class Mammalia; order Rodentia; family Muridae; genus Acomys; species Acomys russatus. Next base: position 17,930,587 of record NC_067166.1, read on the forward strand.
CCTTCTGAAAAGTGTTCTTCACAAGAAGATGAGCCAAAAGTAGGCAGCCTAACTACATACCCACAAGAGGAAGCTGTTAACTCTTGTGATTTAAACAATACCTTAATTTCTGAAGAGAATATTCTAATTTATGAGAAGTGTGTATATGGAATTGCTTTTGACCACTCATATTTTCGTACTAAGCAAAGTTCTGTGCCTCATATAAGACTGCCTTCAGCACAGACAGTTTCCCGGCTGACTGTTGGAGTGGAGCAGCTTCACGCATCCCAGGCTAGTGCCCACAGAGTCCCAACTCCTTCAGTAAATGAAGCTGATGACACACATGATGTGGAGAAGCAAGACCCAGAGAGGGAGCGTACTGCGGAAGGCCAAAACCCGGCTTCTTCAACTAGCCCTGTACCCACAAGTGCTCCTCCTCAGGTACCAGGAACAGCTAAAACTGGAAAAAGAAGGCAAGACCTTCCAGGGATACGGAATCATTCAGATTTACACTCCGCTGACAATGTGAAAAAAGAATTGGCTAATTCCTCACAACTTAATCAAGGAAAGGAGAAGGAAATTGCTTACAAATCAGGTATGAATATTTCTGAATTTGTACTTTTTTGTTTTGTTTTGTTTTTGAGACAGGGTTTCTCTGTGTGGCCTTGGCTGTCTTGGACTTACTTTGTAGACCAGGCTGACCTCAAACTCACAGAGATCTGCCTGCCTCTGTCTCCGGAATGCTGGGATCACACCATGTCCAGCTGTACATTACTTATAGATCTCCTGTAGAAATTTACAACTGAATTCTGCTTAACCTTTTGGCCCTGATGAAAAGCGTAAGGCCTTCATGGGGGTCATGGCTTGGGAAGCTGATGAGTTCAGTAAGGCATTTGTGTTGGATATGCAAGTAAGAGGCTGACTTGCTCTATTTTTCTGAGCTAGCCAGACATCCCTAGCATTTACTTTGAAAGTCAAACTGTTTCTATCAAAGAAGGTTGCTAAACTGATACCAGTGAAAGCTAATGAACAGTATGTCTGCCAGTTTTATATCTTTAAAATATGGCACTAATTGGTAGCTCTATGATTGCAGCTGTTCTTGGGTTTCCATTAGCACTGCAGCCAGCAATACTTAGTTTGCTTTGTAAAAATGTTTTCAGGGCTCCTAATAAGTAGTTCTCACTGAAACAGAAACTCTGGAAGAACAGGAGCCTCGTTTTCTTGTCATATAGCCAGTAAGGGGAACTATAAGAATAATAATATAAATGGTTGTGTTTCAGATGAGGAGGTAACTATTAATCCCAGTAGAGCTGAAAGAACTGTAAAATATTGTAAGGAGAAAAAGGAAAACATGAACTCTGAAACTCACATGCCTTGTGATACACAAGAACACAGAAAAGACCAGAATTTCAGAAAAAGAAAAAGTTCCTTGAAAGCTCCCTGCAGCCAAGGTTTGTATACATGTTTATGTCAAAGTTTTGCAGTTAAGCCTCACTATCTACTTTAAAGAATTCCTAAATGTTTAATTAAACTGGTGGGCATTTGTTTGCTTTTCATGCTGGAGCACATTCCTTTAGCTGTGAGATGATCTCAGCTCTTATTGTGGAAGGTCCACTTGAGAATGTCCGGTAGTCTCCAGATTTCTGTTTGTCATATTGCTGGCTATGGCTTTCTGTTGTTACATTAGAGCAGATAAACAGTACAGACGTCAAAAATATTCAGTGGAAGGGCTAGCACTGTGTAATGTCTCAGATTCTTAGGGCACATCATTTAGCTCTTTTAACTTAAGGAATATTAAAGAAGCATGGGCATAATTTTTGTCACATTAATCAACTGTCTATATTTGTGTGGCAAACTATCACTCCTTTAGTGGTTCTGAAAGCTAATCTTGTAATGAACAACAACCTGGGCACCTCAAGTTAAATACTAAGCACTGAAAAGTCAATTTATATGTTGTTATGAGGTAGGAAAAGTGCTGGACAAGGCATTTTCTGTGTGAGCCTTCTTGTATTTTCCCTCTTTTGTATAAATTGAAGACTTTTATGGTTATACTTCCTACAGTGGATTGAATGAGGGTCTTTCATTAATAAGTGTACTTCTTAGTCTCTGGAGCATATGAATAACACCTCTCTGATAAATGATCGAACAGTTTTACCCTCTTTAGAAAAGGAATATTTATGTAAATAATCAAATTAAGGTCTTTGAGGTGGAACCATTCTGAGTTACTTAGATGAGCCCTAAATCTAATGAAAAAAATTTTTATAAGAGAAAGATGGAGGGAATTTGAGACACAGAGAAGATGAGTAAAGGAGTTCATGTAGCCTAAAGCTGGCAAAGCCAAAGAGTGCCAACAGCCACCAGGAGCTGGAAGAGGCATGGAAAACCCCTAGAGTAACCAGTATATATCCATGCTGGCACCTTAATTCTAGATTTCAGGTAGCAGAAGAAATTATACCTTATAATGTATAAGTTGTTAGAGCTGACCCAACAAACTAGCATACTTCCTTAGTAGCACTTCATCATATTTATGTAGAACTTTGTGTATGCATGTCATTCCACCAACCTGTAAGCAACTTGAACAGAGGATTCTAGATATGGGCATCAGGAGGTTCCCTGATACTTCCTTATCTCCTAACCGTGGTAGCAGTGACTTTAACCATGCCCTCAGTTCTACTGCACTGCTCCCACCAGCCATAGATTTTCTGTATTTTCCATCATTTAAATACAAACATATTTTATAAATGCTCCAATATGAAAGAGACATCAAAGTAAACTGCTCAGATCAAAGACACCCAGAAGAAACAAAATTCAAGAATATTTCATTTTTTTAAAGTAAAGAAAAGAAGGAATTATCAGAGAATAAAACAGAGTTTTCAGATGCTAAAAACATAATGGCAGTGGGGAATGATGGCCCACACCTGTGATCCCCAGCCCGGTCTACAAAGGGAGTCCAGGACGGCCAAGGTTACACAGAGAAACCCTGTCTGGGGAGGGAGGGCTTTTTTAAAAAAGAAAATGTCTAGCCAGGCATGGTAGTGCAGGCATTTAATCCCAGCCCCTGGGAAGCAGAGGCAGGCAGATTGTTGTGAGTTTGAGGCCAGCCTGGTCTACAAAGTGAGTCCAGGACAGCCAAGGCTACACAGAGAAACCCTGTCTCAGAAAGAAAGAAAGAAAGAAAGAAAGAAAGAAAGAAAGAAAGAAAGAAAGAAAGAAAGAAAGAAAGGAAATGTAATGGCATGGGTGGGAGTGATAAAACACACCTTTTCACCTGGCACTCAGGAGGCAAGCAGATGTCTCTGAATTCCAGGCTAGTCAGGCTACATAGTGAGACCCTATATATAACTGCATTAAAAACGTAAAAGAATATATAGATGCTGTCGTTAGAAAGAGATGTAGGGGAGTTGATAGAGCTTCACAAATCTGTAAAGCACAGCTTAAAACTGCATTGAAGCTGGGGAGGTGGTGTACACCTGTAGTCCCAGCACTCGGGAGGCAGAGGCAGGCAGATCTCGAGGCCAGCCTGGTCTACAGAGTGAGTCCAGGACAGCCAAGGCTTCACAAAGAAACCCTGTCTTGAAAAACAAAACAAACAAAAAACTTATGTGTTGGAACCTCAAGAGTCACATAACTGAAGGTAGAGCTTGGGAAATTTTTGGCAATATTAAAAGATTTTAACCTGAAATTAAGCATGTAATGAATCTAAGGTGTTTGTGGCAGCACTTACTTGTGCTGTGTCCTGCAAGTTCACTCATATAAGTGAGCCTTCAGCCTTGCTTCTGAGCACACAGCATGCCTGTGCACTGTCCATGCTGTCCATGCCTTCATGCCGCAGAGAGCCGCAGAACCCTGCCCGACACTGCTCAGATCTGAGACGATTGCACAGGATGGGTTTCAGGGCTTTCTTCACTACACATGCACTTTGTTACTTTTATAGAAACATAATGGATTCATTATGATCAAAAGACTTAATATTTTCCTACCATAATTACTCAACACATAAGTATTAGTGTATCTTTAAATTGCATTGTATTATAATGTTTGATCTGAAAGATCAGATTTTTTGAATTACTGACTTGACTTTCATAAGAGAAATAACTAAGTGAATTTTGATTTGGGATTGGGTCAGAGTTTCAAACAGTTTCTGAATGGCTCTAAACATGATTCTGCTGTTTGTACTATGTATTCATGTGAGGTGGCATTCTCTGTATTAGTGAATAGAACACTGAAATATCGATCAACTCTGAGAATTTGTTACATTAGTTAATCTTCTCATTGCTGAAGTAATACCTATAAAACAAGCAACTTAAATGAGGAATGGTTTATTTTGCCTTATAGTTCAAATATAAAGATAGAATATTCTATCTATCTACCTACCTACCTATCTATTCATCTATCCATCCATCCATCTATCCATCTGTCTATCACCTATCATGGTGAGGTAAGGCATAGCAAAACAAGCAGGGGACAGCTGGCCACATTTCATTTACAGTAGGGAAGCAGAGAGCTATGCATGCTCTTACTCACCTTGCTTTCTCCTATTCTAACCAGACTCCAGCCCATGAAATAACATGGACAAACTTCAGACGGCTCTCCTCACCTTAATTAACTCACTCTAGAAATTCTCTTATAGACATGCTCAGAAGCATGTAATTCTAGATCCTGTTGATAGTCAATTAATACTGATTATCACAAATGCTGAAAATGCTGTCTATCCTGCAGTGTGAAACATTCAGCCAAGATTTAATTTGTCATATAAAAAGCAAGTACACACCTTACACCCATCAGAATGGCTAAGATAAAAAACTCAAATGACACCACATGTTGGCGAGGATGTGGAGAAAGAGGAACACTCCTTCATTGCTGGTGGGAATGCAAACTAGTACAACCACTTTGGAAAGCTATCTGGCGCTTTCTCAGAAAAATGGGAATAGGGCTTCCTCAAGACCCAGCCATCCCACTCCTAGGAATATACCCAGAAAATGCCCTACCACACAACAGGGACATATATGCTCAACCATGTTCATAGCTGCTTTATATATAATAGCCAGAACATGGAAACAGCCTAAGTGTCCCTCAGTAGAAGAATGGACTAAGAAACTGTGGTACATTTACACTATGGAATACTACTCAGCTATTAAAAACAAGGAATTCCCAAAATTTGTGGGCAAATGGATTGATCTAGAAATTATCATAATGAGTGAGTTCACCCAGAAGCAAAAAGAGACAAACGGTATATACTCACTTATATCAAGACACTAGTCCAAGGGATACGTCCCATGAAAAACTTTACTTACCAGGAAAGTGGGTCAGAGGAGAGGACATCCTATTGAGACTTTAGGTGAGAGTAGCATGGAAGAATGGGGAAATAGTAGGATCCAAAGGGTCCTGGAAACCTACAAGAAGAACTTTATGACAGGCAGATCTGGGTCCTGGGGTCCTCCTCAAACTAAGGCACCAGCCAAGGAGAATATAGGCAGTAAACCTACCAAGACCTAGCCGACGAACAGGATATTCTCCACTGGTGAGTGGAGAGTGAGATCTGACTCTCACACGAACTCTGGTGCCCCTTTTCTGACCACGTCCCCTGGATGGGGAGGCCTGGCAGCACTCAGAGGAAGGATAGCAAGTTACCAAGAAGAGACTCGATACTCTAAGAGCATATATAGGGGGAGGAGGTCTCCCTCAATCACAGACATAGGGGAGGGGAGAAGGGGGGAAGTGGGAGGGAGGGAGGAATAGGAGGAAACAAGGGAAGGGCTAACAATCAAGATGTAATATGAATAAATTAATTTTAAAAAAGCAAGTACATCCATCTCCTTAATACACAAATTTGACTTCATCTTTAGTAAATGCAGATTTATATATATATATCAAAAATATACCAAATATATATATATTGAGATATATATCAAAATCAAAGAATCATCTTAAAATAATCTCTTTATGAGTTATTATCCATAATTGATTGGTATACCTCTTTTATGTACCCACATTCTAAGTCATCCAAAAATTTCGTGGGCACAAAGGAGTCACTAGGTAAAAGTGTTTAAGGAGCACTGCTACAAAGGACAAGAGAGGAAGGCCTGTACTTGTTAACAGTAGCACCCTTTCCAGACTACAGTTGTCTGCAGGAGGTGTTTAATGAGTACTACTTGGACACTTTAGAAGTTGTGTCAGATTATTTTAAAATCTCTCCTAAATGTTATAGAGATTTTTGGTGATAGTAACACTGAATAATTTTTGCTTCAATTTTTTTAATTTTTAAGATTTTATGTATATTTATTATATGTACATCATTCTTCCTCTGGTCCTTTCCTTATACCTTTCTCTCAAATTCATGATTTTTGTCATTAATTGTTATTGTTACATATAAACACAACCTAGTGAGACCACCTAGTATTGCTTGTATGTATGTGTTTTTAGACATGACCACTTGATATTAGGTAATCAATATTCAATATTTGGGACTTATCCCTGAGGAAGACTGATTCATCCTCTCTCAGTGGTCATTACATTCCTGGAGCTCTTCATCTAGGGCGTGGGACCTTGTGAAGTTTCCCTTATCAGCATTGGTATCAGTTGGTACTCTCATATTATTTCGATCTCGTAGCTGCAGCTTCTATGTCGCATATAGATGGTATAATATAACAGCAGATATCCTGGTCCTCTGGTACAGGACCTGGTGTGGGGAAGAAATGAGGAAAAATACAGTTTGTTCATTGTTTTTAGTTGCAACTTAATCTCTCTAACTTACAGTGCAAAGAAAAGACTTTAAAGGAGTCTCTTTGGAAAATGACTTTGTACTGAGTTTTCAATGAAAGAAAAACAGAGAACCCAAAAAGACAGTCTGTTACAGTCTGTTCCCATATGTGGTAGGAACATACACATTGTGAAACAGCTGTGGCGGAGGAGTTTTGCTTTGTTTTTGAGATAGAATTTCACTTTGTGGCCTACATTGACCGACAGCTCATGACTCTCCTCCGTCAGCCTCCGAGTGTTGGCATTCCAAGCCTGCACTAATGCCTACAACGCACAGGCATCTCCATAACATCAGAATGTGGTTATTTTAAGAAAAACTTTGCCGAGTGCAGTGGCACACGCCTGTAATCCCAACACTTAGGGAGGCAGAAGCAGGCAGATTTCTGTGAGTTGGAGGCCAGCCTGGTCTACAAAGTGAGTCCAGGGCAGCCAGGGCTACACAAAGAAACCCTGTCTTAGAAAAGAAAAACAAACAAATGAGCAAACAAAAAAATAATTTATTCTTTTGTTAAAGGACTACTGAGAATGAGATGAATGTGAAACTGAACAAATGTGTTTTAACCAAGTGTTTGACTGAGTATTTGCTTGAATGAATGAAAACCATTACTATTTCTTCTCGAACTAGGATTTAAACAAAAAACAGCAGTTTCCCCAATTTACTGATGTATGCCCAAGAAATTGTGATACAATTTTAAAAAGAAACTATGCCTTTATTACTCACCTCTCATGAACTAACTCTGAAAATTAGCATATATCTCCAGTTCAGAAACACCTTGAAAGAGGCATCTAGTAAAAGGATACATAGTATCTAGTAGGCGGTTATCAATTTATCATTAAAACTTTCCAGTATTTTCAGTTTTATCTGTTATATACCTTCTGCATACTTCAATATAATGAGCTTGCAAGATCTTAAGCAGCTATCTCAAACTCCTGTTCCTGTGACTCCCCTATGGTGATGGTCTCTTATCTGGAGTTGTGATCTAAAATAAAAACTTTCTGTCCTGTTTTTTGTACAAAGAGGCAATATTACATAGGTTTAATGTAGTTCATCTTGTTTAGAGTATTACCAAGAAGTAGATCTGTATTTTCTAAGGTCCTTTATAACAATGAGTGCTTTGCAGAAAATAAGGTGCAGGTTTGCTTGGTACAATTACAGAAGCGAACACAGCTGGAGTCAGTAAGAGAGACCCCAAAGGAGAGAGCCGGCTCCACTTGGCTTCCAGAAGAGGAAATCTTTCTCTGGTGAAAGTTCTAATAGAATCTGGAGCCAATGTGAATCTGAAAGATAATGCAGGTTTGAGTCCTTTTAATTGTTTGTGTTTTTTAATCTGACCTCACTGAAATACTATTTTGTTTCTTTGCCCCCAATTTTGATGCTAGCTGATACTTTGAACTGTATTTTTATACCATAGTTTAATTTGGTGAATAAGATTTGTCACTGTTTCAGCGACTGTCTCCTTTGAAACAGTTCTTACAACTGAGCACATCCAGAAGGATGCAGAGAATGGGGAGTAAAGGGAGCTAGTTAGACTGTGCCGTGGAAGCCTTAGTCCCTCCCCTGACCTGGAGAACATGCAGAAGGTTGCCAGCTTCCTGTCCGGTCTTCTCTCGCTGCTTCCTTTATGTGACTCCCTCTTTTCCTGTTTTTTCTTTCTTATTCTAAACCTGTCCTAAAAATGAATTTTGTGGTATTTGGCTTATAAATAAAATAATCTCATGTAAATAATTAAAGAGGGAAATGCAAAGGTTTACTGAGTCAGATACTGCTTTAAATAGAAATGGAGCAGTGCACATCCGAGATAAGATAGCATCAAACCCACGCTGAAAGGATTAGCATTTGTCCTGTTTCTGTTGGGGCACTTTTTTCCAAAAATGAAGCTCATATGTTTTAGAAGCAATACTTTTGAAATTATTTCTTGTCCAATACTTAGTGCATGTATTTCAGTAGACTTCCTGAGTCCCCTAACACAAGGACCCCTTTAACTATATTACATGGACTTGATAAGTGTGGAACAGCTTTATTATTGTTCTCTTTCTCTCTTTTTCAGGCTGGACACCCCTTCATGAGGCAGCTAGTGAGGGGTTGAGTGATGTAATTATAGAGTTATTAAAAGCTGGTGCAGATGTCAACTGTGAAAATATAGATGGAATTTTGCCTTTACATGGTGCTGTTGCGGGGAATCATTTAAAGGTAATGGTGCTTGACAGGTTAGCTTCCTGTTCTTTCCTTAGGAAAATGAGTGAAAAATGAAGGTATTTTAAACTGAGAACTAAGGAGATATTTATGCTAATAAATTATTTAAAGCCTGCTAAAATTATGAATGAAGAAATAATAGTGTGTGGATTAGAAAATCAGCACATATTTTAATGAATTATTTTTCCATTGTCTATCACATATGTCATAGGTCAAAAGAAAACATCCTGTAAATCTAATTTTATTTTTAACTGTCTAATGTGATTTCTGCAAAGGATCTAATATTAGTGATGAGACGTTGGACAGATACTTCATTTTTTAAGACAGGCTCTTAATGTGCAATTGAGGTTGGCCTCGAACTTAAAGATTGCTTCTGCCCCAACCTCCTGTGTGCCAGGAGGCAGCATGCACCCTCACACCCACCCGAGCAGTTCTTTTCTGACCTAGGTGTTCTCGGTCCTGTGGAGGGAGAAGCATGAAGTGACTGCTGTTTGGAAATTTGTCATCCTCATCACTTACTTTAGTTTTCTCCACCAAGCAGTACCAAGCAGTAAACATGTCACAGGAAATTAAAAGGTCATTGTTTCAATTACACCATTTCAAATACTGACCTTAAGACTCAAAAGTTTTGTTTCTAGGCGGTGGTGGTGGTCGTCGTTGTCGTTGTCGTAGTTGTAGTAAATTTATTATTAATGTGGATGAGTGTTTTGCCTACATTTCATGTGTGTGTACCACATCCATGCAGTACCCTCAGCGGCCAGAAGAGGAATCAAATCCCTTGGAACAGGAGTAACAGACAGTGGTTATCTACCCTGCTTTGTTTGCAGTCTTAACCTGGATCTTCCTTAAGAGCAGCCAGTGGTCTTTACCACTGAGAAGTTGCTCCAGCCCCCAAACTCATCATCATCGTTCTTCTTTCTTTTTCTTCCTCTTCTTTTCTTTTTGACAAATCGTGGAAGAATCTTACTATAACCAAAAGTAACACAGGAGCTGAGGACATGAAAATCCAAGGCAAACATGAGAACCCAAGTTCAATCTTTAGAACCGACATAAGTGAGAACTCAGTGTTGAGGAAGTGGAGTAGGCAGTTCTCAGACTCACTGACCACACAGCCTTGCCCAGCCAGTAAGCACCAGGTTCCACCGAGAGGCCCTGTCTCAAAAACCAAGGTACAGGTTTTAAATGAATGACACCTAAGGGTGACCTCTGGCTTTATATTCACATGTACACATGTTCCCTCACAGTCACCCACACATACACACACACACACACACACACACACACACACACACACGAATATGGACATGGACACAAAATTCTTTGCAACTCTCTTGAGTACTTATTTGTATGTCTATAGCTCTGAGAGCCAAGTAATAATTTTGTAAATTTCCCCATGCTATTTCAGCCTAAGTGTAGCCATATGTTTCTGAGTTTAATATTTATAGAGATAGGAGATGTGAACTAACATTTAAAGTAAGTCCAAGATCAGGAGGCTTCTTTGGGCAGAATTTTTTGGACTTTAAAGTATTTAAAATAACAAAGAATGAACAAATTCTCAAGAACGTATGGTTTTTACAAGATCTAGCTAGATAGCGCAGAGTGCCTTGAAACCTGCTGTGTCCTTGGCTCAGTCAGCCACATGCCAATGGTATTGCATGCCAGGACGCTTTGCTTGTTTTTAAATGCTGGGTATTATGCCATTGCACATGTGTGGGAATATATAGGAGTATGAAAATATGTGTGTGTGTTACTTTCTCATTCACCAGCAAACATCTGCATTCATTCGCATCTCCTTTATAGTGAATAATGTTGGAATGAGCATAGGGGTGCAGAGGCCTCTTTGAGCATTGGCTTTATTCCAGTCATGGGTACGAACAGCAGTGGGATTGATAAAATTATAGATTAGTTTTATCTTAGTTTTCTGAAGATCTCTGTGCTCTCTGTAATTGTTATGATGCAAAATACAGTGCATCGTAACAACAGGGAAACAGTTTATTCAGCAACAGATATACATGACCATGAAACAGAAGCATGGGTTCAGTTTGCCTCAAATAACATGTTCCATCTTGGAAGTAGTTACACTAACTTTTATAGTCACAGAATAAAATCATAAGCCAAAGCATTTACCAAATACAATGCTGGGGACATCAAATTGGTAGGTTGTAACTAAGTGGGGAAAACTGTTACAGGGTTTGTGGTTAGTAGAGATTAGTGGTTGGCTAGGAAAACATTCCAAATGCTTTACCCAGTCTGTCAAAAAGATGCTAGGTCATTGTTAGGTCGTGTGTGTGTGTGTGTGTGTGTGTGTGTGTGTGTGTGTGTGTGTCTGTATGTATGTATGTCTATAACATACTAATAATTTTCCTATGTAATACGCCCCAATGTACAATAAATATATAGTGAAAACAAGTTTTAACTTTTAGAACGGATGTTAGGTCAGACACAGGTGACCAATAGATTTAAAGGGACTAAAGTTAGACTGAAACAGTTTTGTCTCTGGATCTGCAACATTTCACATTCTGCAAATCAGGAAATCTATTGGCCTTATACAATATTCAGCATAGGCATGGCTTTTCCTGGGAACCTCAGTTTACATACTGTAACTCAACTAAAGACTTGGAATTTTTGTTGGTTTTAAATCTATTTTACTTGTGTTCTGGTTTTTGTTATTTACTTCTTTGTGTTAATTTTGGGACTGGTTTGCTTTTTTATTGCTAGTTCCCTGATATGTAAACTTATTTTATTTAAACTACTTTTTAAAACATAATTATTTGTTGCTATACTCTTCCTTACTAGGTCTGTTTTTAGTGTCTTTCTCAATTTTTGGTATTTTTTTAATCTCAATTTTTATATTTCCCATGATATTGCTTCCATTTCCCTATTAATTATTTTGGCACATTGGTTGCTTCAGAAAATTACTGTTTAATTTTTACATATTGTAGATTTTACCGTTGTTTTTTTTTTGTTTTTGTTTTTGTTTTTTTTTTTCCTTTGAGACAGGTCTTACTATATAGCCTTGGCTGGCCTTGAACTCATAGGTCTGCTTCCTGAGTGCTGGGATTAAAAATGTGTGCCACCATTCCTGGCCTTCATTTCCTTTTGTTACTGACTTCTAGTTTCATATTATGGTTGAAAAAAAAGTTCTTGATATGATACCAAAGTTTCTCAATCTTAAATTTCTTAGTGCTATCTTTGTGATCTAATATATTATCTATTCTGGAGAATGTTTTTGTGTTTTAGATAGAAATATGTGTTTTGCTGCCTTGGGCTAGCTGTTTTGTTTATTACTGGCCTATTCGGTCAATTTGATCTAAAGTGTAGGTGAAGTCTGCTGTTCCCTTGTTCATTTTGTAGCCACATGACCTGTTCATTATGGATAATGAGGTGTTAATGTCTACTCTTGTTAGCATGTTGCTGTCAGTTTGCTAATGTTTGTTTTGTGTATGTGCTGTGCTGTTTGTGTTTACATCCACAACTGTAACAGGCTGTTACTCCAACTTTTGCTATAGTGTGTCTCTGTCTTTCTGTCTTTCTTTCTTTCTATTTATTTGTTTGTTACTTCAAATGTAAGTATAGCTGCTCTTATCAAATTTTACTTTTCATTTTTCAGGACTATTGCTATCTCTTCACTTTAAGCCCATGTTATGAAGGCTAAAATTAAAATGAGACTTTTATCTATTTTGCCACTTTATGTCTTTTGTTGAATAATTTGTTCTAAAACCTGCTATTGATAAGTAAGATCTTACTATTGACACTTTTTGTTTCGTTTTGTTTTCTAGCTACTTTGATGTTATTTTTTTTCTTTTCTCTTTATCTGTGCTTTGGTGATTTTATGTAGTGGTATAATTTGATTAGCTTCCTTTTCTTCTTTGTTTTTCTAGAGAGATTCTTGTTCTGTAGCTATTAGGAGCTTAAATAACAACAACAACAATAATCATCATCATCTATTAGGAGCTTAATTAATAATAATAATAACAACAACAACAATAAAGTTTACAGTGATGATGATGATGATGATATGTCAGGTGGTGGCAGCTCATGCCTTTAATCTGTAGGAAGCAGAGGCAGGAGAATCTCTGAGTTCAAGGCCAACATTGTCTACAGAGAGTTCCAAGGACAACTAGGGCTAAACAGAGAAATCTTGTCTCAAAAAACAAAATAAATAAGAAAGATAATATATTCAATTCTCTGTTTTATGATGATGGTGAGTTAATTTTAATCACATAAATTCATAATATCTTACTGACCATGAAAAAGAATGTATGTTTTGAAATGGAAGAAAGCAAACAGAAAGAATTGTTAAAATGATAAACTTACTGGCTACTGTACAAGGGAAAGGCCAGGTAATTATCAAGCCACATAAATAAATTTCAATGTTTTATAGTGGAGAAATCAACTTTTTAGACTATTATCCTGGAAAAAAAAAAAGACCACATTAAAAATATTAATTCTAGTAAGGCAGAGTGGTGGTGCACACCTTTAATCCCAGCACTTGGGAGTCAGAGGGAGGTGGATCGCTGTGAGTTCAAGGCCAGCCTGGTCTATAATGCAAGTCCAGGACAGTCAAGGCTACACAGAGAAACCCTGTCTCAAAAAGCCAATTCCCAGCAACCACATGGTGGCTCACAACCATCTATACTGGGATCTGATGCCTTCTCTGGTTTGCAGGTGCACATGCAGATAGAGCACTCATATACATAAAATAAATAAATCTTTAAAAGATACTAATTATATAATTGGTAATTTTATTGGACAACTGGAGGTTTATTTTTACAGTTACCTAACTTAGTATATAGTCATAATCATATCTCTGTATTAAGGATATGCCTGTGAATCATATAAGAAAGACAGATGGAAGGTTGGGATATCTATGTGGGAATTGTCTAATGCTCTGTTTTTCGCAAGACATTCATATAGGCAGTTCTCTTCCTCAACAATGAAAAAGTATGAATATATATGCAAAGTTTCTGCTTAAGCTGTTTAGAGTGACTAAGACCACAGTATTTTTATTGTAGATAACCTGTTAGCATGTACCGAAAATTAATACTCAAAGAAACACAAAGCACACTGGGGTGTGTGTGTGTAGATGTATGTGCAAGTGAGTGTGCGTGCATATGGAACCCAGAGGTCAACAGCGGGTTTCTTGCTCAATCACTCTCCATCTTAGTTTTGAGACAGGCTCTGTCGGTGGGCACATAGTTTCCTGACTGAACTTAACTGGATGTCAAGAATACCACAGGAGTCTATTACTACCCTCTCTTTTTAAGATTTTATTTATTTTATATGTATTAGTGTTTTGCCTACATGTATGTCTGTGCATCACATACATGTAATGCCCATGGAGGCCAGAAGAGGGCATCAGAGCCTCTAGAACTAGTTACAGGTGGTAGTATATTTTAATCTTTAAAATGTATGTTTTTGGATGTGGGCCTAGCCTCTTAGCAGCTGAACCATCTTTTCAGCTCAGAGAGGTTTTGAGCAAATAAGGTCTGAGAGAATTCATTTCCTGTGTGGTTGCATTAAAAATATTAAAGTATGAGGCTTAATAGATGGCTAAGTGGGTAAGATCACTGACTATGCTTTCCAAAGGACCTGGGTACCCACATGGCAGCTCATAACTGTCTGTTACTCCAGTTCTAGGGGATCCGGTGCCCGCTGAGGGCACTGTATGCACACGATGCATAGACAGCAGAATACTAGTGCACATAAACAATAATATGCAACTACACACACACACACACACACACACACACACACACACTAAAATAAATTTCTAATGTCAGAGTTCTTTGGACAGAAGGAAGATTAAACTACAAGGATATTGAGATTTATAAAAGAATAATTATAAATGTGACAATTATGTAGATTTAAATAATTTTTACTATATAAATATCTTTAAAAGAAAAAATTAGCTGGGCGGTGGTGGCTCATGTCTTTAATCCCAGCACTCGGGAGGCAGAGGCAGCTGGATTGCTGTGAGTTCAAGGACAGCCTGGTCTACAAAGTGAGTCCAGGACAGCTAAGGCTACACAGGGAAACCCTGTCTTGAAAAACCAAAAAAAAAAAAAAAAAAAGAAAGAAAAAGAAAAGAAAAAATTAAACGCTTGGGATAAAATAATATTGTACTGTGGGACTCATGAAATGAAAGATTAAGAGTGGCCAGAATAAATGGGATTTGAGAAATTGAAATATTTTATTGTAAAATTCATGTAATAAATAATTACTTACTGTTTGAAGAGATATGTGACACCTTAACTATATATCATTGAATGAACACCAAGGCATGGTGGTTTCTGATCCCTCACCTAGCTGTTTTGAAAAGATGAGAGCAAGGGGGCCAGAGAGTGCTTGCCACAGCAGCAGGCAGTGGACAGTGCTGCCCTAGTTGGTGTGATGCTTAGTGATCTACCCTCTGCAACGCTGCTATGTGGCTTTGTTTCCCTTCAGACAAGGCCCTATCTCAAAACCACAAGTAAATAAACAAACCCAGACTTGCTAATTACAATTTCCAATGTAAATGATCCAATCATTGACTGTCAGCTTTGTTTAGCTGTAATAAATACTAGAAAAATTATCTTTTTTTAAAATTTTTTTATTGTTAATTTATTCTTGTTACATCTCAATGGTTATCCCATCCCTTGTGTCCTGAAAAATTATCTTAATAAGGAGAAAACTTTTATTTTGGCTCATGGTATCCGAGATTTTAGTCTGTAGTTGGCTGGCCCTATTGCTTTAGGCCTGTGGTATATAGAAAAGTGGCAGAAAGCACTTGGTTAAACAAAGCAAAAGAGAGGAAGAGACAGGTTGCATATGCTCCCAGTGACTGAAAGACTTTCAGAAAACATCCAAAATTTAAACCATTGCACCACATTAGTTAAATGTAGTGTGAAAGTAGCTTTCTTCAATTATAAAGACACAAATGGCATCAAAGCAAAATTATAGAAAAGATATATACACTCCACAAATAATGAAAGAAGTCATGGCTCTGGCTACATGTGGCAAAGTAAATTTCAAAGTAAGTAATACCACTAGAATATAGACATTTCATGATAAACAATTTACCAGGAAGACATTACAGTTCAGAAAGCACAGGACACAGTAATTAAATTGCAAGTACATGAGGAAAACACAATAGCATTGAAATAAATGGGTTAAAAAAATCCACAGTCATAGCTAGAAGCTGCAATTCTTTTAATAATAGAAGCTGCAATTCTTTTAATAAATGATCTGGCTAAAGAGATTTTGAACACTTCAACTTAGTTATCTATTTTATTTTTTTCTGAAGATGTCATTTTGACATCTTTTGGGGTGTTGATAGAAGATTTACTAATACAAACCATAGACTTAAACCATGAAGTTACTTTTAATAAATTTAAAAGACTTTAAATCATGTAAAGTATATTCTCTAGCCAAAATAGAATGTAAATGTGTATTAATGACTTCTCTATTGCTGTGATAAAACACCATGGCCCAAAAGAACTTCAGAGGAGAAAAGGTTTATTTAGGCTTCTGGTTCCCAAGGGACATAGTCCATCACTGTAGGGAAGGCATGGTGGCAGGAACAGAAATCTAGCTGCACACTTGTAATCCACATAGGAAGCTGACAGAAGAACGGGAGGAGGGGCGAGGCTGTAAACCCTGGAAGCCCCTGTCCCCACTCAGCTACTTCCTCCAGCAAAGCTCTACCTCCTAATGGTACCAACCACCTGGGGACCAGGTGCTCAAATCCAGAGCCTGTTTGTCACTCAGACCACCACAAATCTTAATAAAAGTTGTCTGGAATTGTTTAACTATTTAGGAATTTAAGCATAGGCTTCTAAATAACCTATAGTTCACAGAAGAAATCACAAAGGAAATTGTAAAATAGTTTACTGACTTAATAGAATATATAAAAATGACAGGATATAACTAAAGCAGTTGTTAAAGGTAGATATGGAGCTTATTTGTTTATGACCATGAACTCTGGATTCTCCTGTCTTTACCTCACAGGTGTGTTCTATCCTGCTCAGTTTATCTTGTGTGCTAATTACTGCTTGCTGTCTCTGTGACCCACCTTGCCTAAGAACCTAACCTGTTTGACCAGTAAAAGGCCATCACACCTGGGCAGGGCAAATGGGATAGGCATGGCTACATTCCGGGGCTTGGGGAGACAGACAGAATCTGGGGAAGAAGAGAGACCGGAGGAGAAGGGAGAAGAAGGAAGGCCACCACCATGGGTTAGGTAAAGGAGAAGCACATGGCCGGTGTGGATTGAGATTTTGGCCCAGATGAAGAACATTAGCAAGTATATGGGATTATGGATGGGAGGTTACTTGATAGAAATTATTAGAACCAGATGGCATACCTGCCCCACTATGGCCAGTAGTTTAGGGGATTAATATCTGCCCTGCCCCAGGTTATAACTAAGGCTATTTAAAAATATAACAGGTGTCTGTGTCTTGATTGATTGCTAGCTGGTTAGAAAATACTGCCATAATAATAATAACGGGCCTAATAATAAACATTATTAGGTCATACTGGTAAAATAACTGCAACAATGGGGTATTGAATCCAGAGTTTCATGCATGATAAAGGAATGTCCAACAAATAGAGTTACATATCCAGGCCTATGAAATCAAGACCTTTAAATTTTTATAACTTCAAATTTTACATTAGCAAGAAGAAAAAAACCTTGAGTGGCTTTAGATTCCTCTTAAATAAACTCTAAAAACAACAAAAAGACCAAAGTAAATAAAGATAATAGAATTAGTGAAACACGAAACAATAAAATTAACAAAAGAAAAGTTTATTTTCTGAGAAAATTGACAAAATTTCTTATTTTTCGTTGTGAGCCTAACCTTTAATGGCTAAGCCATCTCTCTAGCCCAGAAAAATTAACAAAATTTCTGAGTTTTTCTGGCCAGATTTTAAACATGACAGACTTGTTAGTAAGGGACTATTGTTAAAATCTTAGTTATTTTGGGTCTAAGGTTTTGTGAGTGGGTTAGTGACTTTCTTACTAACTGGGAGTCCTATCTGGCTACAGATCTCCTGTTGCTAGGAGTCTCAGCTAGGGCGACCCCCATACACTCTCAGGACCCCACTCCACTCCATCCGAAATCTGTAGCTTGTCCCAGAGATGCCCCTCATTTCTGTTCTCCCAGCCCTCTCCCTCTCTGCTCTCCCCACATCTGATCCCACCTCACCCCATTTCCCCTCTTTTCCATCCAGTTCCCTCCCTCCAACCACTTCCGATGTCTGTTTTATTTCACCTTCTTAGTTAGAGTCAGATTCTCCCTTGTGTTCCTTTTGTTATTAGCTTCTTTGGGTCTGTGGATTGAATCATGATTATCCTATACTTTATGGCTAATACCCACTTATAAGTGAGTACATAACGTGCATGTCTTTCCGAGCTACCTCACTCAGAATGATCTTTTCTAGTTTCATCCATTTGCCTATAAATTGCATGATGTCTTTGTTTTCAGTAGCTGAGTGGTAAATACACCACAGTTTCTTTAGCCATTCGCCCTTTGAGGGACATCTAGGTTGATTCCAGTTTCTGACTATAATACTGCTGTGAACATACTTGACCAAGTGTCCTTGTGGTATTGTAGAGCCTCTTCTGGATATATGCCCAGGAGTGGTGTGTATATATATATATATATATATATATATATATATATATATATATATATATATATATATATATGGGTCTTGTAGAACTATTCCCAATATTTCCGAGAGAGCTCCAGTGTGATTTCCAAAGTGGTTGTACAAGTTTGCACTCCCACCAGTAATAAAGTAGTGTTCCCCTTACCTCACACCCAGAATTTTTCCTGCCTATAACATGTGCAGGGATGAAGATGGAACAGAGATTGAGGGAATGACCAACAGATGACTGGCCCAACTTGAGACTCACCCCATGGGAGAGAGACAACCCTGACAATGATAATGACGCTCTGCTATGCTTGCAGACAGGAGCCTAGCATAACTGTCTTCCTAGAGGCTTCACCCAGCAGCTGATGGAAACAGATACAGAGACCCACAGCCAAACAATAGACGGAGCTCGGAAGTCTTATGGAAGAGTTGGGGGAAGGATACCACAGAAGACCTGTTGGCATACTTTTAAACAACTATTTTTATTTTGGGTTCTTTAAGTCTCTTTCTCCCTACTCCACCCCAGTCCCTTCCAACACCCCAACACCAGG
Source organism: Acomys russatus (assembly GCF_903995435.1). Taxonomy (NCBI): domain Eukaryota; kingdom Metazoa; phylum Chordata; class Mammalia; order Rodentia; family Muridae; genus Acomys; species Acomys russatus. The sequence continues at coordinate 17,949,706 of NC_067166.1, forward strand.
TTGGGGAGGGAAGGTTAGTGGGGAGAGCGGGTGTAGTTTTCCATCTGTTTAGGGTCATCGGGTTCCTTGGGGCTAGTCCAATCTTCATTTCAGTATATCTTTGACTTCTTGTCACACTGCATCAGCAGCAGCCAGGAACAGCAAGGGGAAAACACCAGGAGCTCTTTCTTCTTTCTTGAGCCCCAGTCTCTCCTTGGAGCTGGCTTTTATCCCCACTGACAAAGACCACACCCCCTCACGAGGCGGTTCACAGCTGACAGACATCAGGAGGCAATTATCAGCTGTGGACAAACTGGAGCAGCCCCCATATCCCACACCTGAGATTAAAACAAAAACATGTTTACGTATAAACCAAAACTTCTACAGCAAAGATCTGTAGAGTAAACTAACCTAGGTCTATGGGGGCTCACAGAGACACAACCACCAACCAAAGAGCATGCATGTATGGGCTGGACATAGGCCCCCAACACATACGTAGCAGATGAGTAGCTTGGTCCTCTTATGGGTCCACTCACAATTGCAGTGGGTCCTGTCTCTGACTCTGTTGCCTGCCTTTGGGTCTCTTTTCTCCAGCTAGACTTGTCTGTCCTCAGTGGGAGAGGATGCACTTAGTCCTGCTGTGAATTGATGTGCCCATTGCGGGAGGCTCCCCTTCTCTGAGAAGGAGAGGGGGAAGTAGGAAGGAGGAGTGAGGGTGGGACTAAGGAGAGAGGGAAGGGGACTGTGATCAGGATGTAAAGTGAATACATTAATTAATAGAAAAAATCAAATTACCAAAACTTACACAACAAAACCTGAAATAATCCTTATAACTCCACCTCTGGAAAAAATTGTTTAGAAAAAAAAAAATACCTCACAGTAGAGGTTTTAGGTTCAGGTAGCTTCACTTCCTCAGTTGGAGGGAGAAATGAAACCAGCTTTAGTAGACAAACTATTCCAGAAAAAGTAAACACTTCCCAACAGATTTTACAAGGCTAGTGTGATTTTCACACTAAACCAGACAACAGGCAAAGGAATTGTAAGTAAATAGAAAAGCAGATTAACATGTCTTAAGAGATATTACACACATGCAACATGCTACTTCTACTGTGTACTCCAAGGAATCTTAAATCAGCTTGCTATAAAGACAAGTATACATGTTTATTGAAGTACTGGTCAGTATAAGAAACCAGCCAGCATACCCATCAGCAGAGGAATAGAAAGTATGGTATATATGTTCAATGGAATGTTATTCAACTGTAAAGAAGAATAAATTTATGTTGTCTATAAAGAAATAGAAATTGCCATACTTAGACTGCATCTTTTATGTCATATATAGAGTCTAGATTTAATATATGTTTGCATGCATATACATGAGTGTGTTTACATACATGTAATATTTGTATACATATACAATAGCAAAAAACGTAGAAGTCCAAGATAGGGAAAGAAGACTTGTAAAGAGAAGAAGAAGGAACAGGGAAAGTAATGAGGAAGAAAGAAAAATAATCACATTTTCTCTTATGTGCAGAATCTAGATTTAATTATATGTATATGGGGACTGTTGGGGGAAGGGAGAAGGAAACCAGACAGAGGAGAAGGGATGAGGAAGGGCAGTGGTGTGTGTGTATCTGTGTAAGAGCAAAGTACAATAATATATATTCATGAAAATTTCATAATGAAACCCATTATTTTGTATTCTAACTTAAAATTTTAATTTAAAAATCTTTAAATTTGGAAAGCAATAAAATAACAAGCCTAATGAACAATAACTTATCTGAAACTATAATAGATATACCAAAAATTAAAACCTGATTTTAATAAGGAAATATCACTTATAAAAAGCAATTCTATGTTAAATACAGTAAGTTATAATTAAATAAACTTAAGCTAATAAAAAGACATATTTGGAAAACTTGTTAAAATATTATATTGAATCTAGAAATTTATACAACTATAACATGACCAAATGGAGTTTATGTCAGGAATGTGAGATTAGTCTGTGTTTGAATGTCAATGTCATTTACCAAATTAACAGACTGAAAACATAAAAAAAAAAAAAAATGCCTGATTATTTACAAAGATGTACAATGTTCATGGCTTAGAAGGCTTACTATTGCTTGTATTTTCTTACTAAGTTTGCATGTAGTTTAACATAGAAATTGATAAACTGGTTTTGAAATCTATATGGAAGTGAAAAGAGCTTGAAATAGTTGGGATACTTTTGAAAATAGGTAGATAGTTCATTGCCATCTATAGAGTGTAGATACTTACTCTATATTTGTAACAATTAAGAAATCTAATTTATCTCAACATTAGCACCACTGAATGTTTCTCTGTCATGGAGTGCTACTATACCTAAACAGGATGTTTAACAGCATTGCTGATCTCTACCTACTCAATGCCAATAGCATGCACAACCTCCATTTGTGTTAACCAAAGTATCTCCAGACATGCTGGAAAACATCCTGCTCAATACATTCTGTGGGGGAAAAACACCCCAATTAAGAACCACTGTGTTTTATATACAGATCAGTTGGACAGAAAACAGCATGTAGAAATAGACCCACAAATATGTTCAGTTGATTTTTCCCTTTTTATTAAATATTTTTTAATTTTTAACATATACATTTATATTACTACACATATATACAATAAACTACCTACATCAAGAAGAACCATGAAACAATCAGGAATTATATAAATGTTACATTCTTAGTATTTTGGCTATTTGTATTTGGCAGCCTTGAAGAAAACATCTTTCCTATCTTGGTGTGTCTAAAATTCTGAATGTAAACCAGTATCTATCATATCTCATCATTATCAACTTAAAACATTTATCTAGACCTAAGAACATCTTAACCCCAAAACCACTAAGCTTAATTGTAAAACTAAACTATCTGGTCTTCAACCCCATCAGAGACTTGAGAAGGAATAAAATTAATTACCTGAGTATACATGGGGTGCAGATTAGCAGTTTCCCAAATGAGAGGATGACAGAGACATCTTGCTACCTGAGCAGTCACCCAAAACTCTCTATAACATTGCCATCAACTTTAGCCTTCTAGCCCAATATGTCTGACAGACATATTTGTGCGGCAGGAACCTATTGAGGACTTGCTTCCCCTGTCTTGGCAGAGGTTGACTGTCAACTCTGCCTGCATCCAAGCTTGCCCTTTTTAAAGGCAGAATCCTGTCGGTGGTAGAAACGAGGACATTTTGCCCACTGGCTTGTTTGCCACATTTGAAGCCATCTCAAAACCGAAGAATGGAAAATAAAGGAACGGAGAGACATCCCTGAGTCCAACCTTCTTTTCTCTCTAAGTAAGACCAATAATAACTTATAACCACCTCCCATTGAAAATAACCCTCTATAGTTCCAGAAAGCAACCAAAAACCTACCCAACCCCCTTAAAGGAAATGGGCATCATTCTCTTAAGGTTTCTTCCATCTGATTTGGTATGAATAATACCTGTGTAGGGGCCCAAATAAAATCTGGGAAATTGTTAAACAAGCTAGAAATAGCATTTGTGGTCCAGTTTCTAAATGTTGAGAAATTCCAGGCTTAATTAGAGTCCTGTGTGGCACAGTCTGAAATGCTGGACCAGTTGGGATTGGAAGCTTTCTTCGAAGGTGTCTGTCTTAATCTGATGAGGCACAGCAACTGAAGCACTTGGTGTTGGAACATGAAGGATGCAGGATGTCAGTGTCCAGCATACTGAGAGGAATGAATTCTGTCAGGTCTGATCCAATGTCGGTGTCCTGTTCTTTTGTTCTGATATGGTCAGCTGATTTTTGACAGTGATATTTGTCTATCTGAAAAATCACAAAATTTCCTTCTAAGAGGTTGTTTTAATTAACTCTTTCAGGTCTATGGTCTATTTTAAGTTAACATGAGAGCAGATGTGTAGACATAACTATGAAAACTTACCTCCCAGGCAGCTGAGATACTCCTAGAACATGGAGCAAACCCTAATCAGAAAGATGAGAAACAGAGGACTGCTTTGGAGGAAGCAGATGATGATAAAATGAAAGAACTACTAAAATCTTACGGTGCTACTGAGAGCAATGATGGAGATGAGAGTAACTCTGCAGCTACTGGTATGCATGTCAACATTACTTTCTATTTATATAAGTGTACCTCTCTGCTCAGCAAAATAAAATCTTCAGATATATAGTATAATGTTACTTCCTTAACTTGGGGTTGGTGTTTCCCTCTGCTCATTAAACTCTTAAAAATACATCATTTATTTTTAGAAATTGGTATTCTAAAATTTGATTTAGGGACTCAAGAGATAGCAGTGAAAAGAACTGGGTGCTTTTCCAGAGGACCAGGTTCAATTTCCATCACTCACATGGTGGCTCACTACCACCTCTAATTCCGTTCCAGGGTTTCTGGTGCTCTCTTCTGGCCTCTGCAGACACTGCATATACAGGGCACAGTGACATGTGTAGGATAAAAATAAATAAATTTCAAAATAAATAAAATTTACAGATCCTTTCCCACCCTCCTTTTTAATTTTTTAGTGCAAAGGATGTTTTTATTAATATCGTCATAGATTATATATAAAATTTAAATTTGTGTACAAGTCTCCCGTGAGGGGCAGTGCAGCTAAGCATTTGCCTAAAGCCTGAATCTTTGAGTCCTTTGGAAGATGAGTCCCTGGGGTCATGAAGTCTTCTGTGGCCCATTGAATGTTTACATTTCTTGTTACTGGTCTTCCAGAAACCACCTGTTTGGATGTCTGTGAAACTTGCTAGGGGTTGTGCACTTCTGTATCCTTACACATTATTATTCAGGAAGACACCAGCTGGCCATTGAACACAAAGCCTAACAAAACAGAACCCTATAGAATACCATTTGTTCATTTTAGAGTTGTTTGGCTGACTGGCTGCAGATTGTAGCCTGTACACCAAGGGAAAGTGCCAGCACATATTGGTTACAAGGGGAGAGACCCAAATCCAAATTGGGTTCTACAGAATGTGTACTACTATTGCACTATCATAAAGCTAAAAAAAAAAAAAAAACCTGCAAATCAAAATATTGAACAAAAGATAATGGACAACTATTAACATTTTTATTACCCAGAGTGTATAAGCTGGTGCTATTCAATTCTGGGAGAAATTGGAGATTTAGAAACTAGTAGGTGGTTGCTGAGGATTCAAGGGTAAATAGAACCTTAGTGTAGGAAAGAGAAAGTCAGTGAAGAACCCTGTGGATACAGGGAAGGCGTGAGTGCTAGAGGCATAGGGCAGATGAATTCGATGTGTGTGCTGTGTGAGCGACAGAGAGAAAGGAGCAGTAGAGTATTTGAATGAAAGGCAGATTTATCCTGTTGTCAAACCTTACAGATTTGAAATTATTCCTTCCATAGGTATGCTTTTATCTTCCACAGTTCCCATCTTCAGGACCTGGAGGTCATCAGTCATCAGGCCTAGGCATTGCACATGCCGAGGAACTAGAGGAGAGCCTCTATTCCTAAGTAACTGAAGTGGAACACACAGCATCTGTTAATCACACATTAGTCTCCCTGCCTTTGTTTTGAGATAGAGACATAATTGAAACCAAGCTGCTAACTTACTTGAGGCTGGGCTGGAAAGGGGTGACATTATTTTGAAGTTCTTGCAGCTAAGATTTCATTTTTTAAAAATGCATAGATTCCTGAATTTATTAGATTCATAGTAAAATAAATATTTCAAGAAGATGTATAGGTAGGCAAAAGTTTATCAAATACTTCTGCAATAGTTTCCACTTTACAAAGTGTTGAAAGAGAATTGTATTTTTCCTTTTCCTCGTAACTGAACCTTGACTCAGAAGAAACTCAGGAATGTTTCTGTTCTTGCTGTGGAGCATGTAGGAGTGAGGCAACATATTTTCCCTAGCATGTACCATGCTCATTACCAGGGGCAAATGAGTTTCTGATGTGATTGGTTAAAACCAAAAATATTCAGTATGTAATCATTAGTGATCTAGATCACATGCAGGTCGGGGTCAGGACTGCTGAAACTCTTCTCTTTTTAGGAGCCCACTGAGTTTTCTCTCCCTTTCTGCAGCCATACCTGAAGGTTCAGCTCCTGTAACTTGACCATGCTTAGCATTCTAGGGAGTCTTGGCATTTGGAGATATTGGGACTCGTGTGTCTACTGTTCCTTGAATATATGTTTCATTAGTCAGATGCCCAGAGGAATGAGGAACATAGAACAGATGGTAATACGAGCAAAAGGAACCCAAAATAGGAAGAGAGCCTGCAAAAGCACTGCAGAGCAAATGGTCAAAGTAGTTACGAGTGCTGATTTGGATTCAGATAACATCTAGTTTCAGTAATTAACTGTGTGGTATTGGAAATGTTTCTGAACTTCTTTGAAATTTCACTTCTTATAATAATATTTGCAACAAACTACCTACTTCAAGGGGTTTATGTGAATATTAGGATATTAAATAATTTGATCTGCCAGGAAATAGTCTAGTATATGATATGTGCTCATAAAATGTTGTCATAGTTAATAACAGTGAGAAGCTACCTGCATTAAGACAATAATTGTAGTCTTAATTTCTTTTACATCCTTTTCACAATTAAAGCTGATAGAGGAAAACAACACTAAAAACACTCTCATTTTCTAACTTTATTTTTTAAAGTAAAAATTCCTGCTGTCCGGCCAAAAAGATATAAGCAGTGTATTGGTGATGATGACAAAACGATTGGTTCTCCTTCCCCCTTACATAAAGCAAAGAGAAGTGAAAGCCTTCCTGCGGTAAGTGACATTGAAGCACGTTCATTCTTCAGCCTGGAAAACAGCCAGACATTGGATGGTGACAGCGGTCTTTCCATTTTTAAGGACATGGGTTGAATGTGAGTTTTTCATGATGATGTCAGTTGAACAGAGTAAGTTGAGAAGATAATGCTGTGTGATTAACTCTTAGTTGTCTGCACTGACTAGCTGACATTAGCTGCTGTCCTTTCCACCCAGCTTGGGTCATTTGACACTCCTACTATCCTGTGTGTCTTTGTTCACTCCCCAAACTGTCTAAGATATGTATGTAGTTCATAGATAGAAGACAAGAGTGTTTCCTGTCTTAACTGCCTTGAGTCTCATATACAATGTTAGAGTTTGTGGGGAAACCATTATATAAAGGTGATATTTGCAAAAATTAGCCTCACTAATGCTTAATAAATTACATTTACATATAAATAGATTGATTCGATAAATTACGTTTTTAGTTTAAAACTACTGTGCGTTAGACACAGACTTAAGTAAGGTACCATCTTCAGTGTTATTTTAAATATGTCTTGGTCTGTTGTGTTGAAGAATGAGTACTCTACAATGTAAGCAAGATAGGAGGGTTGGCATGGAGGTAGTCATCTTTCCTGTAACCTAAAGTAGAGGGCTAGCCTGGCCACAACCTTAGGCCTTCTGTTGGCTTTTGTAGTCATAAGCAGTTCACCATGTGAAGAGATAGGCCTTCTGTTTTTTGTTTATTTGTTTTTCAATTTCTTAATTTATAGTTTTTATGATGTATTTAATAAGTGACAACACAAAGATTGCTTTACCATGTCTAGTAAGACAGCTTACCAGGTAAAGGCGCTCGCACCAAGCCTGAAAACCAAAGTTCCATTCCTAGAATCCAGTTAGTAGGAGGAGAAAACAAACTTCCAAAATTTGTCTTCTATCTTCCAGGCATGTGTGTGTGCACGCACATGTGTCACACACAAATTAAATAGATAAATAAATAAGTGTAAATGTTGTGTAGGCTTTGACACATAACTAAAATAATAAATATATACTGAAAATTTATGAAAAGATAGGTAGTATTAGTTAGTCCATCAGTCATCATTTATTGCATGACAATTATGTATGCAGGATTTTGGAAAGCATACACAAAAATAAAAAGTCATGTTCTTGCTCATAAAACCTGATGAGGAAATATTTTGTAAAAGACATTATGTGGCTCTAAAAGTATTAATTTACCAAAATATGTCAGTATGGATTATGTTAGGCAGAGGTTTTATGTTTGAGATGGATTTTATAGAACAATAAGAACCAGTATTTACTGAGCTCTTAGTTTATACTGGTGCTGTTCTTAACATTTTGCATGAATATATCCTCTCTTAGCTCAGGTAGAAGAGTAAAAGTAACTTCCTGCAGCTAGTTAACTAGGAAGAAGTGGAGCCAGGAACTCTGCCTCTGGAGCCCCCTTCATGGCTCTTAAAAGAATGAATGGGAACTGGGAGTGCATTCCGGGCAGGAAAATTAGTATTGTCAGAGGCACAAAATAGTAGAGTTACATCCCCTTGGTGTGCCTTTTGAGACTAGTGTTTCTTATATCTAGGGTTTTCTCTGGAATTTTAATAATGTACACTGAGCAGGGCAGAGTGGCACACACCTGTGATCCCAGCACTCAGGGAGGCAGAGGCGGGCGGATCTCTGTGAGTTCCAGGCCAGCCTGGTCTTCAAAGTAAGTCCAGAACAGCCAAGGCTTTACAAGAAACTCTATCTCAAAAAGAAATAATAAATAATGTGCAGTGATAGTGATGCAGCCTTAAAGTGAACTTGTTGCATGTGTGATCATGAAGTATATGTTAGGTTTTTCCCTTGTCCCATCTCTACAATTTCAAATGAAGTCAGAAGTTACAATTCTTTGTATGGTTACTCTTTTCTTCTGTTTTTCAGCAGCTCCACTACATAAAGCAAGGTGTATCTAAATTTATTTTTATATGTCTTCAACATTCATTCAATTAAAGTTACATAAAACATGAGTGTATTTTGAGACCAAGGAGAGAAGAGCTTTTAAGCTGCATATTACTTGTATTTATCAGACTGTTCCTATGCACATCTTCCCTCCTTATGATGGAATTCCTAACATTTTTCTCTGGCAGCATCAGACTATCAGTGCCATTCTACAAGATATAGAAGAAAAACAAGAAAATTTATTAAAGTTTGAAATAAGAAACTCTGAAGATGCAGGTAAATATGTACTTCTTATTTCAAAGTTCATAATAGCTGAAACTGTGAAGTGTAAAGTGTGTGTGTGTGTGTGTGTGTGTGTGTGTGTGTGTGTGTGTTTAGGCAATCATAGACCATGACGTGTGGAGCTCAGAAAACATAGATCCAGGATGCCTTTATCCTCTCTCATGGTCAGCATACTGTGGCTAGAAGGCTTTTTTTAATTAAAGAGGACTTAGTGGAATAGTCTTTGAAACTTTGAAGAAAAATTAAGTGCTTGGAAAAAAGGAGAATGATAGAACATTGATCTTTAATTAAACAACAATGTTTCCAATCTGGTGGATAAACTGTCTTTTTCTAAAGACTAGAAATAAAGTTGCTTCCCATATTGATAGAAGTGGTCATTATTTTCTTTTCAGAGATCATGTTCTTTGTTCTAGAAATGATAAAAGTGACATATGGATGGCATGCATCATTTACATCTATAAATTCTGAATCTCTTGCCCTGTGTTTTCACCATATATGGCTTACTCTAAGACTGCTTGGGAATGCCTTGCTTTGTGAGGTTGATATATGTTTGAAAAGTAGTATCAAAAAAGACCAAATTATAGTGGGTAACATTTTATTTAAGGAAAACAAATACTTAATCATTTTAGCCAAAATAGTGAGCTTTAGTTTCAGTGAGGGACTGTGTCTCAAAAAATAAGGTGGAAGCCAATGAGATGCCTCAGTGCTCGCTGCACAGATCTGACGACCTGAATCCCATGTGATGTCTACGTGGCTGTGTATGTTGCATGTATCTCTACACATAGACCCTGTATACATCATGCATACACATCACCACCACATATAAGACAGACAAGAAGGAAAGAAAGCTGATCACAGAGATAGATCAGGCGAGTCCCAGCTCCTAGAGGATCAAACAGTGGGGTAGCAGATTCAGAATTTAAGATAGACTGTTCTTTCTTAGTACAGTGTTCTTATCTGAATACCTTGGGGTATTTCATTAAGATGATATAATTAAATAAGCTTTGATTTAAGTATCTGGACCACTTGTATTGGAAAGTATGCTGGGAACAATGAGGGCTTAAGTCCCATTTTAAAAAGTAAGTGGCAATAAGTCTAAATTCTGGTGAATAGGTTCAGTGCTTGCCACTCTTCAGTTAGCTGACCTTTTCTCTTATCACTGTGTTTCTAGAACAATACATTGAAAAGATGTCAGAGATAAAAGAAGTTATGAACAATATACTTGCTCAACAGAAAACAGAAAGGGACGATCTAGCTAAAAAATACAGGTGAGTGGAGAGAACTTACTCATTTAAATCATTATGCTGAGTTTAGATTTGAAAGTTTCCCATAGGCCCACGTGTTAAAAGCTTAGCTTTCAGCTTGGTGCTGTTGGGAGGTGCTGGGAACATTAAGGTAGGACCCAGTAGGAAGTTTTCTATAAACCAGAAGAGTATATGAACCCTAGTCCTCCCTTCTCCTTTGCTTCTTGACCATGAAGTAAACAGTGTTGTTTTGTTGCACACTCTTGCAGTAATCCGTGGTCTCACTGCAGGTTAAGAGCAGTAAACTGGCAATGACTGAAACCTCCAAAGGTGTGACCCCAAATGAAATTCAGGGACCTGGTACAGTCACTACAAACTGGGTGGTATTAGTTAGGCCAGGTGTTCTCTCTGAGTGCTGCACAAAACTGACAGTATCCTTTCTATTCCTAGTTTCTAGCTTTTGAGAAACCTCCTCACCGATTTCCATAGTGCTTGCACCAGTTTTCACTCTCAAGATTAGTGCGTCAGGCTTCCGCGTTCTCTGCTTCTTCTCCTGTATTCATTGTCAGTTTTGAAGCTCATTATTCTGACTAAGATGAGATGGAATCTCACAGTAGCTTTAATTTGCATTCCATGATAGCTAATGAGACTGAACATTTTTTAAAATGTTTATTGGCCATTTGTCTTTCTTCTGTCGACAGAATTCTCAGTTCCAACACATAGCACATTTTAAAAACTGGATATTTTTTCTTTTTCTCCTTTTTTAGTACCCTCCCCCGACCCAAGACAGGGTTTCCCTGTGTAGCTCTAGCTGTTCTGGAACTCACTCTCTTGAACTCAGAGATCTGCCTGCCTCTGCCTCCCAAGTGCTGGGATTAAAGGTGTGTGCCACCACTGCCAGGCTCTGGGTTGTTTTCTTGATGCTTGGTTTATTTAATCCTTGCATATTATAGAAGTAATCCTCTGTTGGATGTATAGATGTCAAATATTTCTCTTATTCTATGGGTAGCCTCTTCAGTTAGTTTCTTGCTGGATAGAAGGTTTTGAATTTTATGAGCTTTCATTTGTCACTTGTTGGCTGTATTCCCTGAGGGTCTGCTGTCCTTTTTAAACAGTCTTTTGTTCCTGTGTTTTGTAGGGCACTCCCTACCTTTTCTCTAGCAGTTTCAGAGTTTTATGTTGAGGTCTTTGACAAATGTGGAGGTGATTTTTGTTCAGAGTGAGAGTTGGGTATCTAGATCCATTCTTCTACACACAGACACCCGACCTTTCCAACACCCTTTATTGAACATGCTGTCTTTCCTCCGTGTGTATTTTTAGCATCATTGGCAAAGGTGCTGTGACTGAAGAACATGGGGCTTCTGAAAATGATTCTGGTCGTGTATCCTACAGACACATTTCTTTCTACATGTGATGACTAGCTTTGTCAAGTTGGCACAGTGTAGATTCAGCTGAGGAGAAAGCCTCAGTAAGGAACTGTCTAGTTTAGGTTAGCCTATGCACATGTCTGTGAGGGCCTGTCTTGACTGTTCACTGATGTAGGAAGACCAAGCCTAGTGTGGCCAGCGCCATTTTACAGGACGAGCCCTAGACTGCATAAAAGAGGACAAAGCTAATGCATAGCAAGGAAGGCAGACAACATGGGCACATGCACTTCTCTCCGCTCGTCACTATGGATGTGGTGCAACCAGCTCTTGCTGCTGAGTTCCCTGCAATGATGGACTGTGCTTTGGAATTGTAAGCCAGAATTGTGGGAATTGTGTTGCCCTTTGTCTTGTTTTTTGTCATAGAAACAGAGCACTAAGCTACTGAAATTTTCACTGATTTAATGTCATTTTTATTAGCATGTGAATTAAGTTTTATTGTTTCATTTTTTTCTTTAGTCTTCTTTTAATACTCTGACCACAGCCTCCTCTCCTTTTCCTCCTCCCAGTGTCCTCCTCCCCAAAATCCACTCTTATTCTATTTCCTTTCAGTAAAGAACAGGCCTCCCAGGGATAACAACCAAACACAGTATAACAAGTAGCAATGAGACTAGGCATAAAGCCTCCTATCAAGGCTGGGTGAGGCAACCCACTAGAAGGAAAAGGGTCCCACGAGCAGGCAAAAGAGTCAGAGACATCCCCATTCTCATCAAATAAAATTTGTTTTACTTTTCTTTTTCCCTGTATTTCTCCTCAATATCTCCTTCTCCCTTTGTGCCTTTCCACTCCCTTTCAGCTTTCATCTCACATGTAACATTTAGCCTCCATCCCACTGCATTGTTTATATTCAGATTGACTATATTAATTTTTTGTTATCACAACTGTCATTCAGTGTTGATTAATCAGTTAATTAATTTTGTGGTTTTATATTCTAATTCCTAAGGGTCATTAAGGAACTGTATAATGCTAATATTGGTGATCTATTTCTTGTGCTTTTTTGATAAAACATTCTTTAGCTTCTTCTTCTTTGGGAATATTTAAAAGTTAGTTTCTTATAACTTACCTACAAATGTCCTCTTTATTTACGTTCAAATTTTTAAAATATTTTATTTATTCTTTTGCCTTATAACTATTTGGCATCTATTTTGTGCCCACCTTTTCTGAACTTACCTAAAAATCAGCTCTTAAAGCTTTATTTATAATCTCTAGTCTTCATTCTTTTGTATATGTCACACTAGCTTAATTGCTTTTAGCCATGTATATAAGTACCTTCTTGTGGAATTAATCATATGAAATATCTGATTTCAATTTTTCTGGAGAATTTTTTCATGCAATATATTTTGATCATGTTTTTCTCCTACCTCAATTCTTTCCAGATCCTACCCACCCAACTTTATGTGCTTTCTCTCTCAAGTGCCCTTAAAAAACTCAAAAACCAAGAAACATACACACACAAATGGAAATCAGAATAAACAAGTAAAAGACTATAAGACAAAAAAGAAAATACCCAAACAGAGCAAAATATGACAAAACATCTACAAAAATATCATTGAATTAATTTTATGTTGACAAACTACTCCCAGGCTTGGGGTCTGCCCTGAATTGTGGTTAATATGCCTACTGAAACTTCATTGGCAAAACTGATTTTTCCCCCAAGGGGTATTAGTTGTAGATAGCTTCTTGGCTCAGGGTGGGAGCTCCTGTCAGCTTCCCCCTCACAGTGCTGGACCCCATCTATCTTGAACCTGTATGAGTCCTATGCATGTGGCCATAGTCTTTGTAAATTCTCTGCAGGACTAAGTACTCCAAAGTTTCTTATTCTCTGCATTGCATATTTGTGGGTCTGTGCATTAGCTTTCAGCTGCTATAAGAAGAAGCTTCTCTGATGAGGGCTGAGTGAGGGACTGATCTATGAGTATAGAAGTATGTTGTTAGGCATCATTTTATCACTCGGCTCCTTTAGCAGAATAATAGTGTTGGGTTTTCCTCTAGGCCCATGGCCTATCTAGGGTCAGGTTGTTGGTCACTTTAGCAGTGTCAGGTGTGGGTTCCATTCTCATGGAATGGACCGTAAATCCAATCTGAACGTTGTTGGTTACGCCCATAGTATTTGTGCCACTTTTGCACCATTATATCTTACAAGCAGGTCACTGTTGTAGGTTTCAGGGATTGTAGCCGAGAGACACAGATTCTCCTCGGGTAGTGTGCATAGTACCTTCCAATACCATGAAGAATAGTCCATAGGGGATGAAGCTTTGATTTAGGTACCAGTCCAACTTCTTCATGTTCCTTGACATAAGTAATCGATGTCCTCAACATTAGGGGCTTAATTCAAGTTGTAGAGAGAAAACAATAGCCTTGACAATAGCGTGTGATGTTTGGGGGGCTCCCTAGGGCTTTGTTGGCCAATGACTCAAGTCATTAGCTCATTCCTGGCACTAGAGGTTTTACTGCAAGACTCTGATTGGCAGAGTCTATACTGGGAAGCAACAAATGAGAGAGACGGAGACCAGGTCGATGCAAAAGCTAGAGGCTTTAATGTTCCAGCGCGCTGGGGTCCACCTGTACACCGGAGTCAGGTGACCCCAAACAGAAGAATTTTAGGGTTTTTATATTCTTAGGCTGGGCAGATTTTGGTCACAGTTCCTGGAGGGGAGGGACAGGTGAGGCTGTGGAAACTTCACAGTTCCTTAGGCAGGTTGGGTGGAGACTGAGTCTCCAGGGAGGTTATTTTATCTCAGATAATCGCTCCGGTGGAGTTTCTGGAAACTGCTAGCAGGTCAAGTTTAAGGCAGTGCATGGTCATTCCCGGAACACAAGGAAGAAGTGAAGTCACTTGGAGAACAGGTTCTTACAGAACATTCACGGACCACAGCATTAATTGCAGAATATAGATTAAATATAGAATATGGCATTAATTTTGCCCCTATATTACTTAATGGCATAAGATGTCTAATTGAGGTATTGCAGCCCCCATTCTTTGGTAAATTCCTTTGTTTATATATACACTTTAGGAAACTTCTACAGTAGTATTTTCTATATGGATTTTCAAATGGCTTTTAGTTAGTTGTGCCTCCCCATATTCCCTCCCTTATTCTTCTCTTCCATTCTCCTCCCCATTTAATCCTCTTATTCTAGTTTCCCATTTGTCTCTCCATAGCAATATGTTGTTTCCTCTCCCTTGGAAAATTCTCTTCTTAGCCCTAGCTCTTTACTAGGTACCCCGTCTCTGTGGTTATTTGGATTGTAGAACACATATTATCAAAGGCCTGGAAGATCATATCCACATATAAGAGAAAACGTACAATATTTATCTTTTAGTATCTGCATTACTTCACTCATAATGATTTTTTTCTAGCTCCATCCATTTACCTGCAAATTTAATAATTCGTTTTTCTTAACAGTTGAATACTATTCTATTGTGTAATGTACCATAGCCTCATTAATCATCCTTCACTTGATGGAAATCTAGGCTCTTTCTAGATTCTGGCTATTATAAATAGAATAGCAATGAACATGGATGAACAAGTGACTCTGTGGGTGTAGAGTCTTTTGGGTATATACCCAAGACTAATATAGCTGGATCTCGAGGTTGGTTGATTTCTAGCTTCCTGAAAAGCCACCACACTGATTCCCATAGTGCTGTACAAGTTTGTGCTCCCACCAGCAGTGAGGACTGTTCGCCTTTCCCTATGTCTTCACTAGCACATTTTATTGATCTTGGTCATTCTGACTAGTACAAGATGAAACTTTAAATTAGTTTTAATTTACATTTCCCTGATAGCTTAGTATGGTGAACATTTAAGTGTTTCTCAACCATTTATGCTTCGTTTCTTGAGAACTATTTTTGTACCACATTTTAAATTGTGTTGTTTTCTTAATTATTAGAGTTTTCTTCTTCTTCTTCTTCTTCTTCTTCTTCTTCTTCTTCTTCTTCTTCTTCTTCTTCTTCTTCTTCTTCTTCTTCTTCTTCTTCTTCTTCTTCTTCTCCTCTCATTATGGATGGTTGTGAGCCATCATGTGGTTTCTGGGAATTGAACTCAGGACCTTTGGAAGAGCAGCCAGTGCTCTTAACCTCTGAGCCATCTCTCCAGCCCCCAATGATTAGAGTTTTTAGTTCTTTATATATTTTATATGCTAATCTTTATGGGATATATAATTGGTAAAAAAAAATTCTGTATGCTGCTAATGTCTGATTGATGATGTCTTCTGCCTTACAAAAGATTTTCAGCTTCATGAAGTCCCACTTACTAATTGTTGGTCTTAGTGCCTGTGTACATTGGTGTCCTGTTCAGAAAATCCTTTTTTGTTCCAGTGAGTTCAAGCCTATTTCCATTCCCACATTCTCTTCTACCATATTTAGGGTACCTGGCCTTACACTGAGGTACTTGAGCCATCTGGAGTTCAGTTTGGGGCAGCTGGATAGATAATGGACTTTTCTCTCTCTCTTCTACATGCAGCCATCCAGTTTGACCAGCACCATTTGTTAAAGATACTGTCTTTTCTATAGTGTGTATTTGTGTTGGTTAAAATTCAATGTCCTGGGTGTCTGGATCTTTAGTTCAATTCCATTGATAAAGTATCTGGTTTTATGCCAATGCCCTGGTTTTTGTTTGTTTGTTTGTTTGTGTGTGTTGGGTTTTTTTGTTTTGTTTTTTGTTTTGTTTGTTTGTTTGTTTGTTTTGGCTATAGCTATGTAGTACAACTTGAGATTTGGAATGGTACCAATAGCAGTTCTTTTATTGTTCACGACTATTTTAGCTATCCTAGGTTTCTCTGTTTCCATATGAAATTGAATTTTTTTTCCAATTTTTGTAAAGAATTGTACTGGAATTTCGATCAGGATTACATTGAAACTTTATTTTTGGTAGGATGGGCATTTTCACAATATTAATTCTACCAATCTGTGAACATGGGAAATTTTTTAATCTTCTGGTGTCTTTTTTAGTGTCTTAAAGTTTTTTGTCATACAAGCCTTTCACTTGCTGATTCGAATTACCCAAAGACCTTTTTTTTTTTTTTCCAGGCTATTGTGAAAGGTACTGTTTCTCTGATTTTTTTTTTTCTCAATCTGTTTGTCATTTTTTATAGGAAGGCTACTGATTTGTATGTGTTAATTTTGTTTCCTGCTACTTTGCTAAAAGTATCACCTATAGAAGTTTCCTGATGGAGTTTTTGGGGTCTTTGATGTATAAAATCATATCATATGCAAATAAAGATACTTCTTCCTTTCCTATTCATATCCCTTTGATGTCCTTTAGTTGTCGTATTGCTCTAGCTGAGACGTCAAGCACTATGTTGAATTGGTATGGAGAGCCTGGACATCCTTGTCTCATGCTTCATTTTAGTGGAAATGCTTTGAGTTTCTCTCTGTTTGATAACATTGGCAGTGGGCTTTTTATAAATTGCTTTTTTTTGTTGAGGTATCTCTTTTGTGTCCTTAGATTTTTCAGGAGTTTTATCATGAAGGGATATTGATTTTCTTCTGTATTTAATGAGGTTATTATGTGACTTTTTTTCTTTCAGTCTATCTATGAGGTGCATTGCATTTATTGGTTTACATGTGTTGAATAGTCCCTGCGTCTGAGACGAAACCATCTGACTCGTGATGGATAATTTTTTTATGTGTTCTTGGATTCTGTATATAAGTATTTTATTGAGAAATTTTTCATCTGTGTTCATATGGTATATTTGTCTATACTTTTTCTTTTTATTGGCGCTTTATAGGTTTTGGTATCAGGATAATAGTGGTCTTATTAGGAAATGTTTCTTCAGTTTCTGTTTTGTGCAATAGTTGGCATTATTAAAAATGGAGTATTGGCATTAATTCTTTGATGTTATGGTATAATTTTTCACTGAATCTGTCTGGCACTGGCCTTTTTGTGTATGTATGATTGTGAGACTTTTAATTACTGCTTTTATTTCACTAGGGATTATGGATCTGTTTAAATTACTTATTTTATCTGATTTAACTTTGGTATGTTTATATCAAGAAATGCACGCATTTCTTTCACTTTTTCTAGTTTGTGCATTATAGATTTTTGAAGTATGTCCTCTTTCCATCTCCCGTTTTGTGAACTTGGATCTTCTCTCTTAGTCTGTTAGTTAATTTGGCTAATAGCTTGTCAATCTTGCTGATTTTTGTCTAATAACTCTTTCATTTCTTTGATTCTTTATTTTGCTCTTTTTGTTTGTATTTCATTGATCTCAGCCCCAAGTTTTATTATTTCTTACCATCTAATCTTTTTAGGTGTTATCTTTTCCCTTGTTCTAGAGCTTTCAGGTGAGTCACTAAGTGGCTAATATGAGGACCCTTCACTGTTTTTGATATAGGCACTTAATGCTATGAATTTGTCTCTCATGACTGCCTTCATTGTGTCCTATTTATTTGGGTGTGTTGTTTTTTCATTCTCATTCAATTCTAAAATGTTTTAAATTTCTTTCTTGACATCTGTCTGGATCTGTTTTGCAGTCAGCACTGAGCTGTTCACTTTCCATGAGCTTGTCTTTTTTCTATTGATGATACCCAGCTTAATTAACAGTTATCAGATAGGACACAGGGTGTTACTCCAGTTTTCTTTTATCTTTTAGATTTGTTTGTGTCCAAGTATGTGGCCAGTTTTGGAGAAAAGTCCATGAGCTGCTGAGAAGGAAATATATTCTTCTGTATTGTCAGTGAAATCTTCTGTAGATGTGTACTAGATCTGTTTGATTTGTGATGCTATTTAACTTTAGCATTACTTTGTTTATTTTTTGTCTAAGTGACCTGACTATTGGTGAGAGCAGGATATTGAAGTCACCCAAACCACTTTGTGAGGGTCTACGTGATTTTGGGGGTATAGTAGTTTCTCTTTTATACAGTTGGCTGCCCCTGTATTTGATATATAAATGTTTTAAATTGCAATATTCTCTTGGTGGTTTTTTCCTTTGCTGAGTTTGTGGTGTCCTCTGTCTCTTCTGATTAATTTTGGTTTGAAGTCTATTTTGTCAGATATTAGAATGGCTACCCCTCCTGCTTCTTTGTCCTATTTGCTTTGAATATCTTCTTCTATCCTTTTATCCTGAGGTGAAGTCTGTCCTTGATTTTATAGTGTGCTTCTTGAGTGCACCAGAAAGACACATCCTGTTTTCTAATCCAGCCTGTTAGTCTGTGCCTTTTTTATTGAGTGACACCAATAATATTGAGAGTTATCGGTGAGCAGTATTTATTGGTTCCTGTTGTTGTAAGGTGTGAGTTGCCCCTCCTTTTCATTTACTGTTCTGGGATTGTTCATTCCTTGTGTCTTCTTGGGTATGGTAACCTTCTAGTACCTTTTTTGAGCTAGATTGGCAGCTAAATGTGCTTAAGTTTGGCTTTCTTATGGAATGTATCTATTTCTCCATTAATTATGATTAATATTTTTGCTGGGCATAGACCAGACTGGCATCTGTGGTCTTTCAGAGTTTGTAGAACATTTGACCACCCCTCCTGGCTTTTAGAGTCTCCACTGAGAAGTCAAGTCTTTCTAATGAGTGTGCTTTTATATGTTACTTGGTCTTTCCCCCTTGCAGCTTTTGATATCCTGTTTGTTTGTTCTGTATATTTATTTAGTTGAGAGGAATTTCATTTCTGGTCCTATTTGGTTATCTGCATGTTTGTTGTACCTTGATAGTCACCTCTTTAGTTTGGGGAATTTTTATTTCGTTGTACCTGGATATTTTTAGATTTAATTTTTTTCTTTGACTGCAGTATCCATTTCTTCTACCTCATCTTCAACCTAATATTCTCTCTTCTATGTCTTGTACTCTGTTGCTGAGGCTTACCTTTGAGGTTTTTGTTTGACTTCCTAAAATTTCCATTTCCAGTTATATTTCCGTTTGAATTTTCTTTAGTAGGTTTATTTCTTTGTTCAATTTTTACTTTCATGTCTTGAATTATTTTTATAGTTTCATTCAACTGTATGTTCATGTTTTCACAGACTTCATTATGGGACTTATCTGTTCCTCTTTAAGGTTCTTGATCATATTTGTTATAATAGCTGTTTTGAAGTCCTTACCTTTTGCATCAGCTACAGTGCATTTCTCAGGGCCTGTTACAATAGGGCTACTGTCTTCTGCTGGAGGATACTGGTTTCTGATGTCCTGGCGGTTCATGCTGTGTTTTGTGTTGTCATCTAGACTTCTGGAGTTACAATGTTTGAGGTATTTCTTGGTTTTGAGATCTAGTTTTGCCTTTGTTCCACTCTTTGATTACTGTAGCCCTCTTTGGATCCTAGGCAAGAGTTATAGCTGTTGGGTCCCTCAAAGGGAGGTAGCAGACACACATAGAGATAGACTAGGAGGAAAAGCTGAAAGAGGCCATGGAGAAAATTCGGGGGGCGGGGGAGGGAAAGTGCTTGCACCAAGAGGCAGAGTCCCCAGGGGATGCAGGTAAGTGGGAGGAGGGGTTCCTGCAAGCAGTCTGGAGATGATGTAATAAGTGACAAGGATAGTGAAACTTTCCTACCTGGGTCCCATCCCAGTGTGAGCGACCACTGGGGCTCCCTGGTAGAAAGTGTTTCTGAAGAGAGTAGGCTGACACCAAGGAATGAAGATGAGCAAAGAGGGAAGGCTGAGGGGGTTAGCGGAAAAGATCCAACCTTCGGGGTCTTCACCAAGAGGCAGAGTCTCCACGTAATGGCCATAGGGCGGGAGGAGGGCCTCCCACAGGTCAGGTCACAGTAGGACAAACAGTAAGTGTGGAAAGACAGGGATGAAAGCCTAATTGGCTTTTCTTTCTCACAAGTAGATGTGTTAATACATCCTTTATTCCTTTTGAAGTAGCTTTCCTGATAACATCAAGCAAGTGAATTCCTGCCAACGATGAGAAATTGGCTATAGGCCATTTCTAGGAGATTTTGAGCAGCTTCTAGCTCCAATTCTCTTTTATTGTCCTATGGTATACAGTGTACCTGGGATTTTGAAATGTTTCTATCAGTTGAAGTTTCAGATATCTAAATCACATTACTGTTACTGTAAGATTTCAGTCTTGATGATGTGGGTGATCTAAAGAGGACACTTGTATTTTGTGTGAATTCACTTTTTTTTTCATAATTCGAAACATGGCTTATTGTCTTTCTACTTTATCTATGTATTGCATCTTATGCTAGCAGTTCTTTTCCAGTCTCACTTCTTGTTTTTTCCTTTTTTAAGTTTTAAAATTTAGCCCAGTCTCACTTCTTAATGCCCTCATATAGACTAGTACTCTATCACAGCCTGTGTTCAATATCAGCACCTGGAAACTCTGTTGGGAAGGCAGGCTATTTCTATAATGCTTTCTCTTAAAACAGTATCTCTTAAAGTACATGCTACAGACCCCTGGTAGGTCCTTGAGGCCATTTTATGTAAAGTTAAAGCTGAGTTTTCTAATACTAAGATGTTATTTGTTCTAATTCACTTGTGAGACTCAATAGAATGTTCCCAAATGTTCCCACCTGATAGCTAATAAAACATGCATTTTATATCCTTCTTTAAAATTTTTCTGTTTTAATTCTAAGATAATAAATAGTGGTAGATACAGTCTGTAAAACAAAAACTGTTTAGGTTCCTCAAGGGTATCAGTAGGTCCCGAGGCCAAAAAGTTTGAGAACCAGTGAGGGACAAATATGAAGGTGAGGTGAGTCTCTTCCTCTATCCTAAACTTTACCATTCTGAGGTCTTGGAGTTGAAGGTACCTAGGCTAGTGTTTTGTCTAGGAGATCCTTCTCAAATTGAAACTACCTCAGGACAGAACCAGAATACAAATGAACTAACTACATTCTCAGATCTCATTGAAGTATGATTATTCAAAAACCAATTTTGTTCTCTCTATATATTTCTTTCTTTCTCTTTCTTTCTTTCTTTTTCTTTTTCTTTATTCTTTTTTTTCTCAGACAAGGTTTCTCTGTGTACTCTTGGTTGTCCTGGACTTGCTTTGTGGACCAGGCTGGCCTTGAACTCACAGGGATCCGCCTGCCTCTGCCTCCCGAGTGCTGGGATTAAATGAATGCACCACCATGCCCAAGTCCATATATTAATTTCTAATATACCCTTTCTTCTTTAAACCAGGTAAACAAAATGAAAATTAAGTAACAGTAGTCCTTTTCAGACGCCAATCATGCCGGGCGATGGTGGCGCACGCCTTTAATCCCAGCACTTGGGAGACAGAGGCAGGTGGATCTCCATGAGTTCAAGGCCAGCCTGGACTACAGAGCGAGTTCCAGGACAGCCAGAGCTGTTACAAAGAGAAACCCTGTCTCGAAAAACAAACAAACAAACAAAACCAGACGCCAATCACTAATATAGTATAGATTATCCAAATTCTATTTTTATTTTTGAGTTCACTCACATAATGTTACATTCTTTTTTAATAAAAGGTATCCTGGGGCTAGAGAGTTGTCTCAGAGGCTCAGAGCACTTGTTGCCCTTTCAGAGGACTAGGAGTCAATTCACAGCACCCACATGGTGACTCACAACCATCTATAACTCTAGTCTCAGGAAATCCAAAGCCTTCTTATGACTTCTGGCACCAGGCATGCGTGTGGTGCACATATATCACTCAGGCAAAACACTCATATACATAAAATAGTAAAATAAATAAATTTTAAAATGTTTTAAAGGCAAAATCACATTGTCAGTTACCTTGCAAAGGAATATGCAGCTCAAATACAGACTTTGTTGTACTTGAATTTGATTCACATCCTTTATAGCTTTTATATCCAGAAGTCTGTGGAGAAATACTTTCTGTGCTAGTGTTTTGTTTTTTTTTCTTTTTCTTATAGGGTATCAATGGAATCATTTAAGCATGGGGCCCTGAGAGAACAACTAGCTAACTTGGCCGCAAGACAAAAGAGTCTTTTAGTTGTAGCAAAGAAACACAAAAAGATAAGACTGAAAATTCAAAACTATAAGAATGCCACAGCTTTACCTGCTGTTAATGTAAGGAAGCTGCCATGTAGCTCCGACATCTCCAGTGAGAAGAGCCATGAGCCTCCTGGTGTGGAGAGCTCCGCACATTCCCGGCCAGGCTCACCTTCTCCTGTCAGTCTTGCTCATAGAAGCATACAAGAAATACCACCGTCTCCAGAAATACCGAGTGACAGCCAAAATACTAACATTTGTTTAAATGCAGAGGCAGTGAGAAGAGAAGTCTCTGGGAATGTGATGAATTCTAAACAAAATGTCCAGGATTGTGCCTTGGATGGGTTCTGGAAACCCAGACCCTCAGATGGCACTGAGAAAATTACATCATCATCCCAATCTGTTGCTCTTACTCCTCAAGAAGAAAATTCACAAGCAGATAACATTTTTACAGGAACTGTGGTCAAAGGCAATGGATTTGAGAGTTCTCCTGTAGTAACTGGCACTGCAAATATTTCAGAAGATAAAAGTATATTTTCCCAAATTGATGCCTGTCCACCAGCTGTTCCTCAGAATCAGGGCCTTTCCCGTTGTAACCCAAAGAGAAGAAACAGAAAAACAGCATCCCAGCAACCAGCTCTGGTTCATCAGGGGACTGCTGCCTTAGATGCTGGTCCTGTGCCTCCCACAAGGCTGAGTTTTAGAAAGACAGCTTCTGTGGCTTCACCTGCAGATGGCCTTCACATCGCTCCTTCCTCTCTGTCTGCCCATCAGCAACCTGCTGAACAGGCTTCACAGCACAGCACAACTGCCAGCAAGAAGACTGTGCAGCTCAAAGACTTGATACTACTTGGAAGAATTAATCCTGGAAATGACATTCTGGAATTCAAAACACAGGTATTTTTTTCTCTAAAGTCTTACAGATATTAATATTCATATTTTACATTTGTGTAGCATAGTATAGACATATAGGAGATAATATCTGGCTGTGCTTTCTAAGTGGAGGGACGTCCCCATTCCTAGGAAGCAAATCCATACCCTATTCTGGAATTGCCCTTCTAGAGTTTAAGTTGTAAGTACTTTTTGGTTCTCAACTACAGTAAGTCAGCTATATTGTAGCAGGAAGAAGTTAAACAAACATATTAGCCAGGTGTGGTGGTGCATGCCTGTGATCTCAAAAATCAGGGAGGCGGAGGTGAGTGGATCTCTGTGAGGCCAGCCTGGTCTACAAAGTGAGTCCAGGACAATGAAGGCTATACAAAGAAACACTGTCTTGACAAACCAAAAACAAACAAACAAAAACAAAAATGAGCAAAGATAGGAAATTGGAGCTGGAGCAATGATTAGTTCCAAATAGTTCAATAGCTGCCAGTGCATATGTGATAAATGAACATATCTTTCACAGCGGCTCACCTTAAGACTAGATTTGACATTTCAGTAAGAAACTCTACTAAAAAAAATAGTATATGCATAAAAGTAGATGATGAGAAAAGAGTCTATTAGATGTGCCTATTAAAAAACATTTAATCGGGCTGGAGAGATGGCTCAGAGGTTAAGAGCACTGGCTGCTCTTCCAAAGGTCCTGAAATTCAATTCCCAGCAACCACATGGTGGTTCACAACCATCTATAAGGTGATCTGATACCCTCTTCTGGCCTGCAGGGGTACAAATAGGCAGAACACTGTATACAAAATAAATAAAGCTTTAAAAAAATATTTAGTCTCTCACTTTTTGAAAGAGGAATTTAGAGTGGCAAAAATTCTCAAGTCTTTGAATGTTTCTTTGCTTGTGGTCAAATCCATGAGAAATCAGCCCAGCCCACCAACCAAGGACAATACATACAGTGAGCATCAAACCCCTACCCAGATCTAGCCAATGGACAGGACATTTTCCACAGTTAAGTGGAGAGTGGGGACTGATTTTCACACGAACTCTGGTGCCCCATATTTGACCATGTCCCCTTAATGAGGAGGCCCGGTGGCACTCAGAGGAAGGAAGTAGACTACCAAGAAGAGATGTGATACCCTAGGATCATATTCAGGGGGAGGAGATCCCCCTCAATCACAGTCATAGGAGAGGGGAATAGGGTGAAAGCAGGAGGGAGGGAGGAATGGGAGGATACATGGGATGGGATAACAATTGAGATTTAACATTAATGAATTAAAAAAATTATAATGAAAAAAAAAAGAAAAAAGAAATCAGCCCAGCCTAACCAGAATTTAGCCTGAATGGCTGCTTGCTTCCCTTCTCATTCCTGGACACTAAGACGTTTCCTACCTCAGAAGCTTTACTTGCAAGTTAAGAACAAAGCAGTTTAATATTAAAGTTTCAAAATACAGTTCTGTGATCACATTAATGGTTTGATCTTATTTCCTTCAATATTCTAGTTTGCCTGCCTTAACCAATTTGTTAAGTAATACATGCCTTACACTAACCAAAGCACATCAATTTTTAGTAGATTAGTTATATATACTCAGACTTAGACAGTTACAGTCACTTCTTTGGATCAGCTTAATGAATCTTCAGTAGAGTTTTTAATATAACAGGTATTTTAACATCGTTTGTGGGGGCTAATTTGTATATAGTACACTGTACATATTTAAAGTGTACTATCTGACAAGTTTGACATATTATTTACCTGTGAAATTCTGTCCACAAACAGTAAGCTATCCATCTGCAGAGGAAGCTTCCTCTGCCTGCCTTACAGCTCTCTCTTCCCTGGCTCAGACAATTGCTGGTGTGCTTTCTGCTTCTAATTTGTATCTCTAAGAATTTTACTTATGAGAATTATACTTCATATATTCATTTTTGTCTGGTTCCTTTCTTGTAGTCTAACTGTTTGATATTCATCTTTGTTCATTCTCTTTTTATTTCTAAGTAGTGGTTTGTTTCATGTAATACTATAGTGTCTTGGGGTTTTTATTGCTAAGATAAAAACACCATGACCAAACAATCAAGTTGGGAGGAGAGGCTTATTTGCCTTCTACTTCCACGTCGTAGCCCATCATTGAAGGACGTCAGGACAGGAACTCAAACAGGACAGGACCCTGGAGGCAGGAGCTGAGGCATGGCGTGCTCTGCCAGGACCACCAGCCCAGCAGTGGCACCACCCCCTGTGGGCTAGCCCTCCCCCATCGATCACTAACTGAGAAAATACCTTACAGCTGGATCTCATGAAAGCATTTGCTCAACTAAGGCTCCTTTCTCTCTGGTAACTCTAGCGTGTGTCGGGGTACGACACAAAACCAGACAGCACACCATAGTTTACCAGTTCACTTGATAGTATTTATGTTGTCTCCAGCTGTTGGCTATTACATATAAAGCTACTGTTGTTAAAGAGGTTTTGGTAAGAGACAGACTTTCACTTTTTTGGGGGGGGAAACACATATGAATGGAGTTCTTGAATCGTAAGATAGGTATACATTTAACTTTTAAAGAAATTGCTGAAGTCGTTTGTAAGATCTGATGCACACACCTCTTGTGCACGAGAGCTCTAGTTGCTCCACATCATCACCAGTGCTTAGTGTGATCAGTCTTTTGATGTTAGCCTTGCTAACATATAGTGTATATGTGGATGTGTATATGTGTACTGCTTTATCATTGTGGAGTTTTGGGTTTGGGTTTTTTGTTGTTGTTGCTGTTTTGGTTTTTTTTTTTTTTTTTTTTTTTTTTTTTTTTTTTTTTTTTTTTTTTTGAGGCAGGGTTTCCCTGTGAAACCTTGGATGTCTGGACTCACTTTGTAGACCAGGCTGGCCTTGAACTCACAGAAATCCATCTGCCTCTGCCTCCCTGAGTGCTGGGATTACAGGCATGCTGGCTATCATTATGGTTTTAATTTGCATATCCACAGTTAATGATGTTGAACATATTTTCTTGTGCTATTGGCCGCTCATATTTACTTTTTGTTTCAAGTATTGATTGGTTCAGCTCCATTATCTATTTTTCTAACTGGTTCTTCATGTGCTATTTAAGAATTACTTGTAGAAGTAGGTTCTCTCGTAATTTGATGACCTCAGTAGCCTATGTGTAGCTGGGTTTCCAGTACCAGGCATGATTTCTCTCCTGTTGAACAGACATTAGATCGAATTAGACAGCTGTTGGTTAGTGCCAAGGTATAACTGCCATTTTGCACCTTCAGAGTATCTTTCAGGGAGGTCATTTTTGTGATTCATAGACTTCACAGCTAGGTAGGAGTGTTTATTGTTTTGCTCTCTTGTTAGCTATAACCCACTTAAGTAGAGATTTCTGTTTATTCTTGCTGAGTCTAGTGTTCAGTTTTATGGTGGTTGAATCTTGCCTTTCAAATTGGTATTCTGCTCATTTAATCTTTACACCTCCTTGTTAAAAGTAAGACTTTGAAGTCTCCAAGTGTTCTTATTGATCTGCCTGTTTCCCCATAAGTGTTGCTTCGGGTGTTTTGGAGCTCTTCTGAGTTAAGCATGTGTGTGCCTATAATTGTTACATCTGCCTGATACAGTAACCCTTTCACTATTATATAGTGTCTCTCCATTTCTAGTAATTTTTGGTTTAAAGTATTTCTGTTACTAGTATAACATTTCCATTTTTCTTGTGCTTTTTACTGGTGTGAGACATCATCTTTTAATTTTCAATTTACATATTTCTTTTAATATGAAGTCTGTCTTCTGTGTACATTGGATAGTTGGATCTTGTTTATTTAATCTAGCCTGACAGTACCTGTCTTTTAATGAGGTATTTAGACAAGTAAATGTTGCTATTATTATTGTTGAATTTTCACCTGTTAATTTTTATTGGATCCCATATTGAAATTTGTTTCATGAATGCTAGATATTTTTACATTTTTTAAATTATTTGGAGATTTGTTGGCCATTTGAATATTTTTAAAATTTTGTTGAAGCAGTGTCAAATTTAGGACTAATTATTTTTTCCTAGTGAATCAAAACTTTGTGATGAAAATTTCTAATGACACCATTATTAGTCTTGAGGAACTTCTATTTCTATGATGAAGAAAAGTATCAATTCCTGTCCTGTGAGAGTGTTTCCTGTCACTACCTCCAATCCTTTCTCATGCTTCTTTTTCCCATTCTTAGACAGTTTGATAATTTCCTTTCATATAAACATCAGTCACTGCTAAGCTGTGAAGAGCTAAAGATGGCACCTAATTTCACTCTGCTGAGTACTTTGTTCTGCTGTGACCCTGAAACTCTGGAGTCTTGCCCGTATTCCCCTTTCCTGCTCTGCAGTCTGGATATGCAGACAGTGGGCTGAGGCAGTGGAGGCCTCCCCACATTAAGCTTTTACATCTCAGTGTTCAGTGGACTTTGTTTTGCCTGATGCTTGGCATCTTAAAGACCATTCTTTTATATATTTTGTTAGGGCTTTTTTGTGGGGGGGGCCAGTGTCATGTGTAAATGATCTCTCTTATTTCATTATGGCCAGAAACAATAGTTCACACATTTCAGCAATTGTTTGTCTTACAATATTTTTCACTTCAGGAGACTACCCACAGAGCCAGTGTTTTATTGAGTGGTAAACTTAAGGTAGAAAATGGTCAGATTTACAAGAACCCAGTGTCCTGGCTCAAGGATCTCCTGGGAGGTGGCAGCTATGTGACCTGGAATTATGCTTGGAGCAAGGTGAGTCTTTTTTTTTTTTTAGGTGAGTCATTTTTAAATTTAACTTTACAAGAATTTAAGTTTACAGAAATTTAAGTTTGTAAAAAGATAAATGCTAAATATGTTACCATCACCATTATTTGTAAATATTAGAAAATGTTTATTTTTTTTTAGTTTCAAACGTCTTTAAAACAGATTTGAAGGATTGCTGACCCGGCTGTGTGATATGCTGCATCTCCGTTGTGCAGCTCTACTTGCTGGGATTCCCAAGGGCGGGCAGCACAGCTGACTGAACCCTGCTCTGCTCTTTATCCCCAAGGGCGTGCAGCACAGCTGACTGAACCCTGCTCTGCTCTTTATCCCCAAGGGCGTGCAGCACAGCTGACTGAACCCCTGCTCTGCTCTTTATCGACTGTCAGGAACTTCATTACATTTACACACCTCTTTTTTTTTTTCCTCCCAATTTCAGTTGTCTGAGTCCATAGAAAGTTTGGGGTCATAGAAGTATGTATGTTATTATTAGTCTAATGAAATGAAGCCCAAGTCTTCCCCTGATAATAAAAGGAGTGGGCAAGAATCCTAAGGCTTATATCATTGCATTACACTTTCATTTCTGAACATGGCCCTATCCTCAAATCACTCAAAGAATTGTTATGTCTCATTTCCATTTATGCCTTTTAGCCTGAGTAGACTTCTGCTGAGTCCTGGCTTCTAAATTATAAGCCCAGGTAGAATTCTGCTGCTTTGTGAACCATCCTACATAATTGACTCACAAATAGCATGAATCTTCAAATCTACCTATTCTGGTAGTTTTATGTCAACAGGATATAAGCTAACTTCAGTTAATAGGAGGGAGCCGAGGGAGCCTCAATAAAGAAAATGCCTCCATAAGATTGGGCTGCACACAAGCCTGTAGGGCATTTTCTTAATTAATGGTTGATGGAGGAGGACCTAACCTTTTGTGGGTTGTGCCATCCCTGCTGCTCCTGGGCTCTATAAGACAGCAGGCAGAGCAAGGCAGTAAGCAGCACCTCCATGGCCTCCATCAGCTTCCTGCCCTATTTAGTTTTGGTCATGATTTCTGATATGAGCTAATGTGAGACAAGTTAAAGTGTATAAATACAGGTTTATTGGAAGCAGCTCTGGGCTGCCATGCAGGGGGAGAGGGGGTAGAGAGTGAGAAAGGGAGGAGAAAAGGAGAGAGGAAATGCAGAAAAAAAGAAAAGAGACTGACAAGAGAAGTGAGAGGGAAACCAAAATGTCTGGATTATATAGTGAATGGGGAGGGGAAGCCCCTGCCCCTGGGCTGGGAAGGTCAGAGTAGAGGGTGGCTTACGCCAGCCACGCCCTGCAGGAGGTAGGAACTGAGGGATGATGGGAAAAGCCCAAAACCTCAGCCTTTTGTTGATAATAAATTAATAAGGGATGACATATTCATTTATGACTGCTTTCTGCTGACATTGAGGTGTTGATATTGTTGGGGCGGGGGGCAAAAAGCTGGAATGTTGGCCATGTCTGGGAAGAGCCCGATGTCCTACTTACTGTCCAGGATCTGTGAGAACATTTGTAGCTGAGGAAGTGCAGACCCAGGTGAAGCAGTCTGAGGTTTAGGCCAGAGCACCTATGTTCTGGATGCGGCTCCTGAGGAAGCACCTGGACCTGGCAGGATGCTGGGACATATATATGTTAGAGGCAGAAGAGAAAGCTAAAGGAGCTTAGGTAGAAAAAGGGGTTTCCCCCTTGGGCGTGTATTTGAAACTCCTAGGCCCATGGTCTTGGCCTTTGGGGTAGGGAGAGTCCCAAAACCAGGGGATCAGGCTGTTGATCGACAGTACATTTGACCTGTGGATTCCTGAAGCTAACAAGAATTTAAGTTTACAAAAATATAAATGTTAGATATGTGAGCATCACCGTTATTTGTAATCTCTACTGAACAGTAGCGTAGTGAGGGAAAGAAATCTGAAGCATTTTTCATTCACTATGAGACAGTTGGTTGATTACTGGGGACAATAAAGTAAGGTCTTTTCAGATAAAGGAGTCATAAATAAAAAGTTACTTTTTTCACTGGTTTAGTCTTCAAGCCCATCAGAGACCTGAGAAGAATAAATTATAGCAGCAAGTAAATGACAGAGGCTACCCAGTACCTAGATGGCCATCCCAATGGGCTCCAGTCATTTCAATGGCTCCATTAAAGACACAATGTCCCAGGGCAGCATCTCTCTTAGGTTGTGAGGCCAAGCAAATCTGAGAGGCCTTTCTGTGGAAGAGGAACTTGGGAGACTGGCCGACCTTACTTTGTCTAGGCAAAATGGGGCAATCAACTCTCTAGGTCTCTGTTTGTCCACAATTTAGGTCAGTGAGAAAGATGAAGAAAAGGAGAGGCCTCTCGTGTGTCCATTTGGCCTGGCTCTCTGGGCTGGATAGAGCTCAGCTCCCTTGGTCACATGCACCAAATGATAAACGTGCTTGAAACGTGTCTGATGAGCTGCTGCAAGACAAGTTAAAGTATATAAATACAGGTTTAATGGGAGCAGCTCTTGGCCACCATGCAGGGGGAGGGAGGAGAGAGAAAAGCACATGCAAAGAGAAGAGAGAGCGAGAAGGAGAGGGAGAGAGAAGAGAGGAAACGCAGAAAGAAGGAAGAGAGTGTGAGCTAGAGAAGAGAGAAGGGATCATAATGGCTGGATTGTAGAATGAACGAGGAGGGGAAGCCCCTGCCCCTGGGCTGGAAAGTTCAGGGTCCAGGGTGGTGTATGCCAGCCATGCCCTGCATCAGGAAATGACTGAGGACAGGCCCAACAACTTCCTTTGATGATGAACAGTGATATGGAAGTGTAAAGAAATAAACCTTTTTCTCCCTAACTTGCCTTTTGGTCATGTTTCATTCCCGCAAGAGAAACCTTATCCAAGACACCTCCATTATGATTTCAAAGAATAGGAGATACTCCTAAACTCCGCTAGCCTCTTTAGTAAGCCTCAGAGCACACGTTAACAAGGGCTTCTCTGTTTGCTCCAACCTAGCTCTAGCTCCTGCTGTGCCCCCAACTTTGCATTCTTCCCACTGGTTCTCACCCTGTGGGTCTCAACCAGCCCTCTTGAGGGTCACATATCAGATATCCTGCATATCAAGTATTTGCATTATGATTCATAATGGTAGCAAAATTCCAGTTATAAAGTAGCAATGAAATAATTTATGGTTGGGGATCACCACAATATAAGAAACTGTTTTAAAGTGTCGCAGCATTAGGAAGGTTGAGGACCACTGTGTTAGATCTTTATGGGAGTAGTTCTGGTACTGTGTTAGTTCCTTCAGTTGTGTCAGCTTAGTTTGGATTTTGTATGTTATGTAATCTGTCTGCCTGTCCCTCTTCACTGAAGGGTTGACTTTTTCTTTTTTTTTTCCTCCCCTGGGAATCTCCATGGTATCTACTTTCAGTTTATCCTTAGTCTTTTTGCCACGTCCTTCTCATGAATGCATAATTCATTTTAACTGTTACCAATTATATCTTAATAATCCCTTTCATTGTAATATTTTTTAAATTGTGATAGCTTATAGTCTTTGATAACACAGAATCTTTCCTCTTCTCCTGAGTCTGGCAGATTGTTGGCTTTGGTCTTCTGACTTCGGGATGCTCATGTTACAGTGTACCCGGTGAGGACTGACTTTGCCCACTCTATTGGAACTACTGCATTTTCTGCCTTTGTCTAACTGGCTGCTACATACAGCTCTTCAGCTATACTAGTGACTCATTTATATATCATCATGCTTCTGGTAGTTTCTATTAGCAGCATAAGCTAGTCTTGTGGTTTAGCACCTGTGTGATGGTGAAGTAGATGCAAGAGTGGGCACTAGAAACAGGACAGCGCTGGTGTGAGGTATTTATCCAGATTATGAGCAGCCTTAGATTAATTATTTTAGATTAATTTTTAAAGACTCGTAAAAAGGAAAAAAAGTAGAGCTTCAACACTTCCTACAGGTCATTCGTGCATGTTTAGTAAATGCTCAAGGCTAAGAAACATGACTTCTTTATAACAGTTTCCCAGAAAAACCTGCTTCTTGGGGTTTTAGGGGAACTCCTAAAGTCACAGTCACTTCTAGATACAAAGGGGTTTTTTCTATGTTCATAAATGTAATATTACTGCTGACTAGTTCTGAGAATGGTAGTGGTATACAGCCAGGGATGATTTGCTGGCCACCACAAATACCAAAACACTAGGACTTGCTCTGCATCCCACAGTGTAACAGAGCCACTAGACAGTTGCTTCATACCTCCCATCCAGAGCGTGGGCTGCTGCACAGCATCCTACACAGAGTCCTGATGCTTACTCCCATTGGGCATCACTGCCGCTGCCACCGCCACCTCTTAGCTGCTAGTGCTCATTCCAATGGGCAGAGTCATCTTTAGGCGAGAGACAGGATCAACCTAGTCCCTGGTTCATTTATTCTTTATAAATTATGACCAGAACAATAGTTTTTATGATAGCAATACATTAAAAGCACTTTAAAACTACCAGGGGCCAGGTATGATGGATCACATCTTTAATCCTAGCACTTCAGATGCAAAGGCAAGTAGATTTTCATTAATTCCAGCTCTACCTGATCTACCCGAGTCCCAGGGTAACAAACGCTATACAGCTAGACCTTGTCTCAAAAACAAAACAAACAAAAATTAAAAACTGCCAACGCCTATTGGACCCCAGCTCCACGGTTTCTGATCTGATGGTTTTACCAGGAACCAGATAGCTATATTTGAATTTTTTTAAATTCATATTTGTAGAGGAAGGACACTTGCCACAGCACATGGGAGTCAGAGACAGCTTTATGGAGTTGATTTTCCCAGCTTTATGTAAGCTCTGGCAATCAAACTCGGGTTGCCAGGCTTACACAGCAAGAGCCTTTACTACTGAGGCATCTCACTAGTCCCAGGTAGCAGTGTTTTTCTAAAAGTTGTCCACGTGATTTTGGTGTGCTGACTTGGAATGAAAATCTTGATCATTTCATCTTTATTATGTCTAAACTACAGACTGCTAGACAACTAGCCTTCTGACATGAGCTGAGACTGGTACAGCAGTGTGCACTTTTGTACAAAAAACTTCATGAGGCAGGTAGATCAACTATCATGCCTCGTTATGGATGTGAAAATAGAGTTTTAGGATATTAAGTGACCCAAATTGTGTCATGGCTAGTAAGTACCAGAATCATGTTTTCCTGATGCTCTGTATGCCATTTTCTACATTTGTAACAATGGCGCAAGGGAGACCCACATTAAAAAAACAAACAGGGGCCTGGAGAAACGGCTCAGAGGTTAAGGGCACTGACTGCTCCTCCAGAGGTCCTGAGTTCAATTCCCAGCAACCACATGGTGGCTCACAACCATCTAGAATGTGATCTGGTACTCTGAAGGGCTGCAGATATACATGCAGGCAGAATACTGTATACATAATAATAAATAAATCTTTTTAAAACAAACAGATTTTTTTGCACTCAAAAGATCCTGTAGTCTATTATGTGCAGCAAAAGAGGGTGGGGCTAGTTTTCATAAAACCACCCTGAACATGCCTGATCTCATCCAATCTTAAAAAAAGAAAAAAATCAGGATCTGCCACGGTTAGTTCTTGATGGGACAGGAAAGTGTCTTTGTATGAGTCAGTTGTCATATGAAAATCGTAAGAATGGTAGGAATGGTAGCCTGAGCGAGTGCCCAGCAGTGGACAGATACAAATGAAGAGTAGGCTGCCATTTGTAGGTGTTTACTGACAGAGTGCTAGGCAGCTCACTCCTGCACGCATACTTTTTATCCAGATGCCTCACTGAATTTCCATCATACAAATTCATTCTTTTGGACTTATCGTTGAGTTTTCTCTATGCTCCCCATGGCCAATATACATGCATGCTAAGTGCATACCTGTATACACACATAAATGGAGAGAGGGAGGAGAATTAGTTTATAAAAACACTTCTATCCACCATAGTTAGAATAGTTAGGAATATCAAGACTTGGGTCAAGATTATAGAAAGAGAGAAAAATTGCACGGATTCCCTTAATAAGTAAATGTCACAGTGTCTTCATGGAGCCATCCAGTGAACTCAGCTTCTACTGGAGTTCAGTATAGAAGGAAGGAAGGAGTAGTTTGAGGGCTTTCTCTTACTGAAGTGTTGGCAGCCTGGTACCAGGATGGTGAAGAAGTAGATTCACCTGCATCAGCATTTCCCTAGAGAGCAGCTACTGTCCTTTGATAGGACTTTCTGCCCTGTGTTCCGAACCTCTTAAAATATATTCTTAGAAAGTCTTTTGTACTACTGTGAACTTAAAAAGAAACCTTCACCCACATGCCAGCTCACACAGTCTATGATTCTAGGTCTAAGAGATCCAATGGCCTCCTCTGACCTCTGAGGGCATGAACACAAAAGTGGTGCCAAAGACATGTATTTAAAAAGCAAATTTCAAAAATAAATAAATAAATAAATAAAAAGCAAATTTCTAAAATCTGTTTTCTGGTACTCAGATTGTAGTAAAGCACATTTTATTCTGGTTTTATAAGGATTTGCTGGGGTTAGCTGGACAAAGTTTTTATTAATTTACAAGTCTTTACTAAAGATAGGTCACCAGCGAGTCTCAGAAGCACACGTGTCAATGTTTACTGTGTTCTATCGCCACTAACGCCTCTCTGTTCTGTCAGAAACTTTGGAGGAACTGCAAGATCTAGTTTATTTAACATCTAAAAATTAATGACATAATTAAAAAAAATTTTTTTTATTCAGCATATTTTCTGATTGCTTTTCTGTTTGTTTTGTCGTTTTGAGACAGGGTTATCTCTCTGTAGCCTTGGCTGTCTTGGACTCACACTGTAGACCAGGCTGGCCTTGAACTCACAGAGATCTGCCTGCCTCTGCCTCCTGAGTGCTGGGATTAAAGGCGTGCACCTCCACACCCAGCTCTTAAATGTTATTAATGTGATCAGTTAGGTATCTCATTTCTTGCAAAGTACCATCTCTTTTATGGTTTGCTTTTATTGTAATGTTTGGTTTTAAGTTACAAAGCAGCAGGTGCTAGGTTAATCGCTGGTGGCCATGTGGTATTAATGAGAAACAAAGGCTGAGAGGTTTTTTCTGTACAGGTGCAGGTAGTAAATTGTAGTGCGGGCTTCACTAATGCATGATTTCTGCCACAAGAATTTAATTCTCACCTAGTCCCAAAGCAGCCAGAGATGGTAAATAGATGAACATAACAATATTTCCAACAAAATATTTTTATACAAGGTTAGACTTGGCTGTGATCTGTAGTATTATTAAACAAATTGCTTACAAAAATCACAGATTTTTAGGAAATGAGTGTATTTGTCTCTTACGAAATGTATGATTTTTAAATTCCATTTTTAAATTTTTCCAGGTAACATACCTTGGGAAGGAACTTTTGAAGTATGTTTCTGAAGAAGCCCCTGTTTATGCAGAACCACAAAACGCACCTCAGCAGCATCAGCCTTGCCTCCCAGGTAAATGCAGCCCAACAGCTAGTTCTTAGTTATGGGGCATACGTACCCAAGCCTAGTCCACTGGAAAGTGCTACTTCTTTTTCTCCAATTAGATGAAATTCATAATTAGTCATTATGATTAGCCATTTTAGCATAAATATCTAGTGGCATTTAGTATATTTGCAGTGTTGTGCAATACTACCCCTGTGTAGCTTCAAAATGCTGTTGTTGCCTCCAAAGACTTCTTTACCTGTCCAGCAATTACTCTCCAATCTCTACATCCTCCAGTCCCTAGGAGTTTCTTTCTCTCTGGATGGATGTGCTCTTCTGAATATATCATAGAAGTGGAATAATGCATTCCTGTACCTAGCTTTTATTCAGCCCAGTGGTTCTGAGGATTTATCCATATTGTAACATGCGCTTGTACTTTGTTCTCTTTTGTGGCTCTATCCCGTGAGTATGCCACAGTTTATTCATTCATCATTTGAGCATGTGAGCTGTTCCACTTCTGAGGTGCTGTGAACGATGCTGTTGATGGCTACGCATACACATTTAGTTGTTTGATTAGTTGTCCTAGATTATTATAGCTACATAGCTCGGAATGAAATTGGTTTATTGTATAGTATAACTCTAGATTTTATTTCTTGAAGACTAGCCAAACTGTTTTCCATAGCATCAGAACCATTTTACATTCCCACAGTAGTGATCAAAGGTTTTAGGTTCTCTATGCCCCCAGTAATATTTGTTTTAGTTTATTGTCCTAGCCACAGTTGCTTCTAGGAAACATTTTAGGTGATACCATCTTTTATAATTAATCCTTTTATGGGAATCTATTCTAAAATCGCTGAGTGTTTTTTAAAAAGTATCACACAAAGGAAAGAGTGCTTTTCCTTCACAAAGACTTGTTATGTTCACATATTTTCTGAAAACTTGCACTAAAATGAATCTTTGGTTATTAAGTTAATACTCCTTATCAAATGGAGATATTATCCTGAAAAACTAAAGAAGATGTGTTCTCATAAATGAGTATCTTACTTGACTTGATTGTGAAAGAGAAAAACACAGTCGTGAAAATCAGATATAAGCAACATTACGTTTCCCACCTCTGCTACAGTGCCCCTCTTTTATGGTGTGCCCCTGTATCAGGCCAGTTAGGGACAATCTAGGCAGAGAGTGCTGCACAGTAGAAAATGATGTTATTGTGATGAATGCAGCCAAGAACCAAACGGGCTTCCTGTTGTCCTACCCAGGGCTCCCTGGGATTATTACTTTTCTGATAATAGAGCTACATAATTCAAACTGCCTCCCTTTCCTAACGTATTCTTAATCCACCTGAACCCTTAGGGTCCTGTCTCAAAAAATATTGTGCTGGCTAGTTTTATGTAAGTTTGACACAAGCTAAAGTCATCTGAGAAGAGGGAAACTTAATTTTGAAAATGCCTCCATGTGATTAAGCTGTAGGCAAGACTCTAGGGCATTTTCTTAATTAATGGTCAATAGGCAAGAACCCAGCCCATTGTGGGTGAGACCATCACTGGACTCTGTTGTAAATAATTGCTGGTTACATGGCCTTTTCTCTTCTGAGAGATTGAAGAGGTCTTTCAGTTCAAAGGGATTTTTTTTATAGGCTCGTATTTCTTATAATCCCCAATATTCACCACACCAAAGCTTCCAATAACTATCCATTGAATAGTATTCATTGACTCTATGAATAAATGTTTGTAAGTATGAAAATGATTCCAAGGAAGGACTCTGTTTAAAACTGGATTATTTGGATGATTTTAATAAGTAGCCATGTCAAAATCTCAAAACTATAATAGAATTTGAGGTAAGGAATTCAACAAATGGTAAATACAATTTTAGTTAGTTAATATTTCCTCTTTCTAAACATTTATTTATTATATGTTTGTGCGTGTGCACACATGTTCACATACATGCATGCCACCGTGTGCATGTGGTGGTCAATGACAACTTGCAGCAGTCAATTCACTCCATCTACCATGTGGTTCAGAGAATCAAACTCAAGTCCTCAGCGTCAGCACCTTTACCTACTAGCCCATCTTGCAAGACCAGTTAGTATCGTCTGTTTCTTCTTGAATTTCTGTTTCTAATTGTGAAGGGTAATGGCCCTTTCCAATTTCTCAGCAAGAAATTAAAGAATGCTCACATTCACAGTCGTATTTCCTCTCCCTCTTCATGAAAAATCATGAAGTATGTTGAGCTTTGTTCATCATTTCTTCCTAAACTTACAAAATCAGATGACATCTGCAACATTTTACAGAACATGTATGCATGTGTGTGTGAGTGTGTGTGTGCGTGTGTGTGTGTGTGTGTGTGTGTGTGTGTGTGTGTGTGTATTTCACATTTGGCTCATGATATCAGGAGAATCTTAAGTCATGAAAATAATATTTTAAAATCTTAATGTGGCCGTTTTAAGACTTTTTCCAACCCAGATAGGATGATGCACACCTATAATCCTAGCACCCAGGAGGCCGAGGCAGGAGACTGCAAACTCAACACCACACTGGACTATGCAGTGAGAGCCTGTCTCAAAAAGTGGGATTCCATTTTATATATTTATGTTTCCTGTCAGTAAGTGCCAATATGTTCAAAACACATCAATATTAAGCTGATCGTATATAACAAAGAGAAAGAACATTGTCTGAGGTGTTTTAGAACATCATTATAACACACTAATTACATATTTCATGGAGACTTGATGTCTTGTTTATCTTTTAGAAACAGAGTGTGCTTTTCCAGGAAAAAAACAAGAACATGCTTTTCTAAATTATAATAAAATAGTACTTAATCTGCTGATAATGTAAAAAATGACTTGAAAAGATGGAGTTCCCTTCGTTTCAGTGCTGCTTGTTGTTTTGCTCATTTTCTCTGTAAAAGTGCATGTGATAGAGCCACAGGTGTTTCTGTTTTATGCAGTTAGAAACCAAAACCCAACGGAAGAGCCGTGCTTCATAATAGTACCGGGGTGTTTGTTTCAGCTTTATTGACAACTCTGAATTATTTTAATTGTTTTAATCATAGTTTCTCACTCAGATATCATGACTAACACTACTTTAGCCTAATTCATTACTTGGAATATATATGCATGAAGATTTGCCTTCTCTACAACCCACTAAGAAGTCACTTTATATGTATTAAACCATTTGCTTCTTTATAGTAACATTCAGAGTTCTTTTTCTATTTAATCAAATGCACAAAAACCTGAATAATTTACATTTAAAATCAAATACTTCAATCCCAATAATTTTAAGAAACTTTGGATTAGATTTTAGAGCGCTCTCTCTCTCTCTCTCTCTCTCTCTCTCTCTCTCTCTCTCTCTCTCTCTCTCTCTCTCTCTCTCAGAGAGAGAGAGAAAGGCTTAGGTTGATTTAAAATACTCAGGTCCCTTTGCTTAGGCAAAGCATCACTGTAGCAGGAGCATGTGGAGAAGGATCTGCTTTGTCTCATGAGGGGCAAGAAACAGGAAATTCAAAGATGCCAGAGAAAGATTCAGCTTTACCCCCATTCCAGAATACACCCCTATGGCCTGCTTCCTCTATCAAGGCCCGACTTCCTACTCTTTCCTCATCTCCCAGAAACACTGTCCTATCATGAACACATCAAGGTTTTAATCCATTCATTAGGCCAGAGCCCTGGTAATGTCATTCTCTCTGTAAACACTATAATAGACACAGTCTAGGTAACTCTTGCTCCTGTAAAGTCCACAATGAAGACCAAGCATCATGCTGTCTGCTGAAATAATTGTTGATCATTTTGTTAATGGTTTAAATTATATTTGTCATTCTGAGCTATTATAGAAAGAATGTGGGTCTTGTCTCGTGTCCCCAGCACAGAGCTGCTTACGTCTTTGGAGTTTCCCGAATGATAAGGATGATAAGAGTGTCTTGGTTCCCAGATGAGAGCGTCAGGATAGGGGCTGATCTCCAGAGACACCAAGCCTTCATTGGAAGCTTGGAACCTTCAGCTCTGTCTTCCAGACTCTGTGGAAGACAAGAGCTAATATTGGATTAGTCACTAGTGGCCAGTGATGTAATCAATTACTTTAGGCCTGTGGGAAAGTAGGTATGCTATAGCAAGAACAGTGGGTAACCCCTTTCACCTCATGGCTAGCATAGCCAGAAAGCCAAAGAGAGAGGAGGGTGTGGTCTCACAGTATGCAGGGGCACATCTTTAATAACCTGAGAGCCTTCCTTAACTCAAGATCTCACCACCACCTCTCAACACCCTCACTGAGGGTCAAACTGTCAATATAAAGGCCTTTGGAAGACATTGAAGAACCAAACTACAGTAGACATACAGTTGGTGTCAGGTGGCTGGTTAGTTGATAGAAGGGGAAAACAACAAAAGTCCAAATGTAAGAAGTGCTGGGAGTAAATAGAGCTCATTAGAATAAATGCATCTATAAGTCTAATATGGTGCTTTCCACCTAGTCCCAGAGTAACCCAGGTTTCATTTTATAATCCTAATGAAATGCAGTGCTTGGCTTGTAAAAACAAATCCTAGACATGTAAGTTTAAATTTTCACAATTAGAATTGACCCTATATGCAAATATGAGCATTGGGACTGGTTTATAAGTAATAAATCTAAGAGCTAGAAAAGTAAAATTGGTTAAGTGAAAAGAGCTGATAGATTAGTGAAGTTTCAAAAGGAAGCTGAGTTAGAACAAATCTGATGATTTTTACTTTTGATCTATTAAGTGGAAACAATCAAAACATTAGGGGCGGGGGGAAGCCAAAAATAAAAATTACTTTCAACCTAACCAAATTAATATACCTGCTGAAGTATTAGTTCTTGTAACTAGTTAACAAAAAATGTATATACATTATTTTGCCTAGTTAGTGAATCTAGCAATTCAGTTTGAACATACTTGTAGAATACATAACATCTGGTACTATTACCTGAGGAAAATGTGTTCTGCCCTACCCTATTCATAAACGTAATAATTCCTTACCTTTACAGTCCTTGTTGGAGAGGAGGCTCAGCAGGAAGCATCAAACATCTACATTCATTTGCTACTATTTGTTTATAGACTTCAGATGCCAGCAACCCTGTTTAAGAATTGTACCTCAGTAAAAATGAAAATTAAAGAACAAGCTGTTTCACTGGGCGTGGTGGCGCACGCCTTTAATCCCAGCACTCAGGAGGCAGAGGGAGGCAGATTGCTGTGAGTTCAAGGCCAGCCTGGTCTACAAAGCAAGTCTAGGACAGCCAAGACTACATAAAGAAACCCTGTCTCGGAGGCGGGGCAGGGGAGGTGGAGGGAGAGAATGAGCTGTTCCTACGTCCCAACCAGGTGATTGCCTTCATGAAGCTATCAGTAAGGCAGCTTTGGTCATTGTAAAGATATGCAACTTCTGGGCTGGAGAGATGGCTCAGAGGTTAAGAGCACTGACTGCTCTTCCAGAGGTCCTAAGTTCAATTCCCAGCAACCACATGGTGGCTCACAACCATCTATAATGTAACCTGATGCCCTCTTCTGACCTGTAGATGTACATGTAGCCCACTGTATAAATAATCAATAAATAAATCTTAAAAAAAAAAAAAGATATGCAACTTCTGACCCAAGAAGGGACTAAATCATTTCTCAGGATCCTACCTTTTCCTTTCTCTAGTCACAAAAAAATTCGGAG
The DNA here is from genome assembly GCF_903995435.1 of Acomys russatus. Classification (NCBI taxonomy): domain Eukaryota; kingdom Metazoa; phylum Chordata; class Mammalia; order Rodentia; family Muridae; genus Acomys; species Acomys russatus. Next base: position 17,990,900 of record NC_067166.1, read on the forward strand.
ACAGAATTTCTCCTCCTCTTCCTCCTCCTCCTCCTCCTCCTCTTCCTCCTTCTCCTCCTCCTCCTCTTCCTCCTCCTCCTTGGCTATTCTAGACTCAGTTTGTAGATCAGGCTGGCCTCGAATTCAGAGGCTCCGCCTCCCAGAGTGCCTGGATTACAGGGATGCACCACGGTGCCCAGCTCAGAATTTCTTTTTTAACAATTTTTGGTACTTTATTGTTTGTACAAACATGTAAGATGAGAAAGAGAGATTTTTTTTCTTTTCTTTATCTAATAGTTTATTTATAATACTCAAAGTGCTATTGTTAAATATGAGCTTAAGCAGCACCCCTCCCCATCCAGTCTTCCTTGTTTTCATGCTTCAGAGGCAGGAAGTGTCTGACTCAGTTCATGTAACTAGACCTCGGAACATGATTCCACATAGTCCTCTCCACAGTCAAGACTGTGACAGCTACAGAAGGAAAAATGACTAGCAGATATTGTTGAACTACATGAATGTCTGTGGAGCAGCGGGGATATTCCTAGGACTAGTATTTTGCATGTCAATTCATATTACTCTCAATCACAACAGCTTGGCTTTTCTAAGATCTTTTTATGTGACTAGTAGCATTCCTAGTGGAACCAGAACAAAATAAAAGACACAGCATTTACTGTGTAGTATCTGATTTCTTCCTTCAACTGCTCAAAGGAACGTCAGGGCTGAAGTAAGAATCTCTAGTGTGGGACTATATTCTTTTTCAAGGCAGATCTTTTATGTTTCCTTCTCAGGGTCCCCTGACATGTCTCCTTCTCTCCTCATGGCCAAAGCTTAGTCAGGGTAGTAGGTTAAAGTACAGAGTGGATTAGTTGGAAAGCTTTTGTTAATGCTCATATTAAAAACATTATATTGAGTATTACAAATGAGTTAATTATTAAAATTTTAAAATCTGATACCTAACTACTTTGTATTCTTTCTAAGTTTTTCTTACATGTTTGCACAAAGATTTAAGTATCAAAGGTGCTAGACAAATATGCAATATTATTAGAGCACAGAAACAAATTCAGCAGCTAAGATGTGGCCAGGTTTTTTGTTGGTTAGCTGGGGAAGTAAAAGCAGGTGAAGCAGTCAGGAGAAAACTCCAGTACTTCAGACACAGCTGAGCCATGCATAGGGGTAAAAGCTCAAAACTCGGTAGTCTGGAGCCCAGACAGGTGATTTTCGCCATCCCTCCTGTCCTCCATTGACACCTCTTGAGCTCTCAACAGCCATGTCAAGATGAAATTAAATATCTCCTTCCCCCCAGCCACTGGCTGTCAGAAACTCATTGCAGTGCACAATGAGTGCAAACGTGCCCATTCTATGAGAAGCCTGTGACCATGGAAGTTGCTGTGGTGCTCTGGGTGAAGAGTGCAGGAGCTGTGTTGTCTGAATCAGTGGTAAGAATGACAAGCAAGGTCTGCTCATGAAACAAGGTGTCGTGCCTCACAGCAGAGTGCGCCTGCTGCTGAGTAAGGGGCGTTCTTCTTATAGACCAAGAAGAACTGGAGAGAGGAAGCATAAGTCTGTTCATGGATGTATTGTGCATGCCAATCTGAGCATTTTCAGCTTGGTTATTGTAAAAAAAAAAAACGGAGAGAAGGATATTGCACAAGAAGGATAGTCTTGTGCAAACATGTAAGACTAAAACGAAGAAGACGGGAAAGATTCCACTGTGCTTCATAGGGCCCAAAAGAGCTAGTGTCCATAGACTAGGAACAATTGGCAGAGTCTCTGAAACTGCCCCTGAGTGTGGAGCTGGTGCTGCTGTGAGCCTCCTTTAGCAAGATGTGTAACACGTTGCTCCCTCTTGCTGCACCACACTCACCTAAGCATCGCACTGTCCTGCCCGGCGAGCTGAGGAGTGCAGTTTGAAAGCAGAATTTTGATCCATATATAGATTAAATTCTTGACCTAATTAGCACCATACTCTGGGTTGCTATCTGACCAGTCACTGCCAACAGAATTTAATAGGTTCCATCCTAGGTACCTTCTAGATATTTTAAAGCAGATGAAAGATGCTCCTGCTAGACAGTCATCAGGAAGGTATCAGTGAAAACAATAGTTTTATTTTGCATAGCCAGAGCAGGAAAGCCTTTAAAGTTTATACTGTGCAGTATCAGTAAGGATGTAGAGGAGAAAGCAGGCATCATGGATATTCATATATCGGTCGTGTAAAAGAGGCTGTAGATAGACACTGGCAGAAGGGTCTGACATGTGATGTACACACCCTCAACCTACGCACTTTGCTCACAAGTAGCAATCCTACAGTATTTGCACATGGCTGAAATAAAGTGTAAATTAGAAATAAACGGTCATGGATGGGTTCAGTAAATGAGGTACAGTATCTTACGGAGGTAAAAGCAGGTAGTAGGAGCCTTATTGTTGTGGGTTTAGCCTCAGCAATTTCTCTTGTCCCCAACTCTCATGGAACACTTCGTTTCTGAAAACAGGGTGTGGTGGTCCATGCCCACAGTCCCAGTTACAGTAGCATTACCAAGCCCATTAGTTCAGCGGGAGATCTGTGAAAACCACAGCTATTCATTGTGGGAGGTCACTGCAGGGAAACAGTCTGGTGAGGGAAGGGTGACTAGGTAACCAGTGCTGGGCCAAGACTTCCAGAGTCTGACATCAGCTCATATATTTTTTTGCCATATTTAAGTATAGTAAAATTTTGGAAAAAAGGTTTTAGTTACCAGTTGTTTCAGCTCTGGTGAGTACAACAAAGCTCAAGACATGTTTCATTGAAACTCTTTCATCCATAAAATGGGTTCTTATTGACTTAGAAACATTGCTCAAGATAAGGGTTTAGGGAGAATGACTGAGGTAAAAATGCCTGTGGGAGTCAGGATTGGCCTGACCCTAAGGTAGCATAGAAATTACTTAGGCTGTTGTAAAGTACAAATGACATCTCTTACAAGGATGGATTTTATGATCTAGAAGTAGTATTCATAGTTTAGGAGAAAAGGCGTAAGTAAAACATAAATTCTGGGAGATAAAGGTGGAAGCTAATTCATCAGACAGCCTAGGGTCACCAGGTTGTAAACTACATCCACTCCCAGCATTCTAAGAGGACAGGCTAAACAGCTCCTTTCTTTGAAGGATGCCTGCAAGTCTAACTTTTCTGGCTTCTCCAGTGCTTATCTGTATGCACAAGGACTTTTTGCCCTCTCCAGTTAATATGGAGATATATTTATATATGGAACATTTTAAATTGTAAAAAGTATTTAATTATAGTAACGGGTGTCAGGGAATGTACATGCACATGTGCCAGTCAGAACACAACTTGTTCTTCAGTTGTTATCTGCCTGGTTTTTTTTTTTTTTTTTTTTTTTTGGTTTTTCGAGACAGGGTTTCTCTGTGTAGCCTTGGCCATCCTGGACTCACTTTCTGCCTGGTTTTTTTGTTTGTTTGTTTTTCAAGACAGGGTTTCTCTATGTAATCTTGGCTGTCCTGGACTCGTTTTGTAGGTCAGGCTGGCCTCGAACTCACATCTATCCGTCTGCCTCTGCCTCCCGAGTGCTGGGATTAAAGGCATGCGCCACCACGCCCAGCTCTGCCTGGTTTTTTTGTCTTGTTTTGTTTTTTCAATAAGGTCTCATTGCCCCAGAACTTGCCAACAAAGCTTAGCTGGGTGGCCAGTGAGCCTCAGGGATCCACCTGTCAGTAGATGTCACAAATATGCACCATTGCCCTCTAAGCTGTGCTTTCCTCATTTCTTTTTCTTTCTTTTTTTTTTTTTTAAGACTTATTTATTATATATACAGTACTGTGCCTGCATGTACGCCTGCATGACAGAAAAGGGCATTAGATCACATTATAGATTGTTGTGTGCTACCACGTGGTTGCTGGGAATTGAACTCAGGACCTCTGGAAGAGTAGCCAGTGTTCTTACCCTCTGAGCTATCTCTCCAGCCTCTGCGGTATTTCTTTTTCCTTTTTTTCCTGCATTCTGGGGAATCAAGCTTAGGTCTTAATTGCAAGACAAGTGAGTGCTTCACTGACTAAGCTCTCACCTCAGTCTGTAAGTAACAGTTAGAGTGACTTAAGCCTCTGAAAATGGGATTTTATTGATGTGTACATGTCAATAAAGGCCGGGGTGGGGTCTGCAGCCTTTATCTAGCATTCAAACTGCATGACTAAATATGAAGTTTCCACCTTTCAACTTCTAAGCTCTAATCCCATAAGCCTGGTATAGTGATGCATGCTTGTGATCCTACCACTCAGGCGATTAAGGCAAGGGCATCACAAGTGCAGGGTCATCCTCTGTCTCGGTGATCTTAGGCCTAGCCTGGGATGCATAAGACTCCATCCATCTTTAAAGAAAAGAAAAAAGCCAGCATGCCTCTAAGCTCCACTTCCACATTTGGTTCCTTCCTAATAGCCTTTCATTAACCAAGGTTGTTTGCTTGTTGATTCAGGATAGAAAAGGGGGATTTAAATATGTCTTTCCCCAAAGATTCAACAGAAATCTTGTTGTATCTCACCTCCCCCTGTATGTTCCTGACACTGAGTCAGTGCCTGCTGATGGGCACAGATAGAAATGAATCGAGAAATTGAGAATAAATTCACCCAGAGAATGTGAGTCAAGTAAGGTAAAAGGGATGGCCACAGAGAGGCAAATTATAGTTGGAAATATAGAGAGGTGCTAGTCACCAAAATCACCACTGCTTTTATAATACCTACTTTTATGAAACATTTATACTCATAGAATATGGATAAAATTAATGGTCTATGTGGTATGCCTAACTAAAACTGTCTTGATGAAGTTTTAACATCCTGGCAGTCTGTGGAGTAAGATTCAATTCCCTAATTAATGCATAACTCAAATAGCCAAGCTCTGAGGCTATTGGAGCTTGAAGCAACCAGTTTTAATATTATTGACCATTTCAGCTGGTGCAAGTAAAGAACCCTTTCCTTTAATAAAGAACTAGAAGTGGTATCATTTCCTTGAGATCACACTCTACATGTATGGTAGAGGAAGGACTAGGAAATTGGTCCTCTGTCTTCTATTCTAAAACATCCTAAAATTAGCCATTAACAGTGATCATAATAATAGTTATTTACTATTTGTTATATGCCAAATAATGTGTTAAGTGTACACATGCAAAATCTCCTTTAGTCGTCACAGTTGCTTTATTCACAACTTACTGGAAATTCAACTATCTTCAGAAACTTTCTTCATAATTTCTTGCTATGCTTTTAGACTATAAACAGTTCCCTTCTCCTTACTACCCTTCTCTCCATCGCTCTTCCTCTCCCCCACCTCCACCAAAGTCAGTCCTTGGTCTGTAGGTTTGTCTCAAGTACAGGAAGTGGAGTGTTGAATGCCCTGGTCAGAAAACCTATCAAGCATGCTCTGACATGGACTGACTGGATCCTAGGGTATGTAATAACTGTGTTTAAGTATTACATTATAAAAGCTTGTTCTAATTTTGATGCCTATTTTAGCAGGCACCTCTGGAAAGCCACTGCAAAGCTTCCCTCATTATCTACAGATAAAAGAAATACTTCTAATCAACGATCGAGAGCTCCTGCCGTGCCATGTAATGGAGCAGCATTGGAAGTTCTATGTGGAATGTAAGACGCTAACATTCTGAAGCCTTGTTTTCTTGGTAGCTTATTTAGTACTTTTTCTTACAATCAGCATCTCCATCTTGTATGGTGGGCTGTCTTTACCTGCACTGTGCATTGGTACTGGACATGTGTGTTCACTGTGATAAGAAACTGTTTTGGTAAGTTTAGTTCTTTTTTTGCTTATTAAATAAAAGCACTTCTGAGTAAGATTGTATTCAGTCTCTTGCTTTACTTTTATTGACATAGCTTTTTTGTTTTGTTGTTTTTGTTGTAGTTTTTCAAGACAAGGTCTTACTGTGTATCCCTTGGCTGGCCTGCAACTCACTCTGTAGACTGACAGAGATCTGCCTGCCTCTGCGTCCCTAACGCTGGGCTCAAAGGTGTGCACCACCACTGCTGGCTTACAGAGATAAAACTAATCTTGCATTCATCTCTTCTACCTGTGCATGAATGACAGTTCCTCTTCGGGAAGTGAAGATACAAATAATGATTAACAGATAATTATCTCTCAAGAGACCCTGCAATGTTTCCCCTGTTTACTCTGAGATGAAGCTTAAAATCAAAAGGTAAAGTTATGAAGGAAATTTAAGCTCTATATAAGATTAGTATAGGAAGTGCTGAATCCTAGAACAGAGTTAACCAAGTGCTGACTGGGGCTGAGTGCTTTTGACGGATGAACCTGACATCTACACTGTCATGAGCATTCGTAAGGTACCCAAGAGCTTTATCGGTTTTCTCAAACTTCTTAATATTTTGATAACAAAATGGTTCTAATCCTTCTTTATCTCTGACTCTCCAGTAAGCTTTGGCCTGCCATTCTTACTCTATCACTTCTCAGTGTCTAGAAAAGTGAAAATTGCAATAAAAATCATGAGGAGGCTAGAGAGATGGTTCAGCGGAGTCCTAGTACCCATGGGGCAGTTCACAAACAACCGTCTATGTCCCAGGGAATCCATCGCCCTCTTCTGACCTCTGTGGGCACTGGACATGCATGTACACAAAACACCAATACACATAAAATAATAATCTAACTTTTTATTCGGTAGAACATTTGGTGTTGGCTTTGGGTGTTTGGGTGTCTTACTTTAAGTGTATAGAGTATTTAGAAAGTATCTTTAGAATATGCAGTCGAAAGCTGACTTTGGGGAGTTAAGGATAGAGATCTGGACAACTGAGGAGCATCTGTCCCAGCCAGAGCTGGAGCGGGCTGCTCTGCCAAGGCCCTGCTCTAAGATCACTGGAAGTCTGGAGGGTGCTTACAAGAGGTTCTGTCTATTCCGGGTGACCCTCAGCCATACACAGGACCTTGGAGAGTGTCCAATGATCCAATCTACTTGACCTTTGTGTCCTTTCTCTGAAACTGGTTTTTAAAAATGCACTGCATGTATTCACTGTACTGCAAGGTACGTTATTACATGAGGGTATTTGCATATAAGTGTATATTGCATATTGAGTATATCCCTCTTGTATGCCTCGGTCCCTTTCTTCTCCTCTTCCCTTTCCCTTGAGTCCCTTTTTTCCCTAGACAGTCACATACGTTGTTTTACCTATTTAAAATATAGGAGTCGCTCATGAGAGAAAACATGGATTTGACTTTCTGAGACTGGCTTAATTTCCTTAGCATTATTATTTTCAGTTACTTCCATTTACCTGCAAATGGTATAACTTTGCTCTTTATATCTGAAAACAATTCCTTTGTGTTTATATGCCACATTTTCTTTATTCATTCCTCTGTTGTTGGGTGTCTGCCACTGTGAACAGTGCTGCAGTAAGCACTGATGTGCAAGTATCCTGTATGATATGTTGACCTAAGTCCTTCACTCTCTTCTGTTCCGCCCTCATCAGTACCAGCAATTCTAACCAGTTTCTCTTACTGTTGAGCACTGTGGCATACTGCTGCCTAGTCATTCTTTTTTTTCCCCCTCCAAATCAGGATTTCTCTGTGTAGCCTTGCCTGTCCTGAAACTCTGTAGGCCATGCTACCCTTGAATTCACAGAGGTCTGCCTGCTTCTGCCTCTCAAGTGCTGGGATTAAAGGTGTGTGCCACCACTGCCAGGCAATTTTTTTTTTTTTTTTTAGGAGAGAGTTTCTCTGTGTAACAGCCCTGGTTGTCCTGGATTCACTTTGTAGAACAGGCTCACCTTGAACTCACAGAGAACCCTCTGCCTCTGCCTCTGCCTCTGCCTCTGCCTCTGCCTCTGCCTCTGCCTCTGCTTCTGCCTCTGCCTCTGCCTCTCTGCCTCTGCCTCTCTGCCTCTGCCTCCCTGAGTGCTGGGATTACAGGAGTGTGCCACCACACCTGGCTTCATCTTAAATATCTATATTGCCCCCTTTGCAATGAATGAAATTGTAACAAGTTCCCAGCCCTTAGCAGAACTGACAGTGTGAAGACCTAATCTCATCCAAGTCTGTAGTTCTGGGAAAGTCCTAAACGTGTTAATTAACCTTGCTTTTTGGCTTCTATAGTTCCACTTCTGGCTAACTATTCTTGCTAACTGAGGTCTATCAACCAGGATATGGATTTGTGCTTAAAAGCTCACCTTGAGAAAAGCTAGGGACTGCACTCAGTTCCTAAACATCCAGTGTAGTCACCAGCCAGCTAATAAAGGCTATTGGCTAGAACCTGTGTCTGAGTAGTCTTCTCTGGTGGATTTCTCACAATGAAATCCAGACCAACAATTCAAATTACCTACTGCCTGGTCCTAATGTAATTTTCCAACTGCATCTCTCAATAATCTCTAGCCTAAATATTTTTGGTCCCTGTTAAGGACTGAATTGTATCTCTCAAAATTCATGTGTTAAATTTCAAATTCCCAATTCCTCGATTGTGAGTGTATTTGGAGACACGGCCTTTAAAAAGTTGGTTAAATCAAGATAAAGTCATTAAAGCAGCAAGCTCTGTCTGACTCAGTCTTCCTTGTTTAAAAAAAAAAAAAAAAGAGGAGACTTGAACACACAGGGAGTACAGTAACAGGCATCCATCTACAAACAAGTGGCCCCAGCATGGACTAACCATGGTGATACTCCCATAGAGCAGAATCTTGAGACATGGCCTTCTGTTGTGTAAAGCCACCCAGTGTGTGGTGTCTTCATTATGGCGACCTCAGCAAGTGTATGCAGCCTGACTTCCTCCTCCCTGTTTGCCTTGCCTCCCCCACCCAGAGAATTCCCTCTGTGCTTCATCCAGCCTGTCTCCTGGGTCTTGGATCTAACTGAGGCTGGCAAGTGAACGATTTAAGAATATGTGATATAATTGGGGGGGGGGCTTTTCTAATCACCTGTTCTTGCTCCCAAATAACTGAGTAGAGACATATTATATTTATTCAACAAGCTTTAAAGCACTAGAGCTGGACAGACACTGATCTATTCTAACCCATTTATGCTGGTCTCGCTGTTCTGCAGCCGTGTGCTCCGAGTTGCTTCCATATTGATCCTTCCTGGGCTGCTTCTGCTCTGCTCCATCAGGTCAGTCCTCGTGGCTACGTCCTTTCTCTTCCTCCTGGTCCCTACCTGAGACCCCTCACTGGATCATAAGTCCAACCTCTCTGCCCTCTCTCCCCCAGCTGTAGGCTGCTCAGCTTCTTTATTAACTAATCAGAGATAATTGGGGAGCAGTGTTTACACAACATTGATCAAGGATCATGGCAGTGCCCACACCCAGACTGCAACCAGATCTCAGGGCACAGCAACCAGCATCTGAATACACAGCGCACTAGACCAACCCCCAACAGAATGAAGAAATGACAGACAGAAAAGCTGGCATCAGGTGGTCTGTGCTCTCATCTGGAAAAGTTTCATACCTCAGACGCTCAGCATGTTTATTATATAGAGCTGAGCAGAGAGGCAGGGATACTGCAGAGCCAGACAAGGAGATAAGGTTTATAGCACACAGCTGGATCCAGGGGACAGGACTAGCTAATCTCTATAGGCCTGGTATCCATAGGGGAGCAGGTCTCAGGCCATAAATATCCTGGGAGAGGGAGCTATGGTGAACATTTTCTGTACACATCATCAATACTCACACTTGGTCCTCCAAGGAAGGTGCTGCCACTTCCTTCTGAGCCACACTCCCAGGTGGCTCTGGGACTCTAGGGTCCCTGACATGGCCATGCCTGTGCCAACAGCACGGGTTTGCTCAAAGCGTCACTCCCTACATCTGTGTTCATCATACGGTCGCATCTTAGGCCACCTCTTATATATGACCTCTGATGTCGACTTGTCAAGTCACCTCAATCCAAATCCTTCACAGTTGCTGCGCGCTATTCCTAGCTTTGGCTTTCATGGTTTGTCTCCCTGAAGTGTTTTTGAAAACCTTGTTGAGAATTCAGTGCACACTGTATAGTTTATATTTCCTTTAAAGTATCTCAAGTGCAGTAGATTAAGAACTTCCTGTCAGTTACATATGGTACTTTGAGGCCAGTAACAGAAAATCCCACTTTAAAAATGGCTTAAGCTTCACTTTAACAAGCCAAGATGTAGGGACTTAGGAATGACTGTGCATCCCTTGAGCAGTGCTGTTGTTTGTTCTCTGTGCTTTTTCTCACCGTGGCTCTGCTGCTACAATCAGAAAATATCATTAGAAATGAGACGATTTTCTTCTAATGCACTTCTTTTGGGAAATAGTTTTCCTGAACACGTCATTCTCAAGAAAGTTGTATTCCAGTCTGGCAAGACGGCTCAGCAGGGAAAAGTGCGTGTCAACAACCCTGGCAACCTGAGTTAAGAGATTCAGTGCACTCACAGACACACACACACACACACACACACACACACACACACACACACAATTTTTGAACTTTTGATTGGTTCTTGATGAATTTTGCATAATACACCCAATCCTACTCATCTCCCTTTTCCTCCATATATGCCCTCCACTGTTGCAACCTCCCTGCCCCCAGAAAACAAAAAAGTGAAAATAACATTAAAATATAAAATCTTGATGTGGAAGCTGCAGTGTCATGTTGTGTCATGTGGGGCTCTGCTGGAAAGGTCTAAGTCTGGGGTATACAGATAGCCAACTGAGCTCAATCTATTACAACAGACTCTCTTTCTCAGTGGGGTTCCCCCTTTCCCTGATCTGGGACACCCCAGATCCTCTAAGGAGCATCACAGAGCCCTCAGGGAAGAGTACAGGCCTGACCCTTTCCTCACAGAACCTGTTCAGCAAGCACCTGGGGACTCCTATAACTACCCCATCCAATGCTGAGGAGATCATAACCTTCAACAAATGACCTTTAATCATACCTGGATGTTTTTCCTCCACTCATAGGATGATTGTGTCTTCCTTCTTGTGATAGGACCCCAAGCTACTGCATGTAAATGAGCTACTCTACCACTGCATGTAAATCAAGTACCCTTGCATTCCTAGCACTAGTGAGTCAAACACACTCACCCACAAACCCCTCGCCACTGGCCACAGTTTATAAATGAAGGTTGGCTGGCTTGCTCTCTCATGCTCCTACCATCCTTCCACCATGTTCATCTGAAACTCTTATTTATTCTGGGGGAGAATCACCACTGGACACCCAGGTCTTGACTGCTGGTCAAGGCAGCCAAGGCAGCAATAATGAAGCTGCCTTGGCAGACACCAAAGCCTGCTCCATCTCCTCCGCTGTTGCCGCTGCCAGAATCCTCTGCCGTGCTTAGCATGTCAGCTTAAGGAAGAACCGTAACACTTTTGGTATCCCCACGGACTAGTGGAGCGCCACTGCAGTCTAATACTAGCAATTTCATTCTAAAAGAGCTAAATCATAACACTCCATGGAAAACTCCACACCCTGTCCTAGTGCATGTGCCTCGCCCTAAAGTGTTCTAGCCCTTCCTGAGAGAAATGAGACCTTTGATCTTGAGGTCTGTCCTCACTGGGAAGTAAGCAGCACCTAGACCCACCCACTGGACCCAAGCCACCTGCCAGACGCTGTGTCACATAGTATACCCTTTTGACTAAACAGCTTTACTTGCAAATGTTCATTGCAATGAGTCATGGGTCTGGTTCAAGGCCTTTGGCTTCTGCTCCACCATCAATACTACATCCTCACCGGACTCCTCTTGGATAGCCTGTTATTGCCCTGTGTCGTGGAGATCCTGCAGCTTTGGGTCTGCTGGAGTAGCCTCTTCATGCACGCCAGCAGTTCATAGATGGGGTAGATGTTGGGGTGGCCCAACTCAAGGCCTTGAATCTGAGCCTGGGCTGTAGCCATGTTGTTCAGCTCCAGCTCTCCTTGTCCACCAGGGCCAGCTTTCCAGCATGCCCTGGTTAGGGGCAGGGCCAGCTCTCCTGCTTGCAGTTTTCACACCCTCTGACCCAGCTTTCCCATTCCCACACCACCAGGACCAGCTCTACCCTACCGCCCAGGCAAGAGGTGGAGCCAGTTTCTCCAAGTGCCAAAGCTGGTAAGGGTGGAGCCAGCTGTGCACTGCCCTTGGGCATCAACTTGGCCCCACAGAGCAGCCCAGACCAGGTATATTCGTATGGCCTTTGGTGGTAACATGGTCCAGTGGACATTGACACATACCCATGCCGTTGCAGGGCTGTGGACCCCCACATGCCCCCCAGGAGCAGCAGAGGCAGAGACCTCCCATGGCCTCAGGTGGCAATGCAGGCTACCCACATCAGGCTGTTCCTAACCACTCTCGCGTTTCCAATTCCCCCTCTCTTCATAATGTTGAAACAGCTCTCTTTCTCTCCCATCTCTTCACCACATCCTTGCTTATCATAGACCTGTGGGTGTCTTCTGCCCACCTGTGTTATGTGGTGGCTGACATTTCTCTGGGTTTCTTCAGCATACGCACCCACCACTGCTTGACAGCAGGCGTTCTTCTAGGTATCTTAGGACTAAACACAATTTTTAAATTTTTCTTAGAGTGGTTTTTTCCTGCCATTCCTCAGTAGGTCTCTCACTGGAGAAGTGGCATGATGCCAGCTGAAAACATCCTAGTAGAGACTCTGAGAGGAGATATATATATAAGAGCCCAAAACAAGAGGCTTGGGAGAGAGGACTTGGTATTGTTTTAGCTGTTGATTGCAACACTTCAAGAGACGCTCCTAGAGAGAACTGCTCCAGGCAAAGCTTAAAAGCTTTGGACTCCAGCTGAGGCTTCAGGTCCCAGCTATTGCTTCAGGTTCCAGCAGCAACCTTGGGTGAATTGCTGGTCTGCTGAGGTCCTGCTGATCACGCCAGGAGAATCGTCCCTCGGAACTAATATCCTTAAGGTTTCATTATTGTGTTCTTTAATCTCCTTTCCCTATTTTATGTGTTAGTCGAGTTGTAAGGGGGGGGGTAGGCTTGTTTAATAAGTTCATAATAAAATATAGTTTTTAAGAAAATTGAGTTTACAGTTACATTATCTTTGATTTGCTGAAAAGATGCCCAAGTGTAGGAGAGCAGTCAGCTGCACCAATCAGCCACTGCAAGGATGAGGAAGGGGAGGGGAGAAGGAGAGGAAGGTGGGTGTAGTAGATGACACGTGTAGAGGGTTGGAATGAGAATTAATACCTTTAATGATACATTGCAGTGGTCATTGCACGCGCTTTTGACATAGTAACACATGTAATCCTCACCACACCTCATGGGACGGGAAATGCTATCGTTTGTTTTAACCGAGGAAAGGAAGTAGTTTGGCCTATAGTTACAGAGCCCCTACCAAGTGGTAGATCTGGAAATCAAAACTGGGATCTGGCTTTGGTGCTCATCTTAGGTGCTCTGTATTTGTTCCTTCAACCAGTTCTCTGCTTCAAAACATACATTAAGCTATTGGAACAGGGTCAGCCTTATATTGACCTGGGCTTCTCCTGCTACCTACACATTTTAACAGAGTCCATTTGTTCAGTGTGGTAGGGGAGACTGATGCTCACTGGTAGCCAACGGAGCACAGCTGTCCAGCTGCCCGGTTCTAAAATAAACACATTGGTATCTACTATTAAAGATTCTTTGCTTCCCAGTCTTGGAAAGACTGAAATATGGCCAAACTAATTTGTCACAGAAGAACTATCTTGCTGCTTTGAGTGATTGCATGAGCCCGTGGGACCCGGTTTCTTGTCTGTTGAGAGCGACCAGCACTTAATCTCCACGTGTATTTTTGGAATCTGGTCCTGGGTTTTTGTTGTCCTTGCTTTGTTCTTCTGTTTGCATACTGTTAAGGCCTATTTTACAGGAGGAAACTTATCTTTAAACATGTGATTTCATCCAGCTGAAACCATAGCATTCTCAAGTCCTGATTTTTTTCTTTTTTTTTTTTTTCTTTTTTTTTTTTTTTTTTTTTTTTTTCTTTTTTTTTTTTTTTTTTTTTTAATGTCCTGATTCTCTTACCACTTAAATAAGATCAGAACTGGAGGCCATGCCAAGTCAACTTGCCTGACTTCATTTCATCCCCAAATATAGGGCTTGTGGTTAACCATTAAATTCCTCAGACGTATTTGTAAGTTTACTTTCTTTGATTTGGTAGTACTTTACCAGGAGTTTTTGTTTATTTGTTTTGCTTTTAATAAACTGACCTTGAATTTCTGATCCTCCTTCCTCCTACTCCCAAATCCTGACATTACACGTATGCCACAGTGTAGAAGTCAATTTTAGTTACCTGGTGTAACTGTCATCTTGGAGGCTTACTGCCTCTGCCTTCTAACCTAGGCCTAGTCCTGGAAGCTTCTAGCCTCTGTACAGTCTTACCTAAGCCTAGGATGTTTTTGGTCTCTGAGACTTACTGCTGAATAAGCTCACCCTTCTGGCTTCTCTCAGCTTCTGCCTAAATTGCTCTGCTTGGCCTTAGAGGAACTCCAGCAATCTGTTCTAATCTTCTGGCCCCTCCTCATTCTGTGGCTTGTTCTAACTTCACCTGTGTTTAGCTTGTTCTCTCGTCCACCTGTCTCTGTAAAGCTCTCCCAGTAAAACTGCTCGCATTCCCCCTCTACACCCCCACTCCACCCACACCCCCACCCACACCCCCACCCACACCCCACCCCAGCCTCTCAACTCACTGACTCAACCAAGCTGCCTGAAGAGCACTGAGCTCTGCATGCCTCTGTCTCCTGAGTGCAGGGATTAAAGGCGTGTACCACTAAGCCTAGACCTAAGCCTTTATTTACCTGAAACTTGCTCTCTACCAGGCTGGTCTTGAACTCTTCTTGACTCGGTCTTCTGGGATTAAAGGTGTGTCTGTATTGCAGCCAGATCACACAGACCTTGAATATGATCATGAATATGATCTTTGAATATGAGCAACCGTGTTCTGAATTAAAATTACCTCTACACCACCGCACCCTATTTATGTGGTGCTGGCATGCCTTCTTTTCCAGCCAGGCAGGTGCACACTTAAGATGCTATAATGTCAATAAAAGGACATGTAGGTGGTAAAGATCAGTTGACATCTGTGTTTTCAGCACTGGACACCTTAAAGTTCCAGAATATTTGACTGTTTGAGATGTAAAGCTGGGTCATGCCCTTCAAAGCTGAAGGTAAGGATGTGGGAATGCAAGTTCAGAGCTCCCCAACGCTGCACAGCAGAGCTTCCCCATCCATGCACTTTGGCTTGCTCAGTAACTGCTGTGAAGTGAGTCAACAGAACAAACCAAAAGTGTGTGTGTGTGTGTGTGTGTGTGTGTGTGTGTGTGTGTGTGTGTCCCTGAATCCATGCCCAAAGAAATATACTGGTGATAAAAAAAAGAATTAGTTGACAAAAAAAAAAAAAGAATTAGTTGAAGAAAATATTGGCCAAAGTTGGAAAACGCCAGCTCTATGCTACGAACGGTATGCTCCTCAACCATGCAAACCCAGAGAACTTCTAGCCACAGGGATGTCCTTTTCCTTTAGAAGGCAAGCAGCATGGTTTAAGCCAAGCCTCTCCCATCCATATAGAAGGCAAAGCCTACCAACCCTCCACAGTGATTGCCCCTACCCTTATTTTTCTACAGTTACCCAGAAGGGACTTAGATTCCCCAGCTGTGTCTGTTTTTTCGATAAACTGTTTTGTTAGCCTGCACTCAGGTTGGTCCTGGTCCCACCAGTGCTATCAGCTCTGCCTCAGCCAATGTCAGCTAACCTCCCTCCACCTGGCCGTTTTCCCACCCTGCCCCTAACTCTATGACGCAGGTTTTAGTAACAGTTCGCTGATAAAGGGTAAGGAGCTATATAGCACACAGCCCAGCAAACGACAGAAAGTGGGTTGTGACCTCTTCCAGGAACTCTTCCTTGGTGTTTGTCCTGGCCAGTTTTATGTCAACTTGACACAAGCTAAAGTCATTTGAGAGGAGGGAATTGCAATTAAGAAAATGCCATCGGGGGCTAGAAAGATGGCTTAGAGGTTAAGAGCACTGGCTGCTCTTCCAGAAGACTGTGGATTCAATTCCCAGCACCCACATGGCAGCTCACAACTATCTGTAACTCCAGTTCCAGGAGATCCAACACGCTCACACAGACATATATACTGGCATAACACTGATGCATACTAAATAAATAAATAAATCTTTAAAAAAGAAAATGCCCCCATAAAATCGGGTTGTGTGCAAGCCTGTGGAGCGTTTTCTTAATTAGTGATTGATGTGGCAGGGCCAGGCCCATTGTGGGTGGTGCCATCCCTAGGCTGCTGGTCCTTGGTTCTATAAAGAAAGCAAGCTGAGCAAGCCATGGGCAGCAAGTCAATAAGCAACACCCCTCCATGGCCTCTGCATCAGTTCCTACCTTGGATTCCAGCCCTGACCTCCCTGGATGATGGACCAAAGGCTGTACGATGAAATAAACTCTTTTGCCTCCATGTTGCTTATGATTGCGTGTTTTAACACAGCAATAGAAACCCTGAGACAGTGGCTCACTGAGTAGCCTAAGCTGGCCTAGAATTTGCCATATGGCGCAGGCTTGCCTCAAACTAACATCAATCTGCCTGCTCATGCTTCCCCAGTGCTGGGATTGCAGACGTGAGCCACCATGCCTAGGTCAGATTCGCAGTTATTAATTGCCTTTTACCTAGAATCCACAGGCAGGAGCACACCAAAACACCACAAAGATCCTTTAGAAGGCACATACTGCCACATGTACACATTCAATTACAGCCAAAGACGTAGAAACCACAAGCAGAAAACAGAAGTAAGACATACCTGGATTGGCCACAACTTGGCATTTGTCTTTTTAAAGTATAGATAGTCCACTGCTGTGAATGGCTGAGACCCAGATGTTTATTGCAAAGGCAATGACCAGGTGGTCACACTCTTGGTTAAGTTCCAGTTCACTGTGGAAGTAACTACTCAATTCCCTGCAGACCTATACTTAGGTCAAATTTAGTTTGACGTAATATACCCCAAAGATGATAAAGGCCAGAGGTGATACAGGGATGAAGGAAGCCATCACTTAAGACCCTAGCCAAACCAAGACATGGTATAGAACACCTGGAATCCCAAAAGTGAAAGCAGGAGGACCAGGAGTTCAAGACCATCCTGGGTTACATAATACCCTGTCTCAAAAGTATTGGGGGTGTGGCAAAAATGTGTAGCACTTCATGAGCAAGAATGCAACAGCTCCCAGCAGACTCAAAAACACTGAAAGGTGTGTGTCTGTAAAAACACAGACTGCCAGGGACCTAGCAGGTCGCCAGTTCGCTAAGCAAAGGAAAACACAGACCCTTACCCAGTCTAAGGCTAGCCTTTCTGCTTATCCACAGCCGCTTGTCACAGTTGCAGATTCTCACCCCACAAGGTCTTCAAAATTTGCCGAGATCTGATTGTGTGAGTATTGCTTCAACACTGAGGTGTGAACACTCGAGTTCTTTACCATCCTGACCGGATAGAGCATATGATTCATGCCAGCTCTAACCTGACTGACCTGGTAGTCACCCTGGGCTAGTCAGCTGACTCCTTTTAGTAGTTTTGGGAATCCCTGATTATAAGACCAGATGATCCTCTCTCTGATAGGGCTCTCTGCACATGCAGAAGATCACATGACACTGCTGAAAGTGAGTACCTATTTTCGTATCCTTTGTGCTCAACTTCTAACCCATGTCTCTGTATGCCCCTATTTCCTTAAGGTAACCACCTAAGTTCTGCAGAAGGATCCTGTCAAGTCTCGGAAGGCCAAGGGAGATTCTTCTATATACTCAGGGGAAGCCTGTGCAGGTATCTAGGAAGGCCCATCCACTTCCCGACAGGAACTCACATCACTTTAAGGAGGCTCTGTTTTCTTCAGGTGCTTTCCTCGGAGCAGTACAGTCAGCACTGGAGAAGCAACTCAGGAAATTCCATCACTCTGTGTGGACAGAGAGGCAGGGCAGGTTCCTGAACAAGCAACCTTCAGAGTGGTGTCTCATTCTGACTCTATGACAGATCTGTGACTTAACCACGTTATGCAACTCCTTTAAGCCTCGGGATCCTTGATTATAAGACATGGTATTCCGCTCGCTGATGATGGTCAGGACATTCCGAAAGATCTGCCCCCCACCCTCACCCCCCACCTCCCCATGGGATTGAACCCAGGGCTTTGTGAGGACTGACTCTACCACTGAGCTGCACCCCTATCCCAATGGGTAAAGTATGTGCTTAATGTATGCAAGGGGGTGTGGTTAGAAAAAGCTACAGACATGTCTATGCCATGACATGGCTACAGAGTTTATTATAAGTAATAGAAAAAGCAGCTAGTGGAATCTGGAAGGATCCAGAGCTGAGAGAGAAAGTAGACTGGACGTGGCCAGGGCTATATGTGAGAGAGGGGAGAACAGGCAGAGATAACGAATAGAAAGAGCAGAGTGAATATCTGGAGTTGAGACTAGAAAACACAGTGAGAGTAGCAAGGGTTATAAGCAGGTGGGAGGGAGTGGCTGACAGAGGGATGCCTCTGAGCTGAAGGGGACTTTGAGATACATAACAAGGATGCTGCACTCCATTCATATCCCTGAGGAGGCCTGCTTTTTTCTGAAGGGAAACAGAGAAGGAGTAGCTCTTGGGAAGAAGAGAGGTGAAGCGGGTGGGAAGGATGGAGGGAGGGGAAACTGTGGTCAGGATGTATTGTACGAAAGAGGAATAAACTTAAAACAACAACAACAAAGAAATGTATAACAACTACCTCTGAGTAGGGATGGGGAGCCCAGAGGCTAACATGGGCCCTGATATACTGGTAGGCAGCACAGCTCTATGCTCATTGGAGAGTCATATCCCTTTGGTAAACAAGAACTGGCTTCACAAGTTCCTGAGAACACTGGCTTTTACCTAACCACCGGAAATCCTCCTAAAGTCCAGGCTGAGCTCGGGTCTGGATATTTCAACTGCCTATTGGAGTTTGGGGAGCTGGCAGTGCCTTTGGGCTTGACACGAAATACCGAAGCACGCTATCATGTCCCTAGGTCCTTACATTCTTCTTTGGTTTGGAAGTACTTGCATCCTTCAGCCTCTCTCTTCTGGGGACACCCCAGATGCAGGATGCTGCCAGGTGCATCCTTACCTCCCTTGATTGTTTGGCCTTTTTCCTTCAAGGATGTGCTTGGACCACTCTTGCCTTTGGTTGTTTATGTTCTTAGGACAATGCTTACATCTGTAGCTAGAGTTTCTTCCCCCTCCCCCCTTCGCATTTTTTTTATTTCATAGTTAGGATGAAATACCTTTCTTTTTCAAGCTAAATCTTTTTTTAATTAATTCATTCATATTACATCTCAATTGTTATCCCATCCCTTGTATCCTCCCATTCCTCCCTCCCTCCCTCCCGCTTTCACCCTACTCCCCTCCCCTATGACTGTGACTGAAGGGGACTTCCTCCCCCTGTATATGATCATAGGATATCAATTCTCTTCTTGGTAGCCTGCTATCCTTCCCTTGAGTGGCACCGGACCTCCCCTTCAAGGGGACGTGGTCAAATATGAGGCACCAGAGTTCATGTGAAAGTCAGTCCCCACTCTCCACTCAACTGTGGAGAATGTCCTGTCCATTGGCTAGATCTGGGTAGGGGTTCAATGTTTACTGCACGTATTGTCCTTGATTGGTGCCATAGTTTGAGCAGGACCGCTGGGCCCAGATCTGCCTGTCATAATGTTCTTCTTGTAGGTTTCTAGGACCCTCTGGGTCCTTCTGTTTGCCCATTCTCCCATACTTCTCTCACCTAGAGTCCTAATAGGATGTCCTCACATCTATCCTACTTTCCCGGTAGGTGGAGACTTTCATGGGACATGCCCCTTGGGCTAGTGTCCAGTTATAAGTGAATATATACCACTTGAGTCTTTCTGCTTCTGGGTTAACTCACTCATTATGATAATTTCTAGTTCAATCCATTTGTCCACAAATTTTGGGAATTCCTTGTTTTTAATTGGCTAGAGTTTCTTTGAGGGTAGCAGGCACCTCAGTTTTTACCTCTTTGCAGCCTAAACTGAAGTAGTGCATCATTAACTGACTTTTAGGTTAGTACCAGTTAGTGTTTCTGTTGTCATTAAATATATATAAATACATATAAATATATAGAGAGAGATGCAACTGAGAGACAGTGGGAGAGAGAAGGATGGGGGCGGAGGCGAGGGCATCTCAGACACAGGGAGGGAGAGAGAAAACTTAGGCTCAGAGAGCGAGAGAGAGAGAGAGAGAGAGAGAGAGAGAGAGAGAGAGAGAGAGAGAGAGAGAAGAAGAAGAGGTGGCTGGTTGGCCCTTCTTTTATTTATTTTAATTTGTTCACTTTACATCCCGATTGTAGGCCCCCCTTGTCACCTCCCAATCCCACCTTCCCTCCCTCATACCTCTCCCTCCTTCCCCTAGTCCTCAGAAAGGGGAGCCCTCCCCTCCTAACATCTGGTCTCAGCCTATCAAGTCTCATCTATACTACCTGTATCCTCTTTCTCTGTGGCCCCACAAGGCTGCCCAGCCAGGGGTAAGTGATCAAAGTGGGGCGGGGGCAGAGTACATGTCAGAAGTAGTCCCTACTTCTCATAGTGGGACCCACAGGAGACCGTGCTGCCTATCTACTACAGCGGGGCAGAGGGTCCAGGTCCACATCATACATGGTCCTTGGTTGGCGCATCAGTCTCTGTTGTAATGTGGTTGTTCTGTGTTATGTGGCTAATATCCACCTATAAGTGAGTATATGTCAAGTGCGTCTTTCTGGGTCTGGGTTACCTCACTCAGGATGATCTTTCCTAGTTCCATCCATTTGCCTACAAATTTCAAGATTTCCTTGTTTTTAATAGCTGAGTAGTATTCCATTGCGTAAATGTACCAGATTCTTTATCCATTCTTTGGTTGAGGGACATCTAGGTTGTTTCCAGATTCTGGCTATTATGAATAAAGCTGCTAGGATTTTCTGAAGGAGGCAGAGGCAGGAGGATCATGGGTTGGCCCTTTTATATCTCTGTGCAGCTGAAGTGTGTCTGACACACACCTGACAGCTGCAAGTGATGACATAAGGTTGCTAGGCAACCTAGGAGTAGGCTAGAGGATAAGCTTGTGAATAGTTTCCCCCAAACTTCTTGTCCACTTGAACCCTGTGAGTTCACTTGGACTCATTTGGAAAGAGAAACTGCACAGATACAATGCAGTTAATATGGGGTCATATTCAATTAGAGTGGGCTCTAAATCCAATGCCTGCTGTTCTTAAAGTGAAGAGCAATTTGGAAACAGACGAAACACAGGAAAGAAAATCAGAGTACAGTGGAGACAGAATTGTTGTGACACAGCTCAAAGCCAGCCACCGACAAGGATTGCTGGCCACCAGGAGGAGGCAGAGGGCCACACTCCACCTATGAAACACCTGTGGAGCGCGCGTTAAGGCATCCCATCTGTAGGGGTGCTGCATACATACAAGACCCATGGTGAAAGGGGGCGCTCCTCGGAGGGTCACAATCTAGCTTTGGGCAACCTACTTTCAGAAAATCTACGGGTACTGTTTGCAATAAGATTTTAAGGACAGTCATTGAAGGCAATTGACGGAGAGAAAGATAACACTGGGTATGACCTGAGCAGAAATAATAATAATAAAGCCGGGCTCAGTGGTGCATGCCTGTAATCCCAGCACTCAGGGAGGCAGAGACAGGTGGATCTCTGTGAGTTTGAGGCCAGCCTGGTCTGCAAAGTGAGTCCAAGACAGCCAAGGCTACACAGAGAAACTCCTGTGTCAAGGGGGAAAAAAAATCATTATCATCATGATCATAAATAGGGATGATGATGCAAGGAAATAATCCAAAACAAAGCTTAGGAAAATAAATATCTTTTTAAAGGTGTGATGGCTAATTTTGATTGTCCACTTGACACACCTGCAAAGAAGGAGCCTCAGTAAAGGAAATGCATTCATCAGATTGGCCTGTGGGCATCTCTATAGGGCATTTCTCAATTTCTAGCTGATGTAGAAGGACCCAGTGTAAAAGTAACTTTTATTTGCCTAATGTAATTGTCATTTCGGAGGCTTATTGCCTCCAACTACTAACCTAGGCCTAATCCTGGAAGCTTCTAGTCTCCATAAAATTTAATCTAGGCCTAGAATGCTTTCAGCCTCTGAGACTTACCGCTGAATAAACTCACCCTTTCTAGCTCTTTCTGAAGTCTGGCTGACTGGTTCAACTCAGCTGTTCTGGCTCAAATTCCTCTCCAAGCTGACTGATTCAATCTGGCTTCTCTCAGCTTCTGACTGACTTGCTTGCTCTGCTTGGCCTCATACTAACTTCAGCAATCTGTTCTAACCTTCTGGCTCCTTCTCATTCTCTGGCTCATTCTGTCTTCACCTGTGTCTAACTTGTTCTCTTTTCAACCTCAATATGTCAAACTGTCCAGGTAAAACTCTCTGCATTCCGTGAACTGACCTGCCAGGAACTCAACTCCACCACACTGCCTCTCACCTGAACTGCCTGAACAGCACTGACTAGAACTCAAGAGATCTGCATGCCTCTGTATCCTGAGTGCTGGGATATAAGGCCTGTACCACCACTACTGGACCTAAGCTTTTCTCTGCTTGGAACCTGCTCTATACCAGGCTGGCCTTGAACTCAGAGTTCTGCTTGCCACTGTCTCCTGGGATTGAAAGCATGTCTGTATTCCAGCTGGAACACACAAACCTAGGAGGTCTTTGGATGTGATCTCTTGCCAGAGCGGCCATGTTCTGAGCTAAACGTCCTCTAAGCCCAGTCCAGTCTGGGCAGTACCATCCCTGGGCCGGTGGGCAAAGGCTGTGCAAGGCTAGATATAGGCAGCCCTGAAGCAAGCCAGTAAACAGATTTCCTCCATGATTGCTGCTTGAGTTACTTCCCAACGATAGACTGTGATCAGGATGTACAAGCCAAATACACATTTCTTTCCCAAGTGGCTTGTTTTTGTTTGTTTGTTTTGAGACAGGGTTTCTCTGTGTAGCCTTGGCTGTCCTATACTCACTTTGTAGACCAGGCTGGCCTCGAACTCATTGTGATCCACCTGCCTCTGCCTCCCTAGTGCTGGGATTACAGGCATGTGCCGCCACCACGCCCAGCCCAAGTGGCTTTTTTTTTTAATTAAACATTTTTAAAAATTTTTTACATATACATTTATATTATTACACACATATACAATAAACTACAATCAGGAAGTATACAAATGTTACATTCTTAGTGGTTTTGGTTATTTGTATTTGACAGCCTTGAAGAAAACATCTTTCCTATCTTGGTGAGTCTAAAATTCCGAATGTAAATCAGTCTCCATCACATCTTGTCATTATCAACTTAAAACATCTATCTAGACCTAAAAACATCTTAACCCCTAAACAACTAAGCTTCATTGTAAAACTAAGCTACCTGGTCTTCAATTCCATCAGAGACTTGAGAAGGAATAAACTTGATTACCTGAGTATGCCAGGAGTGCAGGTTAGTAGCTTTCCAAATGAGATGTCAGAGACAGTTTGCTACCTGAACAGTCACCCAAAACTCTCTATTATGTTGGAGCCTCTTCTTCAGCCTACTGGCCCAATATATCTGACAGACATATTTATGAGGCAGGAACTATTGAGGACTTGCTTACCCTGTCTTGGCAGAGTTTGGCCATCGACTCTGCCTGCATCCAAGCTCTCCTTTTTATAGGCAGAATCCTGTCTGTGGTAGAAATGAGGACATTTTGCTCAGTGGCTTGTTTGCCACATTCGAAGCCATCTCCATAAGGAGGTTCTTTGATGCTCATCATCCTCTTTGAGGTAGACTTGCTGTTGCCAGGAGTTAACCTGTCTCATTATCAGTGAATCTTTAAAATCTCCAAGTGGCTTTTTGTCATGGTGTTTATCACAGCAACAGAAAGAAAGGCAGAACCAAAGGTCTCATCGCTGGGCAGTCCATAGAATGAGGGCATTTGCTACTAAGCCTTACAACCTGAGGCCCATCTCCGGGACCTACATGGTAGAAAGAGAGTGGCTCCCCAAAATTGTCCTCTTACCTCTTTGCCCCAAATTAATAAATAAATGTAAGAAGTAAAAATAGAAGATAAAGATTCCATCATAGAAACTACTTGCTTTAGGACCAAATGATTGGTCAAAGAGCTGGGGCTAGGGGAGCCAGGGAGTGAGTGGATATCCATTTTGATATACTCAAAATAATAAAACAGACATGTGGGAGGGAAATTGTGTGTTTCCTACTATGCCTGGCTTGAAGTAACTGGAGGCTTCCGTGGCTTAAGCTGAGGCTCATGATGGCTGCTAGTTCCTATGAATTCCAGCCCTCTTAGCCTAGGTTCCTCTGTGGTTAAGAACACAATCCCAACACAGCACAGACTCTACATTCTGCCTCACCCCTTCCCAAGGCCCCCTCCCTGTTACTTGATTCCCACTTCTCATTCAAAAAATCAAAATATCCCAGCACTCGGGAGGCAGAGGCAGGCGGATCGGTGTGAGTTCGAGGCCAGCCTCGTCTACAAAGTGAGTCCAGGACAGCCAAGGCTACACAGAGAAACCTTGTCTCAAGAAGAAAAAAATCAGAATAAAAATGGCCCTTCCCCTTCATAAGGTTGTGCAGACCTATTTATACTGCGTTAATGCTTAGAACTGTGCGCAGACTGGAGGATGATCTAAAGCCTCCTTGGTTTTCTTCACCATCTTGTGTGCAGATAATGCTAACTTGGGACGGCGAATTGTGGAGCTAATACAACGACCTCTCCAGAAAATAGAGATCCCACTGGGAAGGAAATGTGAGCAAGGCCTCTCAGTACGTTTGCAAAATGAGCACTGAGGAGCCCAGGTGTGGTGGAGCACGCCTTTAATCCCAGCACTTGAGAGGCAGAGGCAGGTGGATCTACAAAGCGAGTCCAGTACAGTCAAGGATACACAGAGAAACCCTGTCTCAAAAAAAAAAAAAAAAAAAAAAAAAAAAAAAAAAGGCCCTGAGCCCAAGGGACTTTTTTAAAGCCAGTGTAAGGAAATTGAGGCTCTCTGCTGACCTTTTGTAATTGACCGCATCTGGATTCTAGGTCCCACGAGCTCCTCACCAGCTCACCAAGCATACAGCAAGCTTCCAGTCCGTTTCAAAAGATGGAACAGAGCTAAAGAGCAAGCCAGTTGCCGCGACTGACTTGCTTAGTGTCACTCCCTGCCCTGCAGGGCAGGTTCCAGGAACAGTCCCCCACCCCGACCCCACGCGGAAGACTTAGGCACTTTCACACCTACAGTGTCGGTTTTACAAAGTGACCATACTTGCCGGACCCCTTACAAGGAGTCAGGCGCTGCCGCGCTGGTTTAATGGGCGTGTACCCTCTTTAGTGCTGTCTTTCTGTGAACTCCAGCCCGGCCGGATACGGCATCACCCCCCACCCCTGCTACCCTCACCCCCGCCGGAGGGGAAAGAGGAAGCGTATTCCGCGTGTAGGCACTGATTAAAACACAACTTTGTACCCTAATTATCCTGCCAGGCTCCACCTTCCCACGCCGCTGATAACGCTCGCCAGGCAGCTCTGGCCATTGCTGGCCTCGCCCTGGAGAGCTCGCTGCATCCAGCCGCCGGCTAGACCTGCCCGCCCGGAGCCAGTAGTGCCGGGGACAACCCGGGGTTGCAGATGTGAGTTGCTTTGTCACCGCCCTCTCGGCCGACTTTAGGCAAATCAATCCGGTGTGTGTGTGTCTTGCGGGCGGGCCAGCTGCAGAGAAGAGGGTAGCCGGCCCGATAGCCGCGACCTGCAGGCTTGCGCGCCAAGGAACTTCGGTCCTCAGCGCGGTGCGGGGGAACCCTCTGCGAGATCGCGGGGGGCCGCTCCTCCTTCCTCTGGCGTCACGGGGGTCTCGGCGCTGTCCCACTCCTGGCCGAGGGAAGGAAGAGTGACTCCGGGGCAGCGAGTGTAGCACAGGAGCTGGCCTTAGAGCGCCCGGTTGGTGCAGCGGTGGGGACCTCGCGCCCGGGGTTCCCAGCTCACCGGTAGGTCGGCTTGGTCGCTTGGGCATGCGAGGGGCGCTGGGCGGCCGCGCGAGACCCCTTTCCGGCCCGCCACTTTCACTTTCCCTCGGGGGAAACTTGCGCGCCGCGTTCCTGTCGCTATGGGGCCGGGGAGGCGCGATCCGGAACTAACTGGGTTTAGGCTTCTTGGCGGCGTAGCGCGTGGGTCCCCTAGAAGCAGGCAAGGGCGGCGGTGCGACCGCAGTGAGCGCCCAGCAGATGCTGCGGCTTCGCAGCCCCACGAGGCAGCCCCAGCCGTGAGTGGGACGCCGCAAAGTTCCCGGGGCCCGCGTGGGAGCCCTCCCTGGCTTCGGCTACCAAACCTGGCTCCTCGCGAGGGGACAGAGGTCCTGGGAGAGTCAAGCTGCAGGTCGCGTTGTCCCAGCCCTTGGCCTCTGCAGGGACAAGCGTCTGAGCGGTTTAAGGTCAAGTTTTTGTGCCGCAGAACCCGCCAGAAATCGTAGCCTCCTGTGAAGTGGCGGCGTCTCCCATGGGGACTGGGAACCTCTGGGATATCCCAGCCCAAGGGAAGGGACCGTAGATCCCCTTTACGGACGTGAGCGTGCCTCCAAGATGGACATGGTGTGTGAATGAAAGCACCAAGTTTCCAGGTAGGGGTTGCAAATCTTAAGTGTTATTCCTGTGCTGAGCAAGTGGAAGGATGATGCCAGTTTGGGGCTACATGCCTCTCACCTTTTTTGAACCTTTAAAACTTAAGGGTAATAAACGAGAAGATTAAGGGAGCTGGAATAATATTAATTTGAGTCTCTTGTATGGTTTGAGAGGCATAGAAATCACCTTTTTAAAAACCTCTTATATGCATAAAACATGCACTTGTAATCTGTTTTGACAGCTTTCATTAATGGTGCCCGGAGGAAGTAAGGTCTTTAAAAGTGAGTTATTTGCAGCGAGCTGTCTGAATGGCACTTACTAAGAATCCAGATCTGTGAGGAATGCTGGGTTTGGGTGTGCCTGAATTACCTTTTCCTGGTATCAGAGGAGAAATGACCAGAGGTGTGTGGCACCGGGAAGACTGGAAAGAGAGCTCCCGTGGGAAGCTGTATACACTCTTTCCTTTTAGAGGCAAGTGTTAGAGTTGTTTCCTGAACACTGCACATGCGCTGCGCAGAGGTGGGCAGGTCAAGGGGGTGAAATTAGCGCTAAAGTAAATTCCTTCAACCTAAGCAGGCTGGAAACACTTGCCGAATAAGCTCCCGGCAGAAGGGGCTGCGGAGGCTGTCTGTGGCACTGCCTTTCCTGCCCTCACGTGAGGAGACACAGATGATGGGGCCTGACCCGGTTCCTTTGAGGCTTACTATTAGCACTACATCGTGTGAGTTCAGCTGAGCAAGCTTCAGAGGTTTTTCTTAAGACTAGAGTGGCAGAAACACCACCTTGAGACAATAAAATTGAGCAACAACGCGGGGTCAAAAAGTCAGTTGGGTAAAGCAGTGCGTTGTGTCATTACTGTGAGCTGGGCCCTTGCTGTAGGGGGCACAGATGGGCTGGGCTGAAGCTCGCCTTTTTGGGGTGCAGGTTCCCATCCTAGAAAACGGAAGGTGGGCTAAGGATGAGAGTAGGGGCTGTCTAAACCGAGGGATCTGGGAAGTAAAGCCATCAGCACGTCTGATCAGAGCAGAGGAAAATGATAGGAGAGTCCCGTAGAGCCTGAGGGGACGGTGGAGAAGGGTGTTACTGAGGTTGTGGTGGAGGGTGGGGCCAGTGACATCCTGTGGTGGATCTTCGAAACCACTTCAACCTGTGACTGTCTCCAAAAACTAGCCAGGTACAGGTGCGCAGGGCTTTCAGGCCCAGCCACTTGGGAGGCTGCTTGGAGAATGCCCTAGGGTAGCAGGGCCGGGTCCAAGGAGTGATAAATCGGTGAGTGGCCTGGAGACTGACTTGGCAGGCCATGGAGATCATTTGGGTGGGGGCGGGGAGGGGTGTGGGTGCAGAAAGGTTCCATAAGTTTGGGTGCTGCTGTTCCCAGAAACAGGGAACACGGGAGATGGAGCAGCAGGGATGGAGCAGGAAGGACAGTCGGTTCTGTGGAGTCTCCGCAGCTCCTGAGGCTTCCCGGAGACACGTGTGTCCCCTGTGGCCAATAGAGCAGCTCTGAATGCTTTCCCAAGGCTGTGGGCCACCTTCGATAGGGATGAGGTGTGTAGGGGGTAGGGGTGAGTAGAGATTAGGAGTTGGGAAAATGGTTCCAGAGAGCAAGCAGCAAGAGAGGTGGTGACCAGGTCTGGTGGCTGCCTCCAGCGTGAGAAGAAAGCCAGAGGAATGGCTTCGTACAGATT
This sequence comes from Acomys russatus, assembly GCF_903995435.1. Classification (NCBI taxonomy): domain Eukaryota; kingdom Metazoa; phylum Chordata; class Mammalia; order Rodentia; family Muridae; genus Acomys; species Acomys russatus. The sequence goes on from NC_067166.1 coordinate 18,019,106, forward strand.
TTTAACTGTGAGTGGCATGGAGCCAATGGCAGGGGATGGCATCCAGGAGAGCAGGAGTACCCTTGGAGTATCATGTTTAAAAAAGTTTGCTGCTGATGCTGATGGTAGTTTGATATCAAACTCATATGAACAGTTAAGGTCTTACAGATACAATATTTTGAAGGGAGTATGACTGCAATTTGACTTGTTACTTTGTAGATAACATGAGTTTAATGGTGCTGGGAATACAGAGGGTGACCAAAGTACCACAGCTGTACTTTGATTAGGGACAAGGCCCCTGAAGTGAGGCTATGACAGCTTGCTTCTCGGCTCTGTCCCTCCCATGCTTGCATGCTAGTTCAGGATTCCTGGCCTCTGTGACTTGTCCTGGTCTCTGAAATGACCCTACGGTTCAAGAACCAAGACCTCTGTTCTTCCTTAAGAACTGTTTGAAAGGATTTCATGTTTCCAGTTTGTGCTCCGTGTGTGTGTGTGTGTGTGTGTGTGTGTGTGTGTGTGTGTGTGTGTGTGTCCTGGCATATAGCTGCTGATTTGAATATGATGCCAACATCATTTCTGCCATCTCATGTCTATCATACATAACCTGAGAATCGGAGAATTTGAGATGGCAAAGGCCGTAGAACCAACCTGTGTCCCTTTGGATGGCTTCCAAGCAAGGGCCCGTTTCCTCAGCAAGTCAGTGTCAGCTTCTGAACATGGCTGGGGACCAACTGAAATAAGAGAATCTAAGCCAGACATGGCACACTCGTCTGTAATTCCAAGACTCAGGAGGCTGAGGCAGGAGGATTCATGACCAGCTTGGGCTACATACAGAGTTCCAGAATAGTCTAGAATACTTAAAAGGAGGAGGAGGAGGAAGAAAGGAAGGAGATACAAGATCCACTGCTTGCCAGAGTGAGGTGAGGCAGAACAGGTAGCATCAGTCTTAGCAGAGCTTGCACACTTTGCCCAAGCCATTTAGAGACGCACGTCTGGTATTAATTTGCATTGCTTTGCATGTCATTTGATATGCATTCCCATATGCTGGTAGTTTTCCTAGCAGGGTCTAATATCTTCAAGGATAAGAAGAAAAACAAGATTATTCGGGAATTAAACGCAGCTGTCCTGTCCTGACAGACAGGAATTGTGGGCTTCCTTCAGGGGGACAGGGTTAAGTCTGCACTTACTATTTCAGGAGGCGAGGAAGCCAGACATCACTTGATAGGACCAGGCCACCCCTTGATATGTCATGACACGTGCCTGCTGAACACGAAGTGAGAAAATACAGGAAGAGCAGAGAAGACCAGAGAAGAGCTGGATTATACAAAATGCCGGAAAATGCAGCAGACACCGGTCTGCCTTAAGAAGCTGAGCAGACAAATCCTAAGGTGGTTACAAGGGAAAGGCTAAACAGTCTGAAATTTCAAAAAGTAGCTAATCTCAGATACAAACATGTACGGATTTTGCTGGGTCTGGTGGTGCATCCCTTTAATCCCAGCACTCAGGAAGCAGAGGCAGGCGGCTCTCTGTGAGTTCGAGGCCAGCCTGGTCTACACAGAGAAACCGAGAAGTATAACGTCTTAAAACTAGTAAGTTCCTCCAAATTTGGATTTGCTGGGGAACAGGCCACTATGCCTTAGCAAAATCTTAGGGAGGCAGGATATTAAAAAAAAAAACAAACAAACCAGGCACCTCCTTGCCATATTAGCATACAGGAGTTGGAAACAGGGACCCGTTCAAGGACAGGGACCCGTTCAAGGAACTCCTTAGCTGTGTAGTCAGTTCAAGGCTAGCTTGGGCTATATGGAACTCTGTATAAGTTAATTCATTAGATCATTAACTAAAGCGATAAAGGAAACAAACAGCCAAAGAAACTAAAGATAGCTTTGTTAGTGGAGCAGTGTTCAAATGTGGCCCTGGGCCAGCTGCTTCCCTGTCACCTGGGAACTTAGAAGTACTGCTCCTGAGACTGCCCAGTTGCCACTGTGAGACTCTCCCCTCTGGAGATGATGCACCCCCCCACATCCCCCACCTCCACCCCCCACCACCCGCCAGCTCTCTTATCGACTTTAGATTCTCAGAGGAGCTTTTGTTCCTCTTGACTGTTCTGCTCACTTGGCCCTCAGCTTCCAGGTTCCCCCTTGAGGGATCCCAACATCAGGACAGAGCAGAGCAGGATGAGCTGTCCCTTCCTGAGGGGCGATGGGTCTAACCTCACAGCTTCAGCCTTCTGCAGCCCTGTGTGCCTCAGCTATCCAGGGCAGGGGTGGTTTTGTATTGCTACTTTCTTCTTTACCCTCTTTGGCGGCCTCATTCTGAACAGTGACTCATGCCAAACGCAGTCAGCCAAGGCGAAGAGCTGTTCTCCAGGGGTGCCCCTGCAGCGAGCATCAGTCCAGGGTGGGCATGCAGTTGATGTTAGGGGCCCACACGTTACTCTTTTGCATTCAAATTTTACCATTCCAGATCCAAGTGAGACCAAACTGCCTGGCTAGTTGGGTCGTTGAGGTCCAGGCCAATGAATTAATGACATGGGAGTTTCTTTGTTAGTGGCCCCATCTCAAAGCTAATGAGGCACAAAACTGGGGCCTCTTTTGTTGTCCTGTGGAGGCAGCACAAGAAAAATGACCATGGTCGGTCCTGGCAGTGGTCGCCTTTGAGTCTCTGCTCTTCTGGAAAGCCCTCCTTTTGTATCAGCCCTGCTTATGTAACCCCTATCCCCGGACACAGCCCCTGGTCAGCAGCGGTCAGCAACTGCCAGTGAGAATGGCTTGCTTCTCTTGCTAAGTGTTTGGATCATTAACTTGGGGCCTTAGGTGGGGAGGGGTGGGCTTAGGTGGTACAAAAGTGAATTCAGGAAGTAAACTATGTTCTTTAGAATTCTTCTCAGCTTTATGTAAGCTTTCGGCTAGAGTCTAGATTGAGGCAGGTGTCTCAGACAATCTGGGATTTTAAGTGTAAAAATCATGCCCCTATGTGATAATTAAAGGAATAGAGTTGAATGATATAAATGCATTGTAAAGCTGTCACAAGGTTTCTGGGCATGGTGGCGCACACCTTTCATCCCAGCACTTGAGAAGCAGAGGCAGGGTGTCTCTGAGTTCAAGGCCAGCCTGGTCTACATGGTGAGTTCCAGAACATCCAGGGCTATATATAGTGAGACCCTCTCTCAAAAACAATCATAAAATTTCAGAGGACAAAAAGCAGAACACTGCATAAAAGGAATGCTTTTAGCCAGGTGTTCTAGGGTGTGGCCGTGCCTGCAATCCTACATCTGTAATGGTGTCCTTACCTCCTTGTCTGCCCTTGCTTGCATTAAAATGGCCTCCCTCAACCCAAATCCAGAGTCGCCAATGCAAAGCTTTTCCCCCCTCCAAGATGCTACCACCACTGCCCCTTGGTTTCGATTTGTTTGTTTGTTTCTTAAGTGCTTGGGGTGGAAGCACAGTCTTGTATGCCCTGCCTCTAGTCTACTACCCTACGGCCTCTGCTAAACCGATAGGATGTCGCTTCTCACCGTGAACAGGAAAACAGAACACCTGGAGTTTCCTCTAATGTGACGTAAATGTCCCCTGTGCAAGGGTAGGGCTTGTCACCTTTATTCTCTCAGGGTTATTTGTAGGGGCTAAAGATTGAATTCACCTAAGGATGATCAGTAGCGTATGGGTACGTACAATATAAGTCCTGTGTGACAGGGCAGCTCTCATAAGAAAATGAAGACTAGAGATGCATTAGATGGAAAACTATAAAAATGGGACAAAGGCAAGAGGCATGGCCTCAGGGAGTGGGAGGAGTAGAAAAGTGACCAGGAAGAAAGAGTGAGCTCAGCAAGCTTTGTGCAGTTTCCATGATAAGCCGGACACTGGCTCATTTTGTATGAGAGCTTGGTCTCCTAACTTAAAAAAAAAAAAAAGAATTTATTTTTATTTTATGTTATGAGTGCCTACATGTGTGTGTGCCACGTGCATGACATGTAAGTGTATGTGTGTACCACGTGCATGACTGATGCCAGAGGCCAGAAGAGGGATCCAAATCCCTGAAACCATAGTAACAGGTGGTTGTATCCTACCGCATGGGGGTTGGGAACAGAGCCCAAATCCTCTGCAAGAGCAGCCAGTGCTCTTAACCACTTACCCATCTCTCCAGCCCACTGTCTCCTGCTTTTAAGAGTGTAAAGGCTAGAGTGATCTTGCTCCTCTGATTGTCAACTGCATTAGGTCAAAAAAAACAGAGTGACATAGTTGATGGTGGCATATTGTGTCCTGAACATGAATATACTACACTACTGTTTCTTTTACTTGTCATTTTCTCTGCTATCCAGGTTTTATTTTTCCTTCTAATCTAGCTCAAGGGAAACTAGGCTGTCCTGTTGACTGAGATCTCCTAATTGTGCTTAGGCGTGGCCCATCAGCCTATGTGGCATAAGATGGGTTATGCTGTGTGGGGACTGTGGTGACAGGCCAGTAATGTGTGCGTGGTAAAAGAATGCAAAACAAAACAAAACGAAAAGAGAGGAATGGAGTTTATTAGACTCACTCTGGTATAACTACAGCGAGCAAGGCAGTCGAGAGAAGCTGCCTACACAAAGGCTGTGTGAGGGGCTGCAGTCATAGGGGGTTCTACTCAGGCAGTGTGTCAATGTTACTGTGCCCTAATTACTTAGGGCTTATCAGCTGGATATCTACGGGGGCGGGGGGAGGGAGGGATGTATCTGGTCAGGCAGACATGTCATTATTTCCCTGAGGAATACATTTTCTAGTGTGGGTAATCCCTCCATGGGACGGGCTATATGTGCAATGCAACTGGAGTCACTAAGGGTCAAATTCCTGTGGGGCTGAGCTGCTCATTAAAAACTGGAATTCCCTGCCTTGGGTTGTGAAGTGCTAAAAGGGATTGCAGCTAACTCCTTAAAGTTAACTCTTTCTGGTCCTGCGAAGAGGCAGCAGGGGTCTTGCTCTGAGCCCCAGCCTGTGGTCAGAAGAGTTTGGTTAGAGCCATTCGTTCCCAGAGTTATAAAGAGATCCGAGATCTGTCTCCAAGGGTCAGCAAGCTTTTCCATTTCTCCTGGTGGTCTGCAAGAGGGAGAGGACCTGAGAGTGAGCGGGCACATGGTGGTGGCGGCGGTGGGAAAGAGGCTCTGGCTGTGGCAGTGGCACAAAGAGAGCACGGAGCTGCTTTCCTCTTCCTACCACTCGCCTGCATGAATATCTAAGACTAGGGCGAGTGTGTCCGCTCCCATGTTCCACCTCAGCAGAGGAAGCACCTGACCCTGCACAGCCACCATGCCAGTGGTCTTCCACCAGTTTCCTTCTTCTGTAGCCTTCCCAGCCAGCATCCTGCCTTCCCTGAGCTGCCAGAGCCAGAGACTTGCAGCAGAAGGGTCAGGAGAAAGACACACAGAAGGGACGTGACTTAGGCTGCGAAGATTAGACAGAACCTGAGGAACAGAGCTGGATTGATAAGGTCTTTGCACAGCTGAAGGAAGGCGTGTGCCAGGGGACAAGAGAGCCTAAGAAAGGAGCATAAGAAAGTCAACACCACAGCAAAAAAAGAATCCCAGGAGAGAGACAGTTCCAAATGCTAGCTGCCAGCTTGTCTAGAGACATCGCCTATGTACGCACTGTGGCGATCAGTTGTGGTCAGCCACTTGGCTGAATTAAGGAGGTTGTCTGAACTGGTGAAAATGGACACCGGTGTGTCTGTGAGGGCATCTCCAGAAAGGACTGCCCTGTAGGGCAATGACACAGCTTCAGGGTGGCGACACCTTTCCAGTGAGTCTCTGGGTAAGAGCAGCCCTCTGTCTGTTCCTCTCTTTTCTAAACACGTACAGCTCTACCTGCATCTGCTGTTACCAGAATCCAGCTTCCTGGGCTTTCTAATGTGAATGCAATGCCAGCAACTCAACAGGGAACATGAAGGCAGCTTCAGTGCCAGACTGGGACTGTTGAGGTGCCCAACCTGAGGTCCCAGGCCAATAACCATCATTGGCTACTCCACCCCCATTATTCTTATATCCCTTTTATAGTTCCTTCGTGTGTGCGTGTGTGTGTGTGTGTGTGTGTGTGTGTGCATGTGTGAGTGTGTGTGTATCCGTTAGTCACCAAGGGCCTCACTTCTATTTCCTCGAGGCAGCATAGTGTGTTCAGCTGTGTCTACATAGTGCCTCCAACCATGTGGCGGACACATAGTGTTTCAAGGATGGATGGATGGATGGATGGATGGGTGGATGGATGAATGAATGGGTAGATAGGTGGATGGATGGATGGATGGATGGATGGGTGGATAAGTGGATGGATGGATGGGTGGGTGGATAAGTGGATGGATGGATGGGTGGGTGGATGGATGGATGGGTGGATAGGTGGATGGATGGATGGGTGGGTGGATGGATGGGTGGATGGGTGGGTGGATGGATGGATGGGTGGGTGGGTGGATGGGTGGGTGGGTGAGTGGATGGATAGGCAATGAAATGTCTTGTTTCTTGGAAGGCTAGAGTAGCAATTGGCAGTTGATTGCTGCCAGGAGAGAGGTAAGGTTAGTTTTCATTAAGAGTGTGGCCCCTGGTAATTCTACCACACTGCGGTGGAAAAACCACAGATCCAAGAAGAGATGAGCATCACATAGGAGACTTGATGGGTTTAAAAAAAAAAAGACACAAAGTTGGCCAAAGTCATAGAAATAGTGGAATGGCGGTTGCCATGGGATGGACACACAGGAGAACTGGGAGCTCGTATTCAGTAGGCACAAAGTCCGGCTGGGAAAGGAGACAGTTCAGGGAGCAGACAGGGCTGATGGCTGCACAGTGACATGAGAGTCTAATGCCGCAGAGCCATACTCTCAGAGACGGCTAACGTGACCCTTGCGTGCTTAGTGCCTGTCTGTACAGATGCAGTGTATTAACCCCGCTAATGTAGACAGTTAATACATGTAAATTGGCATTTTAAAATGGTCAAAGTGATACATTTTGGGTTCCCTACATTTTACCACCATGATTAGAAAAAGAATAGCTTTCCAAAAGTATCACATTTGGTAGTGTGCTTGTGTGTGAGTGTGTGTGTGTGTGTGTGTGTGCATGTGTACGTGAATGCATGTGTGTGTGCACAGGCACTTGCACGAGTGTGCCATGCAGCACTTGGAGGGCAGAGGACAGCTTGTGGTAGTCACTCCTTCCACCATGTGGGTTCTGGGGACCAAGCTCAGGTCATTGGCCTTGATGGCAAGAGCCCTCACCAGAGAAAAGAATACCTTTATGATCCTCAATTAGTTTATAAATATAGAATAATAGAAGTTCTAGAGTAAAGGAAGACATTACCATATGAGCCATTGAGGAAAACAAGGTGATGGCAGTAGGCTTGTAACTGAGCCACCAAAGCCGGTATAGCATGGGGCTGGTGTTTTCATGAGGGTCTAACCCCACCTGCTCTGCCTTTCCCATGATCACTATGATTCTCTCTTTTTTAAAAAACGTATATTTTGGGCTGGAGAGATGGCTCAGTGGTTAAGAGCACTGTCTTCTCTTCCAGAGGTCCTGAGTTCAATTCCCAGCAACCACATGGTGGCTCACAACCATCTATAATGAGATCTGGTGCCCTCTTCTGGTGTGCCGGTGTACATGCAGAGAGAGCACTCACATACATAAAAATAAAATAAATAAATAAATAATAAAAATGTATTTTCATTGGGTGCAGTGGCACGCACCTATAATCCAAGCACTCGGGAGACAGAGGCAAATGGATCACTGTGAGTTCAAGGCCAGCCTGCTCTACAAAGTGAGTCCAAGCCAACCAAGGCTACACAGAGAAACCCTGTCTTGAAAAAAAACAAAAACAAAAGAATATGTATTTTCAACATTTCAGACTTACAGATAGTTGTAAATACAGCTGTGCGCCATCCCCCCACCCCCGCCCCCATCCCTCTGACTGCCTTGGACCACAAAGGAAAAAAATACCTTTGTTGTGACTTCGGCCCCAGGGTGACCTATGGAACCCATGGTGGTCACCTACCAATGACAGTGTCTGGGTATGGAGTGGGCAAGACGGCTTTGAGCAGAACTCCCTGTCCTGGCTGGCAGGGCACTGTCTGGTTACTAGACCAGCCGCTTTAAATGCCTGTGAGCCTGCCCATCTGCTTCTCCTGGCACAGGACACCCAGGGCATTAATTCTACTAACCGTCTTGCCACTGCGGGAGTCAGGACTTTCCCCTAGACTAGGCAGTAGGGGCCATCTACCTAGCCATGACGTCTCATTGGTGGCCGCCTCGAGACTCAAATTAGCACCGTTGGTTTCCAGTTCCAAACTTCTAGGATGTGCCCCCAAAGGGCAGATGGAAGGGGTGAGTGTGTGGCAAGAAGGGAGGTGGGGCGAGAAAGAAGAGCTGAGGGGCACACTCGTGGCTCTGAACGGCACTGAATGTCCTTGAGGTGCATGGTCCTGACCTGCCTCTGACAAGCCTCTGTGATAAGAACCTCTCGAGAAGGGCGCCCACCCATGGGGAGATGTTGGGCCCTGTGTGGACTATGGCCTGTGACTAGCAAACAGAGCAGGCTTGCCACGTGCAAGGCGTGTCTAAGAGAAGCCTGGTCAGCCAACTGCGGTTCTCGCCAGCGCTAGAGTTAATTTGGTAAATCTCACAGGCTGCCTTCCTTCAGATGTTTACCTTAAGCCTCCATCTGCCTCCAAATTTAGACGGATGAGAAGTTCAGCATATTTGAGACATATTTTTTTGCACTGGCTATATACAGGATCGTGCTGTTGAGCAAGTACTCAGTTCACCCTGATTTAATTTGAGAGAGAGGAGCATCATTACTTTTTTCCTGCGTTCGTCTTTCAAGGTGCAAGTTGCCTAAGTATGTAAGGGCTCATTTTTTTTTTCTCATCTAGCAAATGCTCAGGGAGGGCGTTTGCTGCTGTCAGCTCAGTGGCTGGAGGAGTCAGAGGCTGAGAGACCAACAGTCTCTTGGTCTGTGCCATCTCTCTCCAAAAGGCCCTAGCCACCATGTTAGAGTCACAGAAGGGAAATAGGAGAAAAGAGGAGTAGCGCGTTCTTCCTTCTGAAAGCCACTCTCCCCCCGCCCCACGCTTCGTTCATTGCCTGCTGTTCTATGTGTGGGGTGGGGGAAAAGTGTTCTGAATAAAGGGGTGCTCTGAGAGAAAAAGGCGAGGGTGAGTGTTGAAGGCAACTGGCAGTCTGGTAAAGTCCTCTCTGTGGCTCTGTTTCTAAATTTTTATCACATCTCTGTTCTGGCACAAGATCGCATCACTATCCATCACAAAATGCAGTCTGAGCAAGGTGTGGTGTTGCACGCCTTTAGTCCTGGCACTTGGAAGGCAGAGGCAGGCAGATCTCTGTGAGTTCGAGGCCAGCCTGCTCTACAAAGCGAGTCCAGGACAGCCAAAGCTACACAGAGAAACCCTGTCTCAAAAAAAAAAAAAAAAAAAAAAAAAAAAAAAAAAAATGAAAAAGAAAAAGAAAGAAAGAAGAAAGAAAAGAAAAAAAAAAGTAAAGAAAAATTGGCTTGGCTGTTGAGTTCTGCTTTTCATAAGGCTGGTGTGTAGACTTGCTTAGACACTTAGTAAACTAAGCAAGCCTTGTCTTTATCTGTCACATGACCTATGTGTTATAGTCCGCTGTAACCTGTGGGAGCTAGGGTTCAAATACAACCTTGCCAGAGATGTCTGCTGGTCAGCTGCCACAGGATTTTCCGGATTGAATTTCTGCAAAGATTAAAAAATCTCTGCTTTGGAACTAACTATTTTGGTAATATTGACCCAAGCACTGTGGATTTTCTTTTATCCTTCCCACTTAGTTTTTGAGTTCCTGGATTTTAACTTAGTATTTATGTATATGCACAAGATTTTGGGGGCAGTTTGCATACTTTAAGCCAACAGATCTGTGTCTAAACAATGCATTCATGACAGAGGTGCCCATATGTGTCTGTCTCTGTCTGCATGTGCTTGTATGCACATATCTGGAGTGTGTGTGTGTGTGTGTGTGTGTGTGTGTGTCAGTGTCAGTGTGCAAGTAAATATGTGTGAATGTACATGGTGGGGTCTGTGCATGTTGCATGTCTGTGTGCCTGTGATGTGACTATGCACGTGTGTGTATGTGTCTATAGGTGTTTGTGGCGGGGGGCTTTGTGTGTGTGTGTGTGTGTGTGTGTGTGTGTGTGTGTTGAAAATCTCTCACAGTATAGCTCAGGCTGGCTCTTGATACTCTTGCCTCAGACTCCTGAGTGCTAGGATTCCAAATGTGGGTGATCACGCCTAGATGATCTTTATTTGATTAGAACAGAAGAAAGTGTTGATGTCTGTTGCACTCCCACTGTTCTGGCTGAACCTAGAAAACAAATGAGCAAGCTCTTCTAAGTTGAAAGAGAGTTAGAAAAGAGCTGCAGAGCTTGGGCCTCTGCCATCTGACACACGTGCTCTGATTCACATCTGTCTGTTCCCGGGGTTTCTCCACCATGCACTTTCATAAAGGCACAAATGTACATGTGGAAGTCAGTGTCTCACACATCTTCAGCTCAGCTAGCTACAGAGATTTTTGTGGAGTTAATTTGGGGAGAATAAAATATGGAGTTGACTATATGACACCAAAATAAATGCTTGCAGAGATCTAGGGGGAGAGAAACAGTCACATCTGCACACCTTGGGTGAACACAATAAAGTTCATTAAAAAATAATAGACAAGGCCTGGGGCGGGGGGTGGCTCAGTAGATAAGAGCAGTACTGCATAAGCAGGAAGACCTGAGGACCCAAGTTCGAATCCCCAATACTCATGTGAAAACCAAATAAACTGGGCATGACTATGTGTGCCTGTAACTAGCATCGGGAGGCAGAGATAGTTGGATCCCATGTGCTCAAACAGGCTTCCAGTTCATTGACAGAACCTGCATCAAGTCAGTAAGAAGGAGAGCCCATATAGGAAAACACCTGGTAGCCTCCTCTGGCATTTGCATGCACATGCAAGAATGCACAATCTCACACACACGCACAGGCGCGCACACACACACACACACAACAACAACAACAACAACAACAACAAAAACAAATGTTTTTTTAAAATTCTAGTTATCTATAGAAAAAAAGAATCCAAAATATTCTTGACCCACATTTTAAGGTTATAACATGGAATTTCAAACACAGCTTGGTTTCCATTGTACCTAAGCTAGATAAGATGGGCAGAAGGAGAGGGAGGGGGTGGAGGGGGTGGGGGTGGGCACTGAAGCTCAAGGCAAAGGTCTGAGGCATTGGTCAGCCTCTCCTTTGCAGTCCCTTGTGCTCACACAGGTAAGCATGGTGGCCATGGCTTCCACCAACTAACATTTGAGGGTATAGGTATTTCCGGAATCTGTCCTTTTAAAAAATGGTTTGTTTTGTTTTGTTTTGTTTTGTTTTGAGAAAAACTCAACATTTCACTCCCTGATAAGGGTCACGGGATGTTATGAATTGGAAATTTCACTGGCTTCATGCTTTCTGGCATTTTTAGAGGCCTGCTAGAGAGAGCTGCGTGGCATCCAAGTGGTCTTGCCGGCTGAGTCATGAACAGCTTCTGATATTTACCTAGAGACATAAGAGAAAACCAAGAATCGAGGTGACCCCCCACCCCGAATTGCTGTAGCTACTGATCAGGAGCTGCCATCTGTACTTTTTGTTGCTGTGAACCAGGTTCCCCGCAACCTTGAGGGACCACGATCAGTCCGGTTAAGACATCTTGCTATCAGTTCCTTGTTTCCCATGCTACCTTACACATCATGTGGTTCCCCCTAGACCTGAAAGACTCCGGAAAAGGCACTGCAGACAGAAGGATGCTCTAAAGAAACAGCATGGAGAATGACTTTCATGTCCTGCTTTTCCACTGAGGCCTCTGTTCTTATTGATTTGCAGGTAAAGTAACTATTCTTTTTTTTTTTTTTTTTTTTTAAGATGGTAGTCATACTTTGTACACAGCTACGCTGAAGCAAACAGCAGGAAAGCTGTCGGTGGTGGCTCACCCTACGAGGGCCTTAAACAGAGCCCATTTGGATGACGAGCAGTGTAGTTAACGGTGCTGAGACAGTGTCACTGGACGTGGGATCTTGGTGGCAGGACACTACAGAGACCATATCTGAGGCTGTGCCTTATGTGTCCTAGGTGCTGTAAAAGCCTTGGAATGGCTTTGTTGGTTTGGGTGTTGGGGTCAATACAGAGCCACTACAGAGAGTCACCCCTAAAAGAGTGGGGGCTGAGAGGAGAGATCTGTAGCACTGCCATGCAGGGCACTAGCTGCTGAGGCTTGGCCAGGGAGGGGTTGGGTGTACTCCTAGGTGCCCTTTAGGAGGGATTATTTGGCAACCAGTCTTTCAGAAGAGTGGGGAGCCACCTCTGAGAATTAACTACAGCAGCTATCTTCCCATCTCTCACAGTCAGGGAAAGTCTGGGTCTACATAATGCTGACGCCCTAGGGAGAATTCTGAACCATCCGTTAAAAATTACTGTCAGCATAAAGAATGTTGCCAAAGAGTAAGCAGCGAGTAATCATCTAGAATGTCAGAGTGGAGGGAATAATGGATGCGTTGCTTCGGGAAAATGAAACAAACAAAGAATTGGCTCTGGGTTTCCCCCAGGAAACCATTCTTCTTACGGAGGCCCTAAAGCCTGACTTTTGCAGACCAGCGTCTTTTTCCTATAGCTCTTTCACATGCATTGTGTTATAGGGCCTTCACAAGAGGTCTGTTGGATTAAAAAACTATTGTTCTGCTTACTGCTTGGGGCATAAAGACTGGCCCATGCTTCCTAGCTGGCTGGATCACTTGAGGAAGCTTTGATAGCAGAGCCCAGACTAGAATGTGGGTCTTTTGGCTTTGTCCTACCCAACAACTATAGGTCCCAGGAATGAATGTGCTTGCTCGGTGCTGAAGATGAGGGAGTAACCGGAGCCTTCGAAGACCTTGTGTTCCTATCTAAAGACAGTATAAATGAGCACAAATGGACTGTGCAAATGGCTCAAAAACAAACATGCAACAACAACAAAACGAAATAAAAACAGGAGTCTGGGTAGGCCAGAGGGAGATTTGAAAAAGGTGATTAGAGAGAACCCCCTCCCGAGAACCCCCCCAAAGAAGTGATATATTCGTTTCTCTTCACTGTGAGAATCCTAGCAGGCCAGGGACCAGGGAAAGGTGGTCTAGACTAAGGCCCTGAGGCAAAGAACAGACAGCAGTTCTGGAAGGTTCCAAAAGGCTGGTGTCACCTAGAGCTCAATGAGGGAAGTAGGCACTAGGAAAGAGCCTAATTTTTATCCCCAGTGAAGTGAAGGGTTTGGCATAGAGGGAGCAGGTATGTGTGGTGGGGTAAATCTTATTTACTTGTCAAGAATGGACTACAAGAAGCGAGGGAGCTGAGGAGACTGTTTTCTCCCAAAGGCAGAGTTGATGTAGCTTAGAGTAGAGTGTCTCCAACCGAGTGGGAAGCGGGCATATGGCTCAGAAATACATTTTGGATGTTGAACCAATGGGTTCCTGCAATGTAGCAACTAATATGCCTTCCCAGTATGAAATCTCCCTACCACTTACAGGTGAATAAATAAAAACGCTTTAATAATAGCATACGTCTAGCTGTAGCTAATACACAAAAGCGAGCCAGCCCTGACCTGAACGGAAATCCCTATCAGTTTATATAGTCTCATGCCCCCCAAGTTACATTGTGATTGATTAAACATGTTTTGCAGAGACGGAAATCCCAAAGTTTGGTTGTTTGGACAAATGGGGAGATTTATACTGTAAAATAGTCTCATAGTTAACCTGGCACAGACCAGGCCTATTTTTCCCACACAGCTCTTAGCCAGGGTCCTCCTGCCTGCTCTTCCTGAGAAGAAAACCAGATAGAAAAACTATTATTCTGCTTAGTGCTTGGGGCATACAGACTGGCCCATGGTTACTAGCTTGCTGGATCACGTGAGGAAGCTTTGATAGCAGAGCCCAGACCAGAATATGGTCTTTAATTAAATTCTACTTTAGTTAAATTCTTTAGTTCCTTTAGTTGAATTCTACTTTATGTAACTTAGTGCCTCCTAAGCAAGTTTGGTCGATGCTCATAACATCCATTGATTGCTCCTGGTTCCTCTAGACCACTGAGAGGCTGGAAGGGCAAGTTCAGTTGTAGTTAGTGATAACCGGGCCATAGTTGAAATTCCTGGCTCGTCTACGTATTACGACCCAAAGTAAGTTACCTATCCTCTGTGATTCATTTTCTCATCTGAAACAAAACAAAACAAAACAGGAATAATGATAGTACCTAGCCTTAGACAGTGTAAGGAAGAAAATACAAATAATACTAATATTCTGCCTAGATCATTAAGAAGGGACAGGCATGTGTCCATGGCCTCTGACAACATGAGGAATGTTGTTGACGTTGGTCAGAACCATGTTAGTGGTGAGGAATAGGGAGCCAGGCAGGGATAGATGCCACCATCTGGAGCCTACATAAGGGACTGGGGATCCTGGCCTCTGTTGAGTCCCTTGACGGACAGCAGTTGACTGAAAGCACATCACTACAGTCTGAATGCGCCCTCCCCAAATTCATGTTGAAACTCAACTGCCAATGTCACAGAATTAAGAGGTATAGGAGGTTAGTGGCACTTTTGCGTGGAGTTGTCACAAATGGAGTTAGTGATCTTATAAGGTGTGAGGGAGCTGTTCGCCCCTCCTGCACTTGTGCCCTTCTGGCCTTCTGCCATGGGAGAATGCAACTACAAGACAGGATCTTAGAAGCTGGAGTGAGCCGTCGTTAGATGTCAAGCTGTACTTTGACCATGGCTTCCCAGTTTCCAGTACCGTGAGAAGCACATTTCTGTTGTTGATAAACTCCCCAGCTTATGGCATTTTGTCATAGCAATGGGAACAGATTAAGACACACATGTAAATAGAGAGAGTGTGTTTCCAACGTCCCAGGACTGAAGTGAGGGTCTGGGACGGGCAGGCATCTTTGGAGGAGGGCTACAGACTCGGTCATTTTTAAAGTGCTTTAAAGTTTTAAGAGTTTACATCTTAGGTTTCTTTGGGAATTGTAGATTTGTTAACTAAGCATTGGTTAAAAAAAAAAAAAAAAAGACCTAGAGAAAGAAATTTTATTATTTAAGTGGGCTTTTTTTTTTCCTGATGAAAGGCGTGTTTGCTGCTGTTAGGAAGAGCCTTGAACAGTTTCAGACCCAGTTGAGAATACGAGTGGTCAGAGTATATTGTAAATGAAAGAAACGGGTAGGTCAGTGCCTGCGTAGTGAGGCTTCTAGAAAGGCAAACCTAAGGTGTATGGGTATGTGGGTGGGTAGGGCTGACGATATGGAGGACATGTTTCTTAAAAACAAGCTGGAAGGACATGCTGTCCATGGAATGTCATGCCAAGTTATGGATCACAGCAAGCTCTATTTTCCACTACTGGCTTCTCGACTTCCTGAGTTTTGCCTTGTTGTTGTTGTTTATTGTTTTTTTTTTTCTTTTAATGAAATGAAAATGAAAACGCATTTTCTTTTCCTTGTAAGGGGCTGTAATTGCTGGCCTTTTCAGAGCTGTCTATCTTTCTGTACATTGCATTATTGGCCCAGCCATGAGGCTCTGGTGTTTTGCGTAGGTGCCGTGTTTACCTGCTTCACACTGGGACAACTGTTAGCCTTAGCCATGTCCCTTCTAGAATAGAACAAAGAGCATAAGCTCTTAGAGAAACTTGTCTTTGGACTCCTTTGCACAACTCCTGAGGTTCTATGGAGGCGTTACGGAAATACACTAGAGCTGAGTCATCCTCCCACCTAATGGTCCCAGTCCAGAATGTTCTGTGGCTAGTGATGAGCCAGACGTCATGGAGAGTTAGCAGCCTCGCTGAGATCAGGTGCTGTGGTAGCACAGTAGCTCGCCCAGCTCTCAATGCAGGTTCCCTCTGTCTAGGAGGAGGTTTGGTTCTTTATTTATTTGTGTTTCGTTTTCTTAGTATGCTCATCTTTATATTTCTGTCCTTATGTAAATGATGACCCTCCTTTGTAAGGCTTTAGGAAAAATAAAATAGATCCTGGCATACCCAAGTTAATAAGCTCTATGTGTCCTATTTTTCAAGTTGCCATAGAATAAAACAAAGTTTAAGGACTTGAAAGTGGGTGCATTGAAGGGAACGCTCTCTGACTGGAGGGAGATTCCAACCAGAATGTTTTCTAAAGTACCTGGGTGTTCTCAGACATCCCCAACTGCATGGTGACAGGATGTGGGCCAGGCATCACTGGTGACTGGATTCCTGGGATGACCTGGTTCCTCTTCCTATGAAGGATCCTACTGGCTGAAAACCAGCTAATCTCTTTATCAATTGGCCTGGGCCTGGGGCCTCAGAGGGAGCTAGGACTCATCACCTAGGTCCCCATAGGGTATTTCTCCACGCAGACTCTCTCTCAGACAGGTATAGCATTTCACGAGTGGAATTCATTTGTCTCTGCTTCAGTACAGTTGTGTGAGGCTTCCAATGGGAACATCCGTCAAGGGCTGAGCCATCATGGGAAATACGGAGATTTTTTTTCTCCTCCTGTCCCATGGATGGGTTTGCATGGAAGGCTGAGTATGTCTGCAGAGCAAAGCCTCCTGGTGTCAAGCTACAGCGACAGCACTTTCCACATCTGGACCTTGAGCCATTTGGTTGGGGTTTGTAGATTTTCTTTTTAATTTGAGACGTTGGTAAAAAATGAACTTAAAGCAGGAGAGACTTGGAGTAAGAAGAAGAGAAGAAGGAACACCCCTTCTTCCATACCATGACCTGAATGCGCCCCAGGCAGGCAGCCAGAAGGGTACTGGTAGGGTCCCACCCAGAGACGCTTTGAGGCCCACCATCATGAAGAAGGTCCCTTCCATGGGAGGAGAGGTTTCTGCCCTGGCTCTTGGTTAGTATTTTATTTGTCTCATGGGCCTCAGCTTCTTTCCTCATAAAAGAGGGACAGTGGTAGTTGCCACCTTCTTAGGGCTTGAATTACACATATAGAAATTCAGAACAGTGTTCCGAGTAAGTCTACCTCCACAACAATGCTATTAAATTAACAAAGAGATTGGGATGGAGGCTTTCAGGCACTGATTTCAAAGCACTAAATTTGTACTGAGGCCTTGGGGGTCGGTTGGAAATATGGGCAGAAGACCTGGTGGTAGCTTACGTAAAGTCCTAGGTGCTGAAAAACAAATAAAAGGCAATAAGCTTAGGTCTAGGTTTTAAAAAGTATTTGCCATCGATTCTTAAGACATCGCCACCTCCTACCTTGATCAGAAGAGGGACAAGGCAGCCATGTTCTTAACATTTTCACATAAAATGACTTACAGATTCTCTTTTTAAAAGCCAGAGGCTAGTAAGATGGCTCAGGGGTTAAGAGCCCTTACAGGGGACCCGAGTTCAATTCCCAGCACCCACGTCAGGTGGCTCACAACCTCCCGTAACTCCAGCTCCATGAGATCCAAGGCCCTCTTCTGGCCTCTGTGGGCACTTGCACTCCTGTGTACATATCCCTGTAGAGAGACACATGCATACACGTAACCACAAAATATGTCAGTTTTCTAAAACCAATAAAGTCCTGAATAATTGGTGTACTGAAAAAGTTCCAAGACGTGTTAAGCGAGCTGGCCACGGGTAAGAAAAGGGAAGAGAAGGCTTCAGAAACCCTTTACTGTTACTAAATTTCTCGTGAACTCCCTAGTTAGCTATGTGACCTCATATGCAGCATACAACTTAAGACACTGGGACTGGGGGGCCAGCTTTCTAAATCCCCTATTGAGCAAAAACGCTGGCCTTCAGAGAGGTTAGCTAGACACAGCTACAGAGTGCTCCTTCAGAGTCTTCAAGCTCAGCTCTGTGACATCCTAAAGCCCACCACTTCCCACTTTTTCTCCAATGTCTGCCAAGCTCTGTAGGTTCCCGGAGAGCCCTGTAAGCATGAAATTCTTTATTTTTATTTCTGAAATTTTGTTTATTTTTGTTTTATGTCTATGGGTGTTTTCCCTGCATGTATGTCTGGGCATTACATGTGTGAAGTGACCTCAGGGACCCGAAGAGGACATTGGACCCTCTGGATGTGGAGTCACAGATGGTTGTGAGCTCTAACGGATCCTCTGGAAGAGCGGCCAGTGCTCTAACCACTGGGCCATCTCTCCAACCTTCAGTTCCTGGTTCCTAAAGGCTGAAACTTACTTGGTACTTTTTCTCCCCAGTCTTCTTACTTTTATTCCTGATTGACTAGTCCTCTTCCTTCTCTGAGGAAGGAGCATCCTCTTGCTCTAACGGCCCCGAGCTCCAAGAGAGATAACTTAAAAGATGGTTGTACAGCTGCTGGTGATGGTAGCCATTGTCCCTGAATGTAGGTATTGGCATTAATTGCTGTGGATCTCAGCACTTACTGTTGCTGCCTTTGAGCGCTGGGAGATCTGGAGGTTGGGGAAATACTTTGTGTCTTCCCTGTTGTGGCTTTAGTGAATCATTATGGGCCTCACTTACCTGAGCTATCGCTATCAAATCTTGCTGTTACTGTCTTCTTCTGGTTTGGTTGCCATGGCTAGGAACTTGTGTCTATATGGTGACAGACCCCACAAGGCAACTTCATTGTCTACCCTGGTGAGAGGGGAGAGTCCCTTCTCCTATAGGAAGTCATGTATAATGTAACCGTTACATACTCCTAGCCAGCACAAGCCTAAAGAGGAAAGTGGCTACTAGAGTGTTTACAGTAGAAGGTAGTGTAGACTGATCTCCTGGGAGCAATGTGGTCAGCTTGAGGGCCAGCTTAGCCTAGCCCACCCTTCTGACTTGAGTAGGGCCTTAAGGCTCCCTTCTATGCTCTATACCTGAGGTGTCAGGGGATTCCCCAGGTCTGGGGTGCAGGTGGCAGGAAGATGGAAGGGTCTATAATGTGTAGGTGTTGGCCTGGCCACCTTCACCTCTGAGGCTTGTGGCTCTTGGGGCTGTGCTGGCCTCTGCAGAACCCAGTGGTTTGGCACAAGGGCACCCTCTGAAGTTCTGCAGGAGGAAGCCAAAGCCAAGTGGAGGCTGGAGATTTTCATCTTCGACCTCCTAGGGGAGCTTTCCCTCTGTGGTACCCAGGATACAGAACTGATTTCTCAGCACTGCCAGCATCTTGGGATGAGGCCAACATGCCTGTTTAGGAATTGGCAGGAACTCATTAAAATCTGAGGGCATGCCACCTCCACGTCCTTTACCTTTTTCTTCTTTTTTTAAATGCATTTTTTTTTCAAACTCCTTCCTTGTTCTTTGTGAATTCTATACAACATGCTTTGATCACAGTCAACTTTCCTCCCTCAACTCTTTCCAGGTCTTTCCCCTCCCCCTGCCTCCGCCACCCCCAACCCCGCACCCGTGCCTTTCCTAGCTGCCCAAGTTTGTGTCCTTACCCCAACACTGAGACATTTTTAGCTCACGGACTGTGGTTGGGATAAGGGTATTTTTATTCTGACCTGGGACAGGGTACTAATACTGGAAGGTGCTTCTTTCAAATCAGAGGCTGCCCCCAGCCAGACAAGTTTTCCTTTCACAAGATCCTTGGTGAGCAGGAGAGACATCCAGAGAGCCAAGGACAGGCCTGGGCTGCCCCAGGGCCTCCCCAGTTTCTTTTGAAACTCACCCTTGTCTCTGGCCAGAGCAGGGAGTCAGAGCCGGTTCCAGAAGCCTTTTCCAGCATTCCCCTACCCCGTTGCCCGGTCCCCTGGGACTGGCCTGCTTCGGGCAGCTAGCCCTGGCTTCCTGACAGCTCACACTCTCCAAGCCCAGGACTGGACCCAAGAAAGGCAGGAACACAGATGCTGAGACCCTGGCAGTATTCAGAGAGCTGGCCTTTATCTCTTGATGTCCATGTGAAGGTGGGAGCTAGGTTGAAAACGGCAGGACAATTCTGGGGGGCCCGTGTCTCCTTAAACATCTCCCTACTTTGCCAAGGGAAAGAGTAACTGATGCCAGTTAAGATCCCCGGACGTATAAAGTGTGCTTGGAATTGACTGATCTCTTGTCTTGTTTTACCACAGCCCCTCTGTACAGGTGTGCGCAGGCTTCTGAGTCCGAGGCTTGGTGCCCTTGACCGTTGCCTCTGGCCACATCTCAGCCTACCCTCTGCGGTTGCCTGGGATCTCTTTCTCTGCTCACTGTATCTCCTCCATACTTGCCCTGGCCATCGGGATTTTCAGTTCCATGTTTATGTTGCTGACACATTTCTCTCCCAGTCTTCACCCCTCACCCAAGCTTAAGTGGTGGCCCTTCAAGTTCCCTGCTCGAAATGTCTGTGTGGAATCCCGGAAGGCACTCAAGCCCAGTGTGGACAGATCTGGGCCGCTCTTCTCGCCCGCTCCTCTACCTTCTATCTCCACAAATGATGAGACCGTCCACATAGAAAGTTGTGAGGATTTTCTCTTCACGTACCTCACACTTGTGTCAACAGGTCAGGTCATACATAAACATGCCTCCAATCTGTCCTGCCTTCTCCATTCCACTGCCAGGCCCATCTTTGTTGAATGAGGGCCCAGCACAGGGGTCTCAGACCATGTCAGATCTTAGCTCTTATTCCTCCAAAGACACAAAGTAATTGAGTCTTGGCCACTGAGGCCCAAGGTCAAGGTTTCTGCCTAGTGTTACAAAGCTTTGGAGAACTGACTGTTCCCCGGGCAAGATGACCCACTGAAAGCCCAAGAACATTTTTATAACTACTCTGAATGAGTGTGAGACTTCCCAGTCTCAAGGCCATTTCGCTAATAATCCCTGTGAGAAAATGGGGACTAACAGAGATAAAAGTTATGCGATATCCATAATCTGTACATCTCAAAGACTGTGTGCTGCTATTTCTGAAATGGGGTTCTCTGGGCTGTTCCTAACAGACTTCAGACCTCCATCCAATAAGCACCTGAAGGCCGGATAAAGTTAGATGGTCTTTTGGTCCTGAAGTGAGTTGGTGCATCTCTGAGCATCTAGTTCCCTCAACTTCTGCCCGAACCACATTAAATCGCTCCTCGAATGTGCTAAGACTGTAAGCGGTACATTATGTCATCAGCCTTCTGCATCTGTGGGTTACTTGTATGAAAAATCAGCAAAACACTCACTTGAAAGACCTGAGAAGAAAAATTCTAGAAAGTCCCTAGAGACGAAACTTGAATTTTCCCTGAACCAGGTGTTATTATGAACCATGAGAACAAGTGTTGTGTTAGTACGGCATTAGGGATTGTAAGTTACCTAGAAACAGAAAGGGCCTGTAAGATATTATGCATAGGCTATATGCAAATATTAAGCCATTGGATCTAAGGAACTTGGGCATCTGTGGACCTTGGTCATCCCCAGGAGGTCCAGGAACCAGCCCTGCTCTCCATCATAGTAGCAACTGTGACTGTTATCATCCACTGTGTTTGATAACCAACACCTCTCAAAATGAGCTAAGTTCCATGACCGGATTCTATTGTATTATTTTGTGATTTGATGAAGGACTTTGTTTCCTTTATCTTTGGATGCCGCGCTCTGGGGGATGTGTAGTGGGTGGTACCCAGGAAACTTTGGATAAACTGAGCAGATTCTCCTCTTTCTATTAGTTAACTAACAGTTACTACCCGCCCCCCCCCCCCCCCGGTCTCCTCTGCAGAATGAAGATATTCAGATGTTGCTTTAAATACACTCTTCAGCAAAAACTCCTCATCCTGCTCTTAGCCCTGTGGCTGCTCTCCTTGTTCAAGCTGCTAAATGTGGGCAGCCTTCTCTTCCCTCAAAGAGGCATCTACTTGGTCGAGTATTCCCTAAGCACCTCGCCGTTTGTAAGAAACAGGTTCCCCCCCACTGAGGACGTGGTCAGGGATGAAGTCAACTGCTCAGGGGTCTACGAGCACGAGCCTTTGGAAATCGGCAAGAGTCTGGAAATCAGACAGCGAAACATTATCGACTTGGAGGATGGTGATGTCGTGGTGATGACAAGCGACTGTGACATTTACCACACCCTAAGACGGTACCATGAGAAGCATGTTTCAAGGGAGGAGAAGAGCTTCCCGATAGCCTATTCGCTGGTCGTCCACAAAGACGCAATTATGGTCGAGCGGCTGATCCATGCTATTTATAACCCACACAATATTTACTGTATCCACTATGACCTCAAGTCACCGGACGCGTTCAAAGCTGCCATGAACAACTTAGCTAAGTGCTTCTCCAATATTTTTATTGCTTCCAAGTTAGAGGCTGTGGAGTATGCCCACATTTCCAGGCTCCAGGCTGACATGAATTGCTTATCAGACCTTCTCAAGTCTTCCGTTCAGTGGAAGTACGTCATCAACCTATGTGGGCAAGACTTCCCCCTGAAGTCAAACTTTGAATTAGTGTCGGAGCTGAAAAAACTCCAAGGAAGGAATATGTTAGAGACAGTGAGACCTCCCACTGGTAAAATGGAAAGGTTCACTTACCACCATGAGCTCAGACAGGTGCCTTATGAATATATGAAGTTGCCAGTAAAAACGAACATCTCCAAGAAAGCCCCGCCTCATAATATCGAGGTGTTTGTGGGCAGTGCCTATTTTGTTTTAAGTCAAGCGTTTGTTAAATATGTTTTCAACAGCTCCCTCGTTGAGGACTTTTTTGCCTGGTCTAAAGATACGTACTCTCCCGATGAACACTTTTGGGCTACCTTAATCCGGATACCAGGGATACCCGGAGAGATTCCCAGGTCATCCCAGGACGTGTCTGACCTGCAGAGTAAGACCCGGCTGGTGAAATGGAATTACTATGAAGGCTTTTTCTACCCCAATTGCACTGGCTCTCACCTTCGAAGCGTGTGCATTTATGGAGCTGCAGAACTACGGTGGCTTATAAAGGAAGGGCATTGGTTTGCAAATAAGTTTGATTCTAAAGTGGACCCCATCTTGATTAAATGTCTCGCAGAAAAGCTTGAAGAGCAACAGAGAAAGTTGGCCACTGTGTCTTCAGAAATGCTCATTACAGATGGAAATCCCAAAGCCACACGTCGCAAGATCACTAGAGACCTAAGGGTGTCTGACACAGAGATTTAAGGAAGATGGAATTATGTGCTGATGCCTTGCCCAACACCCTCTGAACTAAATCCTTTCCAAGGATGAAACTTCTATAGAATTCCATGTGTGGACCTGGAGCCTACAGTTGGCTGGTTTTTAAAAAGTGCTGGCTTTGCTTGGTGTCTCACGGTGTCAGAGTATCAAAAGACACTCGGGAGTTAAATCTAAGTGGTAATTATTGGGAAGCAGGGTTTACGCTCCGAACTGTAGTGTTTCGTGTTTCCGTATAACAACGAGGGCGCTACTGAAGGCGACTTCCGAGTGTGTGCGAATCATGCAAGCCCCTTGCCTCTGAGAAGTGCGTGAGTACGAAGCCAACGCTCTACCTTTTCCTAGTTCAGCCACTAAGACATTTTCAAATCTTTAGACTATTAGGAGCAGGGTTCCACTACCTCAGAGAAACTCAAAGAACTGTCTGATCGCCTGCTTGCCAAAGTATAATTTACCTTTTGGTGCCTCACTTTTCTGATTCAGGGCGGAGGCAGTGCTGTTGGTGTGACGTGTGTAGGGTGGGGTTGTCTGAGAAGGCTCGGGGGCAGGTGGTGGGTGGATTGGGACAGGTAGTGCCTGAAGAGGGACAAAGGGCTTTATTTAGCTTTTGTGTGTGTTACACAACGGTGGCATGAATGGCTTCCTTTTTAATTCACTTGTTTCTTTAAAACACGTGTCCTGATGCAAATAAAACTGGGTACTGCTAGTTGAACATGTCACAGACCAGTACCCCAGGCCTGGGCCTATCATTTCACACATTGACACTATAGACAAGATTGTGCCCTGGCTATAGTGGTACACTTCGAACGTGGTCGATGGCTCTGTTTTATGTAACTATCAAGCCAGTAAGCTTTCTTAGAAAGATTTTGTGAGAATATGACTGCTTTCTCAGTTGGTTATTGTGGTCACTTGCACATTTTTTTTTCTTTTTAAAAAAAATGCAAAATGATAAACACTCCAAATTGGTTGTAGCATTTGTCTCAACTAAGCACCAAAGAAAATGTTATCTTTATTTTACAAATACCCACACTTAAGAGCATTATTTTACACACACACACACACACACACGCACAGAGGGGTGAGGCAGAGGCTCACTGAGACTGACTATGTTGTGTGTTGTGCTGTGGAGGCACAGGCCTGAGAACAGCCTGCAGCATCACAACAGTCCCTGGGGAAAGTGGGACACATGTAAAAACCCCTGTGTCTTGATCACAGCCACTGTAACTACTTACCTGCGCAGTAATCAAGGCCAAAATCAGGCTGTGTGAAAGACTGACGTGCTTAAATATCCTTCCAAATTTCTGTGCTCGGCCCGTGAGGTGCACTTGGTGTGTTTAACAGTTTATAACACTGAGGGCCCTGTGGCACCATTTCTTCTCCTCCTCTTCCTCCTCCTCCTCCTCCTTCTTCTTTAATCTTTAACTTGCTCTCCACCTCTTCTGATATCCTTTAAATAATTTTGTCCTCCACTGCCCCCAGAAAACAGCTATTTCCAAGTCTTTATCCCTAAAGTTTTAGGCGGACTGGAGGATGGCTCAGCAGTTCAGAACACATGCGGCTCTTGCAGAAGACCCAAATTCTGTTCCCAGCACCCATACCAAGTGTCTGCCGCCTGCCTGTAACTCCAGCTCTAGGGGATCCAGTGCCACCTTCTGGCCTCCAAGGGCACCTACACCCATCTGGATACACACACACACACACACACACACACACACACACAAACACACACACACGGGCACCTATACCCATCTGCACACGCGCGCACACACACATGGGCACCTACACCCATCTGCACATACATACACACACACAAACACACACACACACACTTTTTTTTTTAAAGAGTTGGATTTCCCAGAGAAGCTGCCCACGTCTACCAGTGGGTGAGCCCTAACACAGCCACCATGTTGCTCTCAGTGGGCTCTTGTTCTCTGTGCTCTGAACACATGACTGCCTCTTGGGGTTTCCTTACTTCACAAGAAGTAGAAACGAATTTTGAAACATCAGTATGTCAAGACTATAAGATAAGCACAGGGCCCAACTCCATTGTGAGATTTAAACACTATCCTTTTTGAAACACAAGTAGGCCACAGTCGCAGGGGAACCTGTGTCGCCAAATTCAGCTCTGAGAAAAAACCCCGTCAGGGCATTCTCAGTTTCCTCTCCAGCCAACAGCATTAGCATGTTAGTTTGGATAGGGACTAAGGATTAGAGAAACTTCACTGACCATCCACAAACTCACAAGGTCTTGGCTCTTTGAAAACAAATGGTTTTTATGACTCTGGTCATCAGTAGAATGTAAGTGTAACAAATAAGTTAGCATCTAACTGCGCCTCTGTCTCTCTGGAGGGAAAGGGCCCTGTTTCCTGTGTTTTTGGAAAGTGTCTCGAGTTGCTCCATTCTTTCACGCTCTTCTCAAGTGGACCGTAGTCAGACAAGGTGGCAATGCCTTCCTTTCCCCCGAGGACATGTTTCTCTGGACTCAGAAATGTCAGCTGCTCATGTTTCAGGGAGCGTGCCAAAGCACAGCCCTTGCCTTGGGAACCCTGTAGGTTCCTGTTCATCTTCAGAACTGACTCTGGCAAAAGCCCTTCCCCAGTCTGAGAACGTGCAACACTGTCTTATAATCGTTCTTTCTATAGTATTTATTGAACTTAGACTCTAATTTACTTCAAGATGAGTTTACGAATTATATGTGAATATTACACAAATAATGAAAGCTGTCGAAATATATCACGTGAGTAATCTACTGTACCCTAGATACTATGTGTATCGAAAAGCCAGTATTGCTATTTTGTTCTTTTGCTTATTTAAAATAAAAGTATCATTGGAAGTTAGAGATTTTGGGGCGAGAGAGATGCTTTAGCAGTTAAGAGAGCTGGCTGCTCTTCCAGGGGACCCACGTTTAATTCCCAGAACCCTCATGGCAGCTTACAACCATATGTAACTCCAGCTCCGAGGGATCCTATGTCCTCTTCTGGCCTCTGCAGGCACCAGGCACACACACGGTGCACGGACATACATGCAGGCAGAACACTCATCCACGTAAAATAAGTTAAAAGTTAAAGATTTCTCTTGGCTCCCAGAATGTGAATTTGTATGTGCTTAAGTATTTCCTGGAAAATAAAATGACAATGTGAAATGAGTGTATTGCTAAGTATATTCAAACTGTTTCTCTTGATGGTATAATTTTTCGCATTTTTCTTATCATCTCTAAAGCTCCTTTCTGTGTTGTCCCTATTGTTCAGTAATGAGTGCCCCGTGTATGAGTTTTAAATAGTGATTTATTGTTTTAATTATGCTGCTGGCACATGTTAGTTCTCTGGCATTGCAAAATAAAAACATGCTGCTCAAATCAAACTCCTTGGACTTACAAGCTTTCCTGCCTCTGGGCGTGCTGGTCTCCACCCAAGTTTTTTCTGTCTGTAGCAGTGACTGACTGAATGAGGATCAGAGTTCATGTCACTTCAGTGTGAAAGAATTGCAGTGCAGGGCTGGAGAGATGGTTCCGTGGTTAAGAGCACTGGCTGCTCTTCCAGAGGTCCTGAGTTCAATTCCCAGCAACCACCTGGTGGTTCACAACCGTCTATAATGTGATCTGATGCCCTCTTCTGGTGTGCAGGTGTATGTGCAAATAGATATGCATCTGTGTAAAATGAATAAAATAAATCTTTCAAAGAACAGTTACACTCAGAATATAGACCCAGGGTTAGAACTCAGGTTGTTTCATGAAGTCTGAGTCCTCCAGGACTGGCCTGTTGTCACTCTTCATCCTGGTTTCTCTTCCAGGATTAATTATCTGTGTTTCTAAGATTATCTTGTTTGCTTGATAACTTTCTGGAAGTTCCTGAGAGAGCTCTCTACTTTTTAGCCCCTTGATCCTTGGAAAATGGGATTTTCTTTTTTTCCTCTCGGAAGAGTCCTTATCTTTGTTGAACGTGTATGGAGAAGTAGATCTGGGCACCACTGGGGACCCCAAGCTTCGATGATAGGAAAACACAGTTTCTAATGCAGTCATGGTAATGCATCTACCTTTTCTGCAGACATGCACATATGTCCTGTACGTAGACCATGAACCTTTTCAACAAGTAAGGCCGTTTTCAGAACCATCAACATAATAGAGACAAGCATTCCGCTGCCCCTAAGGATGCCAATTTGAACCACCACCAGGCATGGCCATCAGCGCTTCAGGAAGCCTTGGGTGCGTTCAGGGTCATATGACAGCTCTGAACTAGAAGTGGTAGCACACATCTGTGTTCTCAGCACTCGGGAGGTAGAGGCAGGAGGATTGTAAGTTCCCGTGGCCGGCCTGGCCAATGTATGGTGAGACCTTATCTCTACTACACAAAGAAAAAGCACTATGGGTTGCATTCCTATGGGAAGTTCAATACATCTTTGTTCGTGTTGCTGTCCATAAATCCATATCCACTTAGAAAATGATAGTTTCCTGACACCAGCCATGAGGGAACTCTGGCCCAAGAGAATAGAAGATTCCGTTCTATTGGCCACATAATACCCCGATCTTTTCTTCAGAGATTTGACCAAAATGGTGACCCAGGTTGACACATATGTACGTCAGAAAGGCGGCACTGTCAACCTTAGCCCTGTGGTGTTCCCACACCAGCAAAGGCCTCTCTGTCAGCCTCGGAACGAGTGGTGCAAAATGGAAGCTAAGGGGAAATCACGGCCAGTAAATTTGGGTAAATGTGTTGTGTTGCCATAGCAACGTGTGTGTGTGTGTGTATGTGTGTGTGTGTGTGTGTGTGTGTTAAACAGAAACAGCTTATCACTATAATTCTAACACGATGGTAAAACACAATAGTTCTCTAATGCGAGGCATATGCATAAGCACTTATTGCTCATGGCTGCCACCACTTTGCCATGTGGCTTCATGCTCTTTATGGCTGTATGATGGTTGTAACACAATTCATTCAGACTTTTCTTTATTGTAGGTCATTTAGGCTGTAAACTTTTTTTTTTTTTTTTTTTTTTTTTGCTGTCATAGATAACAGTAATGTGAACAGCTTTGCAAATACAGCTTCACCTTTTGAATTATTACTCCCTGCTTATGCATTTCCACAAGGCAAAGTACAACCTGGGAGTTATATAGGACACTTGATAGATGTGTGTCGACTATAGTCTCCTACTTGTTAAGTAGAATGTCGTTTTGTTTATTCTGATAAATAGCTATTTTGATTCTCAAAATAATCAAAGACTTTTGTCTTATGCATGGATGTAGATTTCACCCGAAAACATAAAGGCAGTATTTTAATGTGTGGTTAACAAAGAGCTGTCTTAGAATAATGTTCTCAAAAGAACTTTGATAGTTGACTCTGTTCTAAAAAGGACCTAGCAATGTGTCCAACCTGTGGCCTCACAAATGACAGTATCGTATGTCAGTGGTAGAAGAGTGGGCATCCGTGTGGCCACTGGTTCCACTCTCCCTGACCTCCTGGTCTTAGTCTAACATGTAAGTTAGTTAGCCATGAAGCCACATGGCAAAGTGGTGGCAGCCATGAGCAATAAGTGCTTATGCATATGCCTCGCATTAGAGAACTATTGTGTTTTACCATCGTGTTAGAATTATAGTGATAAGCTGTTTCTGTTTAACACACACACACACACACACACACACACACACACACATTGCTATGGCAACACAATACATTTACCCAAATTTACTGGCCGTGATTTCCCCTCAGCTTCCATTCTGCACCACTCATTATGAGGCTGACAGAGAGGCCTCCCTTCTCACTAGGTGTAGCAAATGTGGTTAAGCCAGTGGCTCTCAACCTTCCTAATGCTGAGACCTTGAGTACAGTTCCCCAGGTTGTGGTGACCCCCCAACCATACAACAATTTTCATTGCTACTTCATCACTGTATTTTTGCTACTATTATGAGTGATAATGTAAATATCTGTGTTTTCTGGTAGTCTTAGGTGACCCCTGAGAAAGGATCATTTGGCTTCCAAAGGGGTCATGACCCACAGGTTGAGAACCACCGGTTTAAGCGGAAGCTGCTGAGCAGCTGAGAATGTTTAGAAGGTAGTCCCCATAGCTCACCTTCCCCCACCTCCTGGAATGTTTCTCAGTGCCCGCCGTTGTGGAAGTTTTGGTTTGTGAAATGTAAGCATGTTCTTGTTTTGATCCCAGGTGTGGGATATGGGTAGCCGCTCCAGTTTTCCACAGCTGATAACTGCCTAATGAGAAGGCATGTGATCTTTGCCAGCTGGGAACTGCCTTGTGCAGGGGTGTGGTCTTTGCCAGTGGGAATAAATGCCAGACCCAGAAAAAGACTGGGGGCTCCAGGAAAGAAGAAGGCTGCTGGCGCTCCTGGTTGCTGTTGCTGCAGATTGAACAGAAGTTCTGCTGAATCGAGGATTGGACTTGCCCCAAGGCAGCAGGAAGTAGCTAAGGGAAACCACACCCCTTCTCCCCAATAACCTTCTTTCTCTCCTACCTGGTGTTGGGGTGTTGGAGGCATTGGGTTGGAGGAGGGAAAAAGAGGTATAAGGAAACCAAAGTAAAAACAGATTTTAGACTACACCTACAGCCTGCAGTGCTTGCCTTAGCTGGAATGCTGTTAGTTACTTAACACTGTGAACACAGATACGCATGGGGAACCTGTCTGTAGTCCCAGAATTAAAAAAATGGAAGCCAGAAGGCCAGGAGCCCAAGGCTCTCCCAGCTGTAGAGCAAGTTCAAGGCCAGCCTAGGCCACATGAGACCTTATCTCAAGAACAAAGAAAGCAAAGAATAAAAACTGTGAACATGGAAGTTTTATGGTAAGACAGAGTAAAAGGATGACATTTGAGTTTTTCAAGACTTTCAACTTCTTTAAATTCCAAAACTTTAGTTGAAGCCAGGTAGTCCTTTCATCTGACAGAAACTCACATCCTCTGAGCTTTTAATCAGGCATTGCTGGCAAATTGTGTCACTCTTAGGTTCCAGCTATTCTGTCATGATTTTATTTCTCAGATCCACAGGGAATTTTCACAATGGGAAAGATGTTAAATATTGTTAAATATAAAGCCATCTGGACAGGCCTTTAATCCCAACACTAGTAAGACAGAGGCAGGTGGATCTCTATGAGTTCAAAGCCAGGTGGTTTACAGAGCGAGCTCTAGGACAGCAAGGGCTACACGGAGAAACTCTGTCTTGAAAAACATATATACAGGGTCTGGAGACTGTCTATTCTTCCAGATGTACTGAGTTCAATTCCCAGCAACCACACGGTGGCTCACAACCATCTATAATGTGATCTAATGCTCTCCTCTGGCCTGCAGGCATATGCAGGCATACATGAAGGTAGAGCACTGAATACATAATTTTTTAAATAAAAGAAAAACATGCATATATATGTGTGTATATGTACACATGTGGTGTATATATTGATATGGTACATATTGTATATTACACATATGTATGTGTGTGTATATAGATTAGATATAGATATATCATATAAAATACTACTCAGCCTGAAACGGGTAAACACCCTTCACCCCAATCTTTGGAGGAGCAGGATGGTTCCAGGGAGTGGACCTGGGCCTTGCTTATGTTAGGCAAGCATTCTACTGCTAAGCTGTATCTCCAGCCCCAATTCTGAGATTTTTTTTTTTCACCACTAAGCTGTATCATACATGGTCACACTCCTCACAGCAGTAATCAAATTTTAAAATCTTCCATTATTTCCACTGATAACCTCTGCTGTCTGCTGTCACCAGGACACAATGAAAGCCTTTGGAAGTTATGTCACCGGTTGCCTTTAAAGAGTTGTCCTTTGTCAGTGTCAAAACGAGGGAATGCAGAACATGAGCAGGGAAGGGGTTGGTGTGGGAAATGTGAAGAGTTCGTTCCGCATCTCTGAAAAGCTGTAGATCGCCATGCAGGACTTTGGGGGTTGGGGCTCCAGGGCGAAATCAAGACCACGAGTTGATTTTGATAGTTGCGGTGGACAAAAGACAGGAGAGGAACCTTGCAAATAGCTGAGATGAATTAGTGTCTAAGAGTTGGCACCAGATTTTTCCTTTGGCATCCTTTCTATGGGGATGGGGGAGAACAAAAGCAAACAAACACCTTCCAGATGCCTGCTGGGAAGGATGCCTTAAGCCCGGAGGTTGTCTCTCCGCTAAAGCAAAAGTTCACAGCCAATGGATTTGGAACTTTGTATGAAAAATGTTAACAAAGCTGTGGTCATCTATCAGTGTCCATCAGGAAGGTTCTGAAACAGACCCGCATGACTACTGGGAGTAGGAGCAACAGCACACACTTAACAAGGGGGTCCCGGGGTGTGGTAGCAAATTAGTGCCAAATTCCAGACAGAAATCCTTCTTTAGGTCAAGAGAAAAATTCATAAAAATAAAATCTGTTCTCCATCTACAGGTAGGCAGTGTGGCATTTATGTAAATGAGAACAGCAGCAGTTCTAGTGGCTGACGTGGACTGACCCCCGGCCTGAGAAATGCAAACTGCCCTCCTGCTGGTGGCTATAGTTTC
This sequence comes from Acomys russatus, assembly GCF_903995435.1. Taxonomy (NCBI): domain Eukaryota; kingdom Metazoa; phylum Chordata; class Mammalia; order Rodentia; family Muridae; genus Acomys; species Acomys russatus. The sequence continues at coordinate 18,050,610 of NC_067166.1, forward strand.
TGTCCATCTCATGTTTCACCTCACTGACCTCGGTAACTGTTCTCTCCTTAGAGAAAGTACTTGTTCTTGAATGAGCATCAGCGCCTGCTCCTCTGAACTAGCCAACCTAGGGCTAGTATAGAATCCTAAGTTCAAAGCAGGCAAAGAAGTGACAATAGAACCAACTGACAGGTGTCACCTTATAGGGAACAGAGGACAGTAAGGACCAGTGTACGTTTAGACAATATGGTGCCAATAGGGCTATTGAGCATGCACCAAGATGGCCAGCTCTGAGCATCCAGGGGACTATGAGTCAGTACAAAATGGCTGATGCTGGATGTAATATATATTTATATACACTGTACATAAGTAACGGATACTTTTCTGAGGCCTAAGGCCCTCAGCCTTCACCTTTGCCAGCCTGCGTGTGTATGCATTTCTGTAGGCCCATGTGTGTGTAGCCACGCAGCTCAAGTGTTCATGGCTTGTGCCCGGGTGCTTTCCGCCTCTCAGTCAGTGTGATGGCCTCAACCCAGCACGAATAACGTCTCGTCTGCCTGTGGCTCCTCAAACTCTCATTGACTTCCTAGGCTCCCGCGACCCTCTTCCTTTCCTGGCATTGAAACGTAGACCTTGTACCATTTCGCATGCCCCACACCACTTGTGGCAATATTTGGGTCCCTTCCTGCTTTCACTCAGTGACTTCCTACACCAGGGCATATTTTTATCTCAAAAAACACTAATACAAAGGCTTTTTAGTAACAAGCAGGCCTATGAACATAACTCCCATGTGCTGGTATCTAGTAGTTCTCTCTGGAATATGGTAATAATGGGTTTTTTTGTGAATATTACAAATAAAAATACTTACCTTTTTTTTATCCCCAAAATACATATTAATGAAAGCTGTTCTATAAACCCAGATAGATCTTTATGGTCTATGTTGTAGCATCAACTTACAAAACATTGTCATGAAAACCAGTGCAGCCTCTTCAAAAGACAATTATATATACGTCCACGCTGTATATAAGTAATGAATACTTTTCTATGTACACACAATCCTCAGATGGAATGTAAGAGAACTGGGAATCCCTTGTTTTCAGGCCTTGGAAGGTAGACAAAATCTCTCTGAACAAATTTTAAAGGGTGAAATTGTAGACAGGTGTAAACTACACGGCCTCCCATGTCCATAGCACTGGAATAAAACACATAGGTGATGCTATATCTCTGGATTTGTTTTTGTTTTTCGAGACAGGGTTTCTCTGTGTAGCCTTGGCTGTCCTAGACTCACTTTGTAGACCAGGTTGATCTCGAACTCACATTCATCCGCCTGCCTCTGCCTCCCAAGTGCTGGGATTAAAGACATGAGCCACCATGCCCAGATATCTCTTGAAAAAGAAAGAAAGAATGTTGAAGGACAATGAAAAACTGAATAGGCCGGATGATCAAAACTGTTAAGCTCACGTTCTGTTGAGTAACAGGAATTCTCTAGTAGGAAGCAGGCTTATAACCCATTACAGCCTCTCAGTATATTAAAGCAGTAGGTGTTGGTAGAAACCATCATCTTCTGGCATGGTCCTGTGTTTAAACTGGTGTCAAAAGGCATCTGTTTATGTTTAACGATCAATAATGGGGTCACATGACAAACGCTCTCTCACACTCACTCCAAATCTAAGTGCAACATCAGCAGCGTCAACTCCTATGACTCAAACTTTGGTTATCTGGTCACAAACAAAGCTTAGATTCTGTGCTCAAAGGTTCGGTCTACAGAACACTGTCAAGTCCACAAAGCTTAACATATATAAATAAATGTAACTGTACAATGAGAAAAGGCTTCTGGGTGTGAAAACCACCCTCATTCTCAAACAGGTCCAAAAAAAAGAGGGAAAACTACAGACTGTGAGTGCAGAGAGAGCTTGAGAGAGCTGGAGAGCTGAGGCTGCCTGAGCCCCGCATGCTGCACATGGAGCTCTGTGTGGGCTGGGCATTTACCCTGCTGCATTTGTGTCTTTCTTTGTTGTGGCAGTTTGGATAAGACTACCCTTCATAGGTTCGTATATTTAAAAACTTAGTCCCCAGTCGGTGGAAATATTTTTGAAGAATTAAGAGATGTGTCCTTCTTGGAGGCCTTCACTGGGGACAGCCTTGGAGGTTTAAAAATACTCCTGCCATTCCCAGTGTGCTTCGTGGGTATGGATCACCATGTGAGCTCTCAGCTCTCCCTTTGTCCCGCCATCACAGACTCTAGCCCTCTGAAACCATGAACCGATTAAACACGTTCTTTTATAATTTGCCTTGGTCATGGTGTTTTATCGCAGCAATAGAAAAGCAGGTAAGACATTTGGTCTGATCGTCCTTGCTGTGCCCTGATTATTCTGTGCCCTTGTATGTTTGAAGTATGCAACTTGGTTTTGACTTCCAGGAACTCAGATAAGAGATTGCCTTGACATTAAGGTGAGGCATAGGTTTTGGTCTTTTAAACTGTGAAGATGTTACAGACTATGGAGACCTTTAAGGTTAAAATTATATTTTGCACTATAAGTTGAATGTTAGACTGGGGACAGGGGAGGAAAGAAATTATCTAAAGTGCCGGGCAGTGGTGGCGCACGCCTTTAATCCCAGCACTTGGGAGGCAGAGGCAGGCAGATCGCTGTGAGTTCGAGGCCAGCCTGGTCTACAAAGCAAGTCCAGGACAGCCAAGGCTACACAGAGAGACCCTGTCTCAGAAAAAAAGAAAAAAAGAAATGATCTAAAGTGATGTACCTGGGAGCCAGCTGTCTTGTGGGTAAAAGGAATTGCTGATGAGCCTGATGCCTGGAAATTGATCCCTGAAAGTTGTTCTCTGACCTCCACGCCCACGCCCTCATACACACATACATATGCACACCAAGTAAACAAGCACAAGTTGTAAAAGCATTTGTGGAGTCACAGAATAAACTTCAGCCTGCCCGTGTGCATGAGTAAGTAGCGATCACACAAGACATCTTTCTAGTAAATGAAAGTTTAATGACAAAGGAAAATGAACAGGCTCCCCTTGACATTTTGACCAACAAGAATCTTTTTCCAGAAAAAAAAAAAAATCTTTTCATAGAAGTTTTCTTATTCCTTTTGGAACAGTAATTAAAAAAAAAAAAAACAGTAGAAATGACCACATATTGAAGAACAGATTCATTAGATAATGAGACAACTCTTCATTGGGTGTAGAGTTTGTCATGGAGATAGAGCGCAGCAGAAGGTGGGAAGCAGTGAGACTCCTAAGAAAAACTACATACAAGGGATGGGGGTCACTATGTGAGGGCCACACTAGTCGTTGTACTTGGTGGCTTGGTCTGCACTGATCAGACGAGCCCACCTGCCCCTAGCATAGCCAGCCTTACACAGTGGCAATTGTAACATGATCTGCAATACCATAGACGATGGAGTTCCGCAAAGCCATAGAGTCTATATTTGTCTATTGGGCACCTACCATCACAGGGCAAAATAGTTTCCATTTCCCCAGAAAACCAGATTCCTTAGTGCTATAGTACTTACCTAATATGCCCTGGGCGGGGGGGGGGGGGGGGGGGGGGGGGGGGGGGAGGGGGGAGGGGAGGGAATACAATCAAAAACTTAGTCCACACTCCCCAATTTGGTGCTATAGAGAGGTGACAAAAACTTGAAATGGGGCTTAGCCTTGATCATTGGAACAAAAACTTGAAATGGAGCTTAATCTTCATTACTGGAAGCTGCCCTCCTTTGGGATTTGGGGTGCTAACCCCTCTTCTACCTCTCTTTGCTCACTTCCTGTCCAGTAGGTGAACAGCGCGGATCTACACCATCTACAGAAACAGCTCCCCACCATGATCCACTGCCTCACCTGGGCCTAGAAGCAGCAGGCCCAACTGATAACTGAAACCACCCTCTCTTTATAATTTGATCATCTCTGGTCTTTTATTACAGTCACGGAAAGCTGGCTAACACACATACTGTGAACCATCTTGCCTAACTTAAAATATTCTCCCTACCCTACACCACCAAGGGCCGAGTACTAGGTACCCACTCCTAAGTCGTCTCTCCTGTCTGCCTTGACGTTTTCTGGTGGGGCTGGAAGGGAGACAGAGTTTCGCTATGCATCCTCGTGAACTTACTCTACAGACCAGCTGCTTTAAAATACTGATTCTTGTGTCTCGTCTCCTGAGGATTAGGATGATAGGTGTGCGGTGTCCCACTGGAATCTTGCTTTGCCTTTCTTACAAAAATCCCACTAAAAATCTCTGGACCCATGTTTCCTGCTTCTCCTATGTGGCCCAGAGTAGCACAGTGTGCCTCTCCTCTCGGGAACTTCAGGTATATGTCCCTCAGTGAAATGGCATTAGCTTCTCCATATCTCTCAGTGACCTTCATATATTAAAACTCCTGAGGGTACAACTGAGAGAGACTGTGCTTTGGGCATTTGTGGTCACTGTTTTCTCTGCGAGGAATGCAATTCACCCTCACCCTCATGTGAGGCTTCACACCCACATGGTGTCTTGCCCCCGTATTTAAGTCCTAGCTCAAATGTCACTCGCCCTGTAAGCCTTCCCAGACCACCCTGTCTAACTGACTCAGAGGCCCTCCACTTCTAACAGCCTCAATCTCTTTGGCCCACTTTGTTTCTCTTTATAGTTCCCATCACACCTAACTCTTGTTTATTTGTCTATTTTGTGTGATCCCGCATTCTTTACCAGTTAACCCAAATTTCATTAAAACAAAGTAGATATTTATAGTCGTTGCTGTGCTGGTTGCAGGATTTCAATTGCCAAGGAAAACGCCTGACAGATAGGAGGTATTAAAGTATCTTTTTAAGGAACAGACTTCACTTGTTCAGAGCACCTGGCTCATTAATAAGCACACGAGCCGTCTGCTTCTCCCTCAGATTTATGCCTCTTGTTGGAGCTGGACAGATATGCAAAAGGCCAGTTCTCTGGATCAATATGACGTGAATTTCTGAAAGGGAGTAAGTGCTTCAAAAACATATCCTGGGTGATCCCAAGATTAAAATCCCAGGCTTGTGAAATCAATACTGAGGCACCTGGGAATTAAGGAAAAGCGTGCAATTACCATCCGTGAGTTATTTAGCTGTAAGCCGTAGCTCTGAAAAGTTGCCTGCTTTGAATGTGGACCCCTGTAATGCTGAGGGGCTCAAGGAAGCACTTTAATTTATCACTCAGACGCAGCACACATCCTTTCGTGAGGGTGAAGTCCAGTCTGAGAAGCATTTAGCAAGTGTTGGCACAGACACCCTAATGTGTACGGATGGAAACTACCTCATCTGTCTCCACTAGCTCAGCCTGGCTCCAGGCAGAGATGCTCCTCCAGGGTGCCTTTTTCCTCCCATGTGCAGCAAATGCTTTGCAGGAATGCTGGGTACCACCACAGAGTTTAGTCTAAGTGTCTCCTAAAGAGCCGGGTACCACCTTATGTAGCATCTACAGCAATGGTCTCAGCCTTCCTGACACTGCAACCATGATACAAATGTCCGCTATGCAGGATACCCGATATGTGACCCCTGTGGGAGGGTCAGTCAATCAACTCCCGAAAAGAGCCGCTACCCACAGGTTGAGAACCACTGATCTGCAGTGAAGACAAAGAAGCTGTAGCAGTGATGACTGGGAACATGGAGCCTGTGACCAAGAAGGTATGGAGGGAGAGAATACCTGCCCTCTGGAAAAGGCACAAGATCTTAAGTCCATCACTGATATGAGAAACTCAACTACATAAATTTCTACACAGGGTGAGCCCAGCAGCTGATGCACTAAAGGGCTTTAAGATATTTTTCTTTCTCTAACCCAAATGCTGCCATTTAGAACTAAAAGCTGATGGATTTCTTTTTGTCTCCAAGTCTGAAATTATGATTTAAAAATATTACAAAACGGAGGGAGGATTAGATGGACGCTTCTGCAGTTAAGAGCACTTCCTGCAGCCGGGCGTTGGGAGCGCATGCCTTAAATCCCTGCACTTGGGAGGCAGAGGCAGGTGTGGAGCTCTGAGTTCAAGGCCAGCTTGGTCTACAGAGTGGGTTCCAGGATGGCCAGGGCTACATGGAGAAACCCTGAATTGAAAAACAAAAACAAACAAACATTTCCCGCTCCACCAGAGAATTGGGTTCAGTTCCCAGAACCCACATGGTGGCTCACAACGGACTATAATTCCAGTTCCAGGGGATCTGACGCCCTCTTCGAGCCTCTGTGGCCACCTTCACACACATGGTGCACATGCCTATATTCAGGCATGCATACATACACATAAAATTGTCAAAAATAAATATTTCTGAAAATATGAGGAAAAATTAAGAAAGCTAGAGAAAGGTGATTAAAAGGGAGATTTGCCTGGCTCCAGATGGCACAGGTTGTAGTGTTCTAGCAGCAAAGCTTCTATGAAAACCATATTTGTTCAGGAGATACCATCTGTGCCCTGTCTGTGATAGATAACAGGGTTCATCATCAATGGTTGCCAGAGGCAGCCTGCAAAACTGCAAATGCTGGATATCCTTATGGAAAACATTTGCTGATCTCTGGAAACTGCTACAGGGGAACAGGAACTCCCAAGACTATTGTGGTCTGCTTGAAGTAATTCTGAGCACTCTCCCAGGCTCTTATTTGTTTTGGCTCCCTTTGTATCCAACAGCCCTCTAACTGTAACTGTATTTCTGAAGTATGTTTTCTTATTAAAATACATCCTGACTTGCTACTAAGAATTTCCCATCATCCTGGACAGTGGTGGTTTTCCCATAAATGACTAATTGGCCTTCTGATACCGTTCCACAGAATTCAGGGGCGCCAGCACTCCCACCATGAGCCTGTCACTGGTCCAGATCTCCAGGGTGGAAAGACAATGCTGTGGACAAGGGACAGCCTCATAGTGTCAGAGCCCTTGGGGGTCAAAGCCTGGGAGACAGTTGTATGACATCCTGGGGGAAACATGGAAGGTCTTTGGTATGACTCTAAATTTCTAGGCCCCTTTCCTTTAATATGCCTTAATTTTTAAATCAAGGTAATATGTGAATAAAAGCAAATAAGTGCAAGACTAAAAAAAATCTTACTTCCCAAAGAACCTCTACTACCCATATTCAACCCCTTCCATCATATGTTTGCCTTTGTTGTTGCTGTTGATTTTCAGGGTTGTTTTAGGCAAAGCTGGGGAGTGAACCCAGCATCCATGGCAGTCATCTCCATCCATCCATACTTCTAAATAGTATGCTAAACAAAACTCTTTAAGATATAGTACTACCAAAGAAATAGTTGTATTTCCTCCTTGTATTTGTTGAGGATTAATTCCAGCCACCTCCACAGGCACAAAATTCTGAGCATATTCAAGTCGCTTACACAAAATGGTGACATATTTAGATTTAAATTACAGCTATCTTCTTAGATGCTTTTAATAGTCTATATATTACACATATAAAATACAATGCAGGCGCTATTTAAATAGTTGCTACACAGTATTAGGACTAATTTTCGAACGTATTTTCTAACTGGTTGGTTGACTCCAACAAGGCAGAAACCACAGGTACAGTGAGCCAACTACAATTCCTTTGATTCCCCTCTGGAAGCATCCGTTAGAGTCTGATTATTCTGGGCTTGTTGAGTAGCTATAACCCTACGGATCCCTCTAGCACTGCATGGGTCTTTTCAATCTCTTGTTTGTGATGTCTTATGTTCTTCCACTGTGTGCTTTCCTCTGGCTTTCTGCATTGTCCTATAACTTTCTGTGTTGTTAAGCCCATTTCTGGTGGGTCTTTTATTTTATTTTATGTGTTTGGATATTTTCACTGCATGAATGTCTGTGCACCACTTGTGTGCCTGGTGCCTGTGGAGGCCAGAAAAGGGTGTTGGGTTCCCAAGCATTGGAGTTGAGACAGTTATGAGCCACCGTGTGCTGTCCTGGACTCACTTTGTAGACCAGGCTGGCCTCAAACTCACAGAGATCTGCCACCCTCTGCCTCCCTGAGTGCTGGGATTAAAGGTGTGCTGGAGAAAGAGCTGAGAGTTCTACACTTGGATCCAGGAAGAGACCGTGAGACACCCAGTTGTCTTGAGCATTTGAGACCCCAAAAGCCTGCCCCCAGTGACAGCCTTCCTCTAATAATGCCACACCTACTCCAAAAAGGCCACAAGTCCTAATTGTGCCACTCTCTGAGTTTATGAGGGTCATTTTTCAAATCACCACAGTGATACAAGACCAGGAACTGAGTTGTTTTTAATAATTTATTTTTCTATTACTGGGGTTCAAGATTACCTTTTGTATGCTACACAAGCATTTTTCTTTTTCTTTTTCTTTTTTTCGGGACAGGGTTTCACTATGTAGCCTTGGCCATCCTGGACTCAATTTGTAGACCAGGCTGGCCTCGAACTCACAGAGATCCAGCTGCCACTGCCTCCCAAAGATAATGAGTGAAGTCCCTCTCCAGATAAGAAAGGACACAAACCACTAACATGGGAGGTGAAAGAGACGGTTTCACCACACATGCCGCGGACATCAAAGAAATATGAAGGAATACTGTGAACTGTGTTCACACATTTGATAATCCAAATGAAACAGGCCAGTTCTTTGAAAGAAAATCTGCGCAAACTCATCAATACTCAGTGTATTTTGTTCTCTGCAGCAGATATCAACATGTTTTTGTTATGATCCCAAGTGTGGGATGGGGAACAGACTTGTGAGAGATCAGGTGATGTCTATCCACTTAGAAGTCGAACCACCTCGTGCAGGGGCGTGGCTGTTGCCAGCTGAAACACATCTTAGGACAGATTCTGAGAGGAGATGTATATGGCCAAACCAGGAGGCGGGGGTGTTTTGGGTCTTGGTATTGTTTGGCTGTTTATCGCTCCACTCCGAGATGCTCCTAGAGAGAACTGCTCCAGAGAACGCTTCAGGGCTACAGGTTCCAGCTGCTGTTCCAGGTTCCAGCAGCAACTTTGGTTGAGTTGCTGATCTGCTGAAATCCTGCTGACTACGCCAGAGGAATCACTCCCAGGAACTGAGTCTAAAAAAGGTCTACTTCTCCTGTTCCCATTAACCTCTTCTCTCTCCTATCTAGGGTAGGTGGGTTGGAAGGAAGGTATAATCATTAAAGAATCTCAAATGAAGTAGGGTTGGAAAAGGTTGAAGCCTACAGTTCTCCTATAAAAACCACTGATAATAGCTAACGTACTATGTTGTTTTAACAACAACAAAAACTTTCAACTTCCTGTCTTCTCCTTAGGAATGTATTACAGACTTCTGGGTCTCAGAGAACATACCCACAATGGGCCACTCTCCATTGCCCTGTCTTTGGCCGATCGTTGTAGCCATGAACCTTGCACTATAAAGCTCCTAGCAGAGCAGTGGAGTGCCACCATGCAGAGAGAGACCGCCTGGATTCTAGGCTGGGTTGTGCCATTCTGTATCCTGGTAACTCAGGTCAGCACAGGTCACCACTCTGGGCTGCCTCCCCCTTCCCCCCAAGCAAACAAGTAGTTCAAATAACTAGATCCCAAACGAATACGTCAACACCAATGTTGACTAGAAGCAAATAGTTTCTGCTGTGAAAAATACCCAAGAGAAAGCTCTCTTTTAGCCTATGTTTTTAGAAGCTTTGTTCGATAGCCAGTTGGCTCCATGACACCTAGACCTGTGGTGAGACAGAGAGCCATAGCAGAAATGTGTGGTAGAACAGAGCCATTGACCTTATGGAGGACAAGGGCGTCTCACAAGAATGCTCTTTGAAGAAGACCACCCCACATATCCTTATCAGCCTGCTTCCTCCAAGTTTGTACAACCTACCAATAGACAAGTCAGTGCTTTAGTCCATTGGTGGATTAACCTATTGATTAGATCATGGCCCTCACAGCCCAGATCACCTCCCAACAATTGACCCTACCAGGTAGGAGCTAAGCCTTTGACACACGAGCCTTTTGGAGAACATCAAACCATAATGTCCCCCAAAAGGAAGTAAAAACACTTCCGCTATGCCAGACCTGGGAGGAGGACTAGGCCAGCCACCCTCTTGGCTGGTAAGGCGAAGGAGGTGCTAACTATCTCAGACACGTCAGTACTTATATAGGGTTGGATAAATACTGGCCGCCTCCTCTTGGGCACATCATCATCCTGGGACTAGAAAATAATTCCTTGAGCCCCATGCCAGCTTCTGACCCCTCACACTCATAGCTCATGAATTGTTTTACTTAAATCCTCGGCCAAAACAACAGATAATTATATTTGACCTCAGGCCTTTTTGAGGCCCTGGCATGCTCCTCTTTCTTGATTGGCTGAGGCAAGTTCTGGAGCTAGAAAAAGTGCAGAGCTGTCTAGACTGGTTACACATAGCCGTGTAGGTGAGCTTGCACCTGCAGTTCTGGTGGCTTGCAACACACTATTCATGCACTGAAGAAACAGGCAGCTTGCAGTTAGGACGGGGTAAATTATGCTCCCTGAAGTGATAGACCGAAACTGTATTCTTTAGTAACTCAGAGCAGGAGCTCACTTGGAAGCAGGATCGTTGTAAAAAGATCTAGTTAAGACTTTACATCATTAGCCAGGCATGGTGGCACATGCCTTTAATCCCAGCACTCGGGAGGTAGAGGCAGGCGGATCACTGTGAGTTTGAGGCCAGCCTTGTCTACAAGGTGAGTCCAGGACAGCCAAGGCTGCACAGAGAAACCCTGTCTCGAAAAACAAAACAAAACAAAACAAAAAAGACTTTACATCACTGTTCTGCAGTCATGAGGCAAGGAAGGCTATGTTACCCAGACTCTCAGGGGAGCCGGACCCTCCTGGTGCAGTCGTCTGGCCTCCAAGACTATTTCTTTCTCTTGAGCTACCCAAACCGTGAGGCTCACTTTCTTATGGTAGCCCTAGGAATTTAATGCACCAGATACACCTGCAAAGAAAGCCAGGCCAAGCTGCCTTCAGTTACCACCGGCTATCACATAATCAGACATCAGCACAGTGTTGGAGCCCGAGAAACCCTGAATGTAATTAAATGGTCATCAATTTTTAAACCCTCAGCTGGCCAGGAAGTTTGTTTTATACCCCTGATGCATCCCTGTCATCAACCCAGCTTCGTTTAAAACACACAACTTTACTCCTTGGTGCTGCCTGATGTTCTGACCAACATGTATGTTAATAGCTAATCTCAAAAAGAAAGAAAGAAAGAAAAGGAAAAAAAGAAAGAAAGAAAAAACAGAATCAGAAAGCCATACTGCCCCGATATGGAACCCTTGCCCCAGTGTTCCCACCTGGACCAGCATCAAGCTACTCTTGAGGACGCAGGTAGGACAGGTGCACAGTGGCAGACTGTTACATTCTGTTTCTACCACATGGATGGTATTGGGAACACTGACGTTAACATAATGCAATAATGAAAGTATGGGTGTGGGTCTACCAAAAGACACACCACAGGAAGACTAACAGGAGCCAAGCATAGCAGTGCATCAGTGCCCACGTGTGCACGGGAGCCGTGCAATGTTGGAAATTCAAAGAAAGGGTAGGTGGTTGACACAAATACTATCCTTACAGACTGCTGAAGTGGAGGGCTGTAGGCCATTCTTGGTGATAGTAAGTAGGGCAGGGAATAAGCTTGGAGAACAATCAGAGACCTGGAATAAAGTTCCTCTGGACTCCGGTGTGGACAGAAAGAAAAAACTTTATCTTTTCCTCTGTGAACACGAAGGCGTCTGACATCTTCGTTCCTCTTCCACAGGCTGTCCTTCAGGTGGATAAGACATTCAGAGAAGCTCTGACCTGTATGTCCTACTCCCCAGGGGCTCCCAGTTCCCTGTGTGATGCGACATATTTGAGGGTATCGCTTACTGAGCCCCTCAGAGAGCTATGTCCTGACAGCATCTTTGCCAAATTACCATCAAGCTTACGAAACTTCTGACCTACCTAAGCACTTCGTGGGAAAACCCAGGCTTCACAAAGAATCCAGGTAAGCAAGTGTAGCAGAAGTCCTCCTGTTGATGTCTCATCAGCATCCATGCTGGATCAGCTTCCTCATTTTCCATCTCCTCCAGGAGATGTCTGTCTTCACCAACAGTCTGTTAGGTCAGTTTTGCTAGAGTACACATACACACACACACACACACACACACACACACACACACACACCTGTGTTTCTTCTCAGTAATCTTCCATCCACTGACACCCACCTTGCTCCTTGGTCACAATTCCCACTGGCTCATGTTGACCTCAAGTTCTCTCTTCTGCTCCAAGATGCATTGCAGTGGGCTACAACTGTTGTGACGATTCCAAATCCTTCCTGTGCTTTAGCAAGCAGCAGGAACATTTTTTTCCCCTTTAAGAATCTCTAACCAGGATAAAGAAACTGTGGTACATTTACACCATGGAATACTACTCAGCTATTAAAAACAGGGAAATCCAGAAATTTGTGGACAAAATGGATGGGACTAGAAATGATCATACTGAGTTAACCCAGAAGCAGAAGGACTCACATGGTCTATACTCACTTATAACTGGGCACTATCCCAAAAGACATGTCCACCAGGAGAGTGGGATAGATGTGAGGGCATCCTACTGAGACTCTAGGTAAGAGAAATAGAGGAGATGGGGAAATAGAAGGACCCAGAGGGTCCTAGAAACCTACAAGAAGAACATCGTGAAGGGTGGATCGGGACCCAGGGGGTTCTGCTCAAACTATTGCACTAACCAAGGACAATACAAGTAGTAAATATCAAACCCCTACTATGATCTACCCAGTGGTCAGGACATTCTCCACAGTTATGTGAAGAGTGGAGAGTGACTCTGACATGAACTCTGGTGCCCCATATTTGCCCACCTCCCCTTGGTGTGGAGCCCTGATGGCACTCAAAGAAAGAATATCAAGATGAGACTTGATAGCCTATGACCATTTAGTGGGAGAGGAGGTCCCCCTCGGTCACAGACCTAGGGGAGGGGAATAGGGTGAAAGCAGGAGGGAGGAAGGAATGGGAGGATACAAGTGATGGGATAACAATTGAGTTATAATCTGAATAAATTAATAAAATTAAAAATTTCAAAAAGAGAATCTCTAACCACGCCAGGTGTGGTGGCGCACACCTATAATCCCAGCACTCAGGGAGGCAGAGGAAGGCAGATTTCTGTGAGTTCGAGGCCAGCCTGGTCTACAAAGTCCAGGACAGCCAAGGCTGCCCAGAGAAACCTTGTCTCACAAAACCAAACAACAACTCTAACCTTTGTTTGACCCATAGCTATTAATAGCACATGGAATTGGGAAGGCTTCCACTACCAGGGACTAACTTCCGTTCTATGCCTCAGCTAGAATTTTCACTGCTTGGTTTATTGCTCAAGGATGGGAACATTACAGAAATAAAAAGAACCTTCAGTCCCTGTGAGTAAGCCCAACCTAAAACAAATTCAATTTTCAGTTATATAAAAAGTCATGTCGTTTAAGAAAATGACAGTTAGCACAAAAATGATGGAAATTTTGCACTTGGTTCTTAGCAAGCTGTAGGAAAACAGTGAGCTTAAGATTCCAGGCGTGCACACATGCAGAGAGGTAGGCTGATTGGCTTTAAAGGACAGATAACAAATAAGTCATACGCCTGAGAAGTATTTATGACACATAGGGACATTTTTTTCTTTGTTTCAAAAGAACACCATTTAATGTTGGTCTTGTGACTCTGAGAGAAAAATACCTCTGCTCCTAACTCCAGGTCTGCTGTCTCATTTATAAAACATGCAAGAGTCCCTGTAGGTAATTCCACTCGTACGCATTAAATTCCACTCCACGTGTGCTCTCTTTGCTGTCCTTAAGAAATAAAAGTTAGAAACGAAAAACTGACAAAGCACACCTCAGGGGGACATGCTGGAATGTGCGTCGCTTTGGGAGCCGCGACGCTGCGGCTTTGGGGCTTTGTCCACTTCTCTGGGTTTCTGCCTCTTTATCTGTGGAACACAGATGTTCGTGGAAATGGGTTTCTCTTTCAAAGAGAGCTGGTGAAATGGCTCAGCGGGTAACGGCTTATGCTTCCAAGCTTGACAGCCTGAGTGTGAGCCCCAAAACCCACATGGTAGCTGAAGAGAGCACACTTCCACAAGTTGTCCTCCAATCTTGACACACGTGCCATAGCAGGCACATATGTGCACATACGCATGCGCGTGCGCGGGGACACGCACACACAAATGAATAAATGTAATGTTTGTTTAAATGGGTCACAGATCCACAGGGGAGACTTGAGATAATCTAGGCACCCATCTAGTTTTAGCATTCTGTGATTTTTGTTACGTAAGCAAGGTGTCGGACGTAGCAGAAAATCATGCTTCCAGCTGTGTGTGACAGGGACACTGACTCCCCGGTGGCTTCATTATTGAGGATTTCTTCATAACTAAAGGGCTTATGGGCAGCTGTGCCATTGATTTAATTGTTCAACAGTGCCAGGGGTAGTAAGTTCTTCATCTTCCTTTTAAAATAGCTTTTTAAAAGGTATAATTGACAGATAATGAACTTCACATGAAGTGTACAATCTGATAAATTTTGACCCTTGATATAAGCATGAAGCCAACACAGCGACTGAGAGAGTGAAACACCGCCCCCCGCCCCGCAGTGACCTTTTTAATCTCCTCCTGTGTCTCTCCTTATATTTAAAGAACCATGAGCCCATTTTCTATCTCTGTAGGCATGCCTCAACGTAAGCCCATGGCAAGATGATAATGCCCTTCCTGTACCTAACCTGCCATGCACTGCAGCACCACTTGCTGTGAAAGTAACTTTGATTCTCCTGGCTCAGTTGTTGTCTGGGAGACTTACAACCTTCTCCTGCTAACCTGGGCCTAGTCCTAGAAACTTCTAGCCTCCATACAATCTAACCACGCCTAGAATGTTTTCAGCCTCTGAGACTTACTGCTTAATAAGCTCACCCTTTCTTGTTCTTTCTAGGCTCTGGGCTGGCTGGTTCAACTGAACTGTTCTGGCTCAAACTCTTCTCCCAGCTGACTGATTTAATCTGGCTTCTCTCTTGGCCTGGAATTGCTCTGCTAACTCAACAATCTGCTCTCATCTGGCTTCTCATTTTCTGGCTTGTTCTGTCTTCACCTGAGTTCTCTCTCTCTCTCTCTCTCTCTCTCTCTCTCTCTCTCTCTCTCTCTCTCTCTCTCTCTCTCTCTCTCTCTCTGCAACCCATTTCTCCATTACTGTCCTGGTACAAATCCCTCTTTTGTAGCTTCCCTTTCCTTTCTGTCCTCATGAAAGTTGGCTATCCTATTCTGTCAAATCTTCTCCGATTCTTCACCTTTTTGGCCACTCAATTAGACATCATTTTCAAACATGGGTGCTTCTTCTACCTACTAACTTTACCTTTATATGGGATTGAACACATGTATCACCATGCCTGGGCCTAAGCTTTTCTTTACCCGATACTTTCTCTATACCAGGCTGGCCTTGAACTCAGATCTATTTGCCTTTGTCACCTGGATTAAAGGCATGTCTGTATTCCAGGCAGAACACACAGACCTAGAAGGTCTTTGGATGTGATCTCTTGCCAGAGCAGCCATGTTCTGAATCATCGCTCCTCTGCAGCTTGCCTCCTTGCGCAACGATGTGGCTGCATGGCAGCTCAGCTTGCTGCTGCCACATATTGTCAGTTCACAGCGCTTTTGCACCACCACAAACTTGAAAAAGCCCTAGACCAAGTCACTGAAAATCAGGAACCGGATGCATGAGTAGTTCATGTTTTCTAGAACTTTGGGTAATTGGAATGAACAGGGTATACTCCCTTCTGTCTGGCTTTTTCACCCAACAGAGTTAAGATTTATGTTGGAGTATGTATCAATGGGTTATTTCATAGGATGTTTTGTTCTGTGGATATGCCACAATTGGCATATTCATTCACTTACCGTGGTGGTTTGAATGAGTTTTGTCCCTCGCCAGCTCCTGTCCTTGAGCGCTTGGTCTCCAGCTGGTGGAGATGTTTGGGGAGCCTATGCAACATGTATGCAGAGGAGTTTGCTAGAGGAACTGTGTCACCTGGGGTAGACATGGGGGGTTTATAACCTCTTTCCACTCTCATTTCACTCACTCTGCTTCTGGTCTGCAGATGAAGATGTGATCTCTCAGCTTCCTGCTCTGTGGGGCCGTTAGCTGCCATGACATCCTTGTCAATGTGGACTCTGCTCCTGGAACCATTAGCCAAAATAAACTCTCCCATAAGTTGCCTTTGCTCATTTTTTAAAAAAATACTTATTTATTATGTATACAGTGTTCTGCCTGCATGTACACCTGCAGGCCAGAAGAGGGCACCAGATCTCATTATAGATGGTTGTGAGCCACCATGTGGATGCTGGGAATCAAACTCAGGACCTTTGGAAGAGCAGCCAGTGCTTTTAACCTCTGAGCCATCTCTCCAGTCCCTCATTATTTTTTTCAATCAGCAAGGGAGGTAACTGATATCCTTATCAGAGAACATTTAGAGTGTCTTGTTTTTTACCGTTACAGATATAGGTAAAAGTCTGTGCACAGACATACACCTTTTCTCCTTTTCAGCATCTAGGGGTACGATGACTGGACTGCATGGCACCCCAGGATGGCATCTGCCATTTTATATCCCTCCAGCACTGCTTTAGAGTTCCAGTTCCACATCCTTGCCATCACTTCCTCTCTAGACTTTCTAAAGCTGTACGTTGCATCTCTTCTCATCAAAGTGGCTACCCAGAATTTCACCCACCTTTTAAGGGCTTGTTTGTATTTGACTGTTGTCTATCTCGACCAAGTTTTAAGCTATGAATTCTTTAATATCAGACATATGATTTGCAGTATTGCTTGCTAATATGTGGTTGTGTTTTGACTGTACTTTTCAAAAGGGGGTTTACTTGTTGTTGTAGTTGCTGTTGTTGTTGTTATACATATAGCTATATGTTATAAAGCACAGGGCTTTGTGCTTGCTAGGCAGCTGCTCTACCAATTTAGCTAGATTCCCAACCCCTCCAAACCAAAATTTTTAAATGGTCACCTTGTCAATTTTCTGTAAAATTCCTTTAAGCGCCGTGCTTGTGTGTTGTAGCTAAGAAATCTTTCTGATCTAAGTCCATCTTTCCATGGAAGTTTTATAGTTTTGGATTTCACATCTGTATCTATTGATTTTTCAGTCAGCCTTCTCATTTATTTATGTGTGTCTGTGTGAGTGTATGTGTGCGTGTGGAGTGCAAGTGCCTCTATATGTATGGGAGGGCCAAAGTAGGGCATCAGGCATCCTCCTCTGTCACTCTCCTCATGTTCCTTTGAGATGGGTCGCTCACTAACCTTAGGGGCTGAGTTTTCTTTGCTAAGCCAAAACCAGCAAGCCCCCGAGATCCTTCTGTCACCATCCGTGCTTCAGAGCTGGGTTACAGGCGTTTGTGAAACAGAAGCTTGTGTCTGAGGGTAGGATGTAAACATTGGTCCTCAGGATTGCACAGCACACTACTGACAGGGTAGGATGTAAACACTGGTCCTCAGGATTGCACAGCACACTACTGACAGGGTAGGATGTAGACATTGGTCCTCAGGATTGCACAGCATATTCCTAACCATTGAGCTGTATCCAGGCCCCACCCACTTCTTTAAAAAATAGACACTCAGCCAGGCGTGATGGCACATGCCTTAAATCCCAGCACTTAGGAGACAGAGGCAGGTAGATTACTGTGAGTTTGAGGCCAGCCTGGTGTACAAAGTGAGTCCAGGATAGTCAAGGCTACACAGAGAAACCCTATCTCAAAAAAAAAAAAAAAAAAAAGGACACTCAGCAGTATTTATTAGAAAGACCATCTTTTCTTTTCTTTTCTTTTTTCAAGACAGGGTTTCTCTGTGTCCTGGCTGCCCTGGAACTCACTTTATAGACCAAGACAGCCTCAAACTCACAGAGGTCTGCCTATCTCCACCTCTCAAGCGCTGGAATTAAAAGTGTGTATACCGCTGGGCGATGGTGGCGCACTCCTTTAATCCCAGCACTCAGGAAGCAGAGGCAGGGGGATCTCTGTGAGTTCAAGGCCAGACCCATCTACAAAGTGAGTCTAGGACAGACAGGGCTACACAGAGAAACCCTGTCTCAAAAAAAAAAAAAAAAAAAAAAGTGTGTGTGTGCCACCACCACCTGGTGAAAATTGACCTTTTCAGTTGAATTCCTTTTGTACTTTATCCCTTCTATTCAAATATTTCTTTTTGCCTAGCCTTATTAATATTTCCCTGTTCCAGCTGTAGCTGTATAAGTCTCAAAATAAATTGAGTCAAACTTTTTTTTGCAAAGTTGCATCAGTTATCTATAGTCTTTTGTATTACAGTGTATTTTAGATCAATTTGTCAATTTCAACCTCCACACGCACCACACATGCTTAATCTTTGCATTTGGGAGACAGAGGCAGGCAGATCTCTGTGAGTTCAAGGCTATTCTGGTCTACATAGTGTGTTCAGGACAGCCAGAGATAATAGTGAGACATTCCCCAACCCGTGTGTGTATGTGTGTGTGTGTGTGTGCGCGTGTGTGTGTGTGTGTTTGTGTGTGTGTGTGTATGATTTATTAGACTGGCTTACAGGATGTGTTCTAGCTAGTTCAACAATGGCTGTCAGAAGGTCCAAGAATCCAGTAGTTGTTCAGCCCATGAGGCTGGACCTCCCAGCCCACTAGAATCCTGAGGAAGTGGCTCTAATGGCAGTGAAGGAATGGACTTGGAGGCAGATTAAGAGAGCTTCCTTCTTCCCTGTCCTTTGTATTAGCTAGCAACAGAAGGTGTGGCTCAGATTAAGGGTGGATCTTCCCACTTGAGAAGATCTAGTCAATGATTTTATAATATAATAATAATAATACTTCATAGGTATATCCATCCACCTGGCTTTTAGTTCATTCCAGATGTGGTCAAGTTGATAACCAAGAATGAACCTGTTTTCATCTTCCTTGGCACCAGTGAGTTCTACACAACAGCACTGATGGGAAGGTTATCTTGGTCTCAGACAGGTGAACACCAGGGTGATTCATGTCTTGAGGCATGGCCAGTTCCAGAACACAGGCTTTGCGTATGTTATCTTGGTCTGGAGGACATAGAGTCAACCCAGACCAGAGAATCAAAGGGAGCATGAGTGTTCAGAGGTTTGCTGTTTGAGGGTGGGTGTGTCTAGTTTCTGACACAGCCAGTCTCAGCTCTATACTTTCCTGACAATCATCTTTATATTATGCCCTTTCTTGTAACTTGGCAGTGGCAAAGGGCCAGTGTAGTTAATCATTAAGATAACTGAGCAGGAGACAGGCATGGTGGCACAAGCCTTTAATTTCAGCACTGGAGAAGCAGAGGGAGGCGGGTCTCTGTGAGTTCAAGGCCAGCCTGGTCTACAAAGTGAATCCAGGATAGGCAAGGCTACACAGAGAAACTCTGTCTCAAAAACAAAAACAAAAACAAAAACAAAAAAGCCAAACAAACAAAAGATATAGAGTAGGGGAAAACAGTTACGCTTGTAAATTGAAAATAAAGGAAGAGGAAAAAAATATTTTAATTTGGTGCAGCCTTGGGTTCGTTTAGCTAGGCCACGAATTAAACTGACATAAAAACGATGCCTTGTGAATGTATGTACAAGAATCTTGAGCTACCCAACAGAATAAGGGCTGAGAACTTCTGAGGGTGAGGAAAACGGTTATGGGAAGGGAGAAAATGCTCGGGTAACGAACATTATCTCTGATGCCAGCACGCCACCAGGGCAGATCTCCTGTATGGAAGAATTTCTTTTACAGAGAGACAGCTCTTCAGAGAATACTGGTTTCTTCACTTTCTCAAAATAATCTGCTCCAGTTTCTCAAAGGAGTGTATTTGAGGGTGGTGTATTTACACCTCCCATAGGCTCATCTCGTGAGTGTTGGGCATATCCTAACCCTGACCTTGTTCTGTCAAATCTTTGATTAGTCACTTTGTCTGCCCGTCACTTAGATTACATTGTTTGGGATTGAAAGTGTGTACTGAACGCATGGCTGTGTTCCTGCAGGATCAATAGAGTAGATCCAGGTCTTTAAATGTGATTCCTTGCCAGGGCAGGCATGTTTCTGGATTAAAAGCCCTCTACATGGAAGAGTTTGGAGCTGCATGCTAGAGCCCTAGGATGCTATAAGCAAAACTAAAAGGGTCCTTCTGGCAGGAGTATGGAAGAGCAGACAATGTGTACAGCGAAGGCTACACTCATTTTGCTTTAGACCAACATAAGGACTTCAGAGTCTCACTGCATTCATTCTTCCTGAAAATTTGAATGAGGGTAAAGTTATAAAAACAACAAACTGACTTGTCTGGTAGAAGAGATTTTAAAGCAGCAGTGGTGGCATGATTGCTGCTCACTGCGTCTTTGTGGTTCATGAGAACTCAAAGTAGAAAGAAGAGCAGAAAGAGGTTGAGAAAGAATATTGATAAAGTTAAGCATGTTGGACTACAAACCAATCGGGCCCGTATGTGGAGTATCTGTCTTGTATGTAAAGTTAAACCGGTCAGTGGACACTGCCATGTGATATTTACTTCTCTAAATTTGCTCAGTAGATTTCTATTATTATTGTAGGTTTTGGGTTTTTTTTTGTTGTTGTTGTTGTTTTTTTTTTGTTTTTTTTTTTTGTTTTTTTTTTTTTTTGTTGTTTTGTTTTTTTTTTTTTGAGACACGGTTTCTCTGTGTAACAACCCTGGCTGTCCTGGACTGGCTTTGTAGACTCGGCTGGCCTTGAACTCAGAGATCTGCATGCCTCTACCTCCCGATGTTATTGTTAAAAATCATTTCATGCCATCTATTTTGATCATTTTTTTCCCTTATTCCAACTCTTCCTAGATCCTCCTCACCTCCCTACCCACCCAACAACTTCATCTCTCTCTCTTTCTCTCTCTCTCTCTCTCTCTCAAAAACATATAAATAAATTTTAAAAATAAAAGCACAGTGGAAAAGCCATCACCATATTTACTCTGCTTGGTTCACTCTGAGGTGATGGGAAACTTGGAGACCTTGTTCGTTGCTAAGGTAGTGTCAAGATCCTGTTTGTTGCTAAGCTTTCCCAGGAAGAGTTTTCAGGCAAGTGGATGGGACCTTCCAAGGTGGCAAGCATGACTTCTAGACAAAGGCAACACTTTCTTAGGCCGGGGGGTAGGAGGGGGGACTGGGCATCTTTCTAAGGAATGCTTGATAATTTATGCTTCTGGCAGAGCCTTCAGGAGCTCTGAATTTAGGTATTAAATTCTCAGAAGAGAAAAAGAGCAACTGCTTTTACACTAGCCTTTAGAAGTGTCAGGGAAAGGGACACTCTTTTTATCACCTAAAAAGGGCAAATGGGGAGTGCGGCTGATGTGGCTCAGTGGTAGTTGGAATGAAAATGGCTCCCATAGGGAGCAGCATCATTTGAGAGGACTATGAGGTGTGGCCTTGTTGGAGTAGGTGTGGCCTTATTGGAGGAAGTGTGTCACTGGAGGTGGGCTTTGAGGTTCCAGAAGCCCAAGCCAGGCCCAGCGTCTTTCTCTTCCTTCTGCCTACAGATGCAGATGTAGAGCTCTCAGCTCCTTCTCCAGCACCACGTCTACTTGCCCGCTGCCATGCTTCCCACAGTGACGACACCAGACTAAACCTCTGACCTGTAAGCCATCCCCAGTTAGATGTTTTCCTCCTAAGACTTGCCATGGCCACAGTGACTCTTCGCAGCAATAGAAACTCCAGCTGAGAGCTTGCTGCCCGACCTGACAACCCTGAGTTTGATCTCTGGAACCCACATGATGGAAGGAGAGAACCAGCTCCCACAAGTTGCCCTCTGACTTATGCACACATATTTTCCCACTTTTACTTTGTGTGTGTGTGTGTGCGCGCGCGCATGTGTGTGCACACGCACGCATTAAGTGAGGAGCACCAAATGCTCCCCTAGGTTCTCAAACTTTCTCAATGGGGCTATGAAGTTTTTGCCCCATTTGTAAAACCCCAAAACATGGGGGGGGGGGGCAGTTTGATCGGGTTCATCTTCTCTGCCAGTTAGACAATTGAAAGGCAGGAAAAAAGTCTCCAGCACAACATATTGCAGGGGAGAAATCTCCAACAGTGTAGACAGGATCAGTCCCTGAAGATCAGTGTTTATTGGTGTTGATGAAATGCATGCACACGCGCACACACACACACACACACACACACACACACACACACACACACACACACACACACACACACACACACACACACACACACTGAAGACACAGAAAAAGACCAGACCATCCACAGAGCAAAGGGAAGAGTTTGGAGTCAGAAAACCCAGTTTCTTCTCAAGGCCTAGGGTTCTTAAAGTCCCTAGAGATTTTTCTCCCTCTAACTTTGGGTTGATCAGTTTGAAGAAAAACGGGGTGTCTGATTGGCCCACAACCATTGAGGCACACACCCTGATCCAGCCTTGAACTTGTTGGGGCAGGTGTAAATGTGTCCTGACCCCACCTTGAATTTGGCGAGCTGGTTCATCAGCCTGCAGTGCCTTTGTTCTGAGCTGCCTGGCTTCTGTCTCAGGTCAGAAGGGGAGGAAGAAGGCAGCCATCTTCAAAGTTTACCACCTTTATTACCTAGCCAGGACCCCTCTCCTCATCTGTTTGCCTCCCAAGAAATCTCTCCAACTCTTAGTCTCTCATCATAATGAAACAGTAGGGGGGTTCATTCTCAAAAATTTTTTTCTTCCTGGAGCTGGAGAGATGGCTCAGAGGTTAAGAGCACTGGCTGCTCTTCCGGAGGTCCTGAGTTCAATTCCCAGCAACTACATGGTGGCTCATAACCCTCTATAATGAGATCTGGTGCCCTCTTCTGGCAGGCAGGCACACATGCAGACAGAACATTGTATACATAATAAATAAATAAATAAATAAATAAATAAATAAATCTTTAAAAAATTTTTTTTCTTGCTTAAGCAAAGGTGATTTAACAAAGATTCTTGCGGTCTAGAAAGATGGCTCAGTGGTTAAGAGCACTGGCTACTCTTCCTGAGGTAGAGTTTCACATCAACCACCCATAGAATAAGACCAAAGGGAAACAGGCCAACCAACTGTTCCACTGACTGGTTCTTGTAGGAGCAAGGACAGGCTGAGTGATCCTGCAGAAACCAACAATCCCTGCCCCTCAGATGCTAGCAAGGAGGGAAAGGTAGCCCTCCGGGGTAGCTGCCCTAAGGTGGCTGAGTTACCCAGAATGCTTCACCCTTGGGAGCTTTATCACTCAGCGTGAGGCCTTCTCCATGGTTGTCTAAGGCTAGGGAGACTGTCACACTGTCTGAAGCTGCAATGATGTATGTCATCATGTTAGTCACCATTATGAAATCACACGGCTCTGTCTTACCTATGGCCACTGACCAAGTTAGCTTTAATTATCTACCCGAGAACAGAGTCTCGACTGAAGGATCTCCCAGATCAGACTGGCCTAGGGAAATGTCCAAGGGATCATCTTGATTGTTTAGCCCACTGTGGGTGGCACCATTCCCTGGCCAGGTGTCCCTAGGATGTTTTTTTTTTTTTTTTTAATCTAACTAAGCATGAGTCTGAAAAAGCTAGCAAGCAGTGTTCCTCGTGGTTCCTGCTTGAGTTTCTTGCCTGAGTTCCTGCCCTGACTTCCCTCAGTGATAGAAGGTAACCTGTAAGCTTTCTTAAACCTACAAACCCCTTCCTTCCTCCTCCTTCCTCCCTTTCTTCCTCCTTTCCTCCTTTCCTTCCTTTATCCCTTCTTCCCTCCCTTCCTTCCTCCTTCCCTCCTTCCTGTCTTCCTTCCTCTCTCCCATCCTCTTTCCCTTTCTTCCTCCTGCCCTCACCACCTCCCTCCCTTCCTTCCTCCCTCCCTTCTTCCCTCCCTCCCTCCCTCCTTCCTTCCTTCCTCCTTTTCTTCCTTCCTTCCTCCCTCCCTCCCTCCCTTCCTCCCTCCCTCCCTCCCTTCCTTCCTCCCTCCCTCCCTTCTTCCCTTCCTTCCTCCCTCTCTCCCTTCCTTCCTTCCTTCCTTCCTCCCTCCCTCCCTTCCTTCCTTCCTTAAATTGCTTTTGGCGAGTGTCTTACCATAACAGAGATGAAACTAGAACTAGACTGGGCAGCAGACATCCATATCCTAGCACTGGAAGACAATATGTCAGAGCTAGTTGATAACTAAGCCGTAATACTCCTCAGGGAAGAAGGCCATTCCTACCCTCAGAACTTCTTTCTAGAAGGCGTCAGCAGCAACCTTCTGGATTAGAAGAGATGCTAAGAGACCTGAATCTGCATTTGCATAGCAGGAAACAATATAGAGGCAAAATGATTTTCAGGCAACCGCGGGAGATGCTAAAGGAGACTATGTGTGAGCGAGGGAAATCCTCCAGCTCTAACCCCTCCCACCACAGCCTTCCACAGTCATAGCTTCTTCATCAGGACCCTTAACGAATGGGACAGTCACCACATGCATATGTGGCAACAGCTAACGTCCCAAACGGGCATCCCAGCTCCCGTGGCTCCCCAGCCTGGACTGGCCCCCTACTTCCACCTGTTTCCTATCAGCAGCGTCTTCCATCCTGCACTGCTGCAATGGATCCTCTCAGAAAAGCGACCGGAAAAGCAAAACCAGTAAATCGGATTATCGCCCGGAGCTCATCTCCAATTAGGAGAGTGACGAATAAGCGCAATTACAGTTTCCTCAGTGGGGAAACGGCACTAAGCACTCAGGCCAATCGATGAAGCGCGAGGCCAGACAGGAAGGCAGGCAGACCAAGCATTTCCCCTCCACACTGAGAGCCTCTTAGCACCCTGGGAACTAGAAATCAAATCTCACAAGGACCCCCAACAGGGAGACTTGTCTTATTTGAAACACACATCCATCCTTCAGGTGGGTTTGATAAATGGTTTCCAATCTGCCAGATATCAGCAACTGGAGCTGTGCTTTGGCTCCTTGCAAGACTCCATCTGTCTTGCACCAACCAATGATGCTTTATAGGTGTGGCTGGTGGACACTGGCAACAGACGGGTTTGTCCTTAGTGTTCCCTGTGTATGCCTCTGGTAGGCAGACCTGTCCTCCCTGTCTGCTAAGACTCCCATGTGTGTCCTCTCTAGTCAGGCCATTGATCCCCTTCAAGCAACCTGACTGACTCTGTTCCGGAAACTATTCTAGCCAGTGGATTAAAATTTAACAAGAGTGTGTGTGTGTGTGTGTGTGCGCGCGCGCGTGTGTGTGTGTGTGTTAATCAGTTCATTATTTCTACTGCTGCAAGTTACCCACCTTGTGTTCTTTGAGAGCCATGGAAATCAGCCTAGAAATCATGAAATCACTTTAGCCTCTTGAAAAGGAAGCTGAAAGTTAAGCAGCTGTTAAGCTAAGGGCCCGTTCCTATAGCTTTGTAAACCGACTCCGAGAATTACAGCTGTCCAAACCAAGATCTGCGGCGTCCTTTGTGTAGCTTTTGTATGTGTCTGAAATACTTAACTTGGGCTTTTGTGGAAACAACTCCTTTTTGTGATCACATTTTTCCTAAGAGATCCCCCCCCACTGCCACCCCCCTACGGTGGATGTTAAAATGAAAATGGCTGTCATCTGTTTTAGTTGAGACTCCAAAACTAAGAATAAATGGCGGTGAATAAATCTATCTGGATACAGGTTCTTGGGACCTTTGCCCAGGTGGCTCTGTCAGAATCTGCAGAAATTTTAATTTCCTAAAAACAATGACAATAACTCTCAGAATCAGTTCACTTCAGCACTCGCTCACACGCAACTATCGTCTTAAGCACTGAACAACCAAAAAACTGATAAATTCCTCGCTAACTTCGGTAGCAATGAGTTCCTACCAGTTTATTGGATATGCAATACTGTATGTGTCAGTAAGACTAGATTTAGCCATCACTCCATTTTTATTCACTTGTTTCTCAAAATAGTCTTTAATCCCTGAAGACCAGAATGGGACACTTTCTGCGGTGTGTCATCGTTTGAAATGTCGGCAACATGGACGGTAATTGCTTGGCAGTACTCAGCAAGGAAAAAAGCCATGGCTAATGCTTCATGACCTCCTCTGCATTGCAACGGAACCCACAGCTAAGTCCTAAGCTTCGTCACTTACTACAAGTCTGCCTGAATTAAAGAAAACCTCCCCAGACCTCTTTCTGCCAGGGGTTTTTTCATATGCCAGAGCCACCTGTCTCTTCTCCGTTGTCTGTTCCCTCAAATCCCAGAATCACAGGACAACTCAAAGCCCCTATGTCAATCCTACTCAGACGTGCACACCATGGGCCCCAGACTTTAAAGTATGAAACTGGGCCTGGGAGGATGGCTTAGTTGGTTCAGTCAGCAAAGCCATACAAGCCTGAGGACCTGACTTCAGTCCCCAGAACCCACACCAAAATGCAGGCACACTGGTATGTGCTTGTAATCCCAGTACCAGGGAGGTAGAAATAGGCAAATCCCTGGTGCCCACTGGCCAGATGGTACAGACGAATTAGTAAGCTTCAAGTCAACGCGAGTCCTGTCTCAAAGGAGGTAGAGGGCATCCCTGAGGAATGCCTCTGGCTCCCTCACATGTGAACAACACAGAACCTGAATTCTCTCTCTCTCTCTCTCTCTCCCTCTCTCTCTCTCTTGCTGTCTCTCTCTGTCTTTATCTCTGTCTCCCTCTCTCTCTCTTGCTGTCTCTCTCTGTCTTTATCTCTGTCTCTATCTGTCTGTCTCTTTCTCTGTCTTTGTCTCTGTCTCTCTCTGTCTGTCTCTGTCTTTGTCTCTGTCTTTCTCTGTGTCTCTGTTTCTGTCTCTCTGCCTCTGTCTCTTTCTGTGTCTTTCTCTGTCTCTCTCTGTGTCTCTCTCTGTCTCTCTCTCTCTCTCTCTGTCTCTCTCTCTCTCTCTCTCTCTCTCTCTCTCTCTCTCTCTCTCATTTTTGTGCTTGCAGAGAAACCTCAAGTGTTCATAAAGCCTAAACTAAGGCACCTACGCAGACTCTAAGGGGAGTAGGTGTAAGCTGGTGGCTTGAAAGGGGCCTATCATGTTGTTGCTCTCAGGTAGGCTGATCACAGCTGAACTGAGCATCCAGTTTCTTCTGGTGACCTCTCTTGCCTGCCTGGGCACAATGAAAAGCCCAGAACTTCCTTTCTCCAGGTCAGACCTTGCTCCCACTCCTAGAAGACTAGGTTCACTGTGAAATACGAGCTGAGGTCTGGAGGATCCCAAGCTGACAGCTCAGTGAAGAGCAAGAGAAATCAGGTCAGTGTCTGACAGTGAAGCCTGTGAGGGAAGTCCTGTGGTGACTCACTGGTCCTGTATCTCGATGTTGCTATACAACTCCATCCATTTGCCAAAATCCATTCTACTGCGCACTAAGAAAGAGTAAGTTTTTACCGGAATATGGGATAGAAAATAGTCACTTTCTTTGAGATAGGATCTCACTGTGTAGCCAAGGGTGGCCTTGAACTTATGAGTATTCAGCTTCTCAAATGCTAGGATTTTAGACATGAATCAATATGCCTGACTAGGAAGGTTTATATATAATTAATGATATAAATGTATATGAGTAACACTTAAAGCATCTCCAAAATTCCAAATCTAAGAACCTATGCCCAATACACACAACGAACACCAACGAATAGATTATTGTAATGATGTTTATTTCAGTAGTGGTTGTAACAGCAGAAAGAAACAAACGTCATTTATCTTTTGACCTATGAAATGAAACACTAGGCAGTTCTAATCACGAGGTGATTCTCTAAGTTCAGTTGGCAAAGTACCTGCTACATAAGCCTGAGGACAAGAGGTGATATGTACAAGCCATGCTGTCTGTAAACACAGCACTGTGGGGGGGGGGGGTGGGGGAGGGGGACCAGGCAGATCCTGGAGCTTCCTAGCAGGACAGTCTAGCCAAGGTGATGTGTTCCGGGTGCTAAGGTGGGGCTAGAGATGCTCAGCAGTAAAGAGCACTTGCTGCTCTCACAGAGAAGCTCAGTTTGGTTCCCAACACCCACATGGTGGCTCACACCCATCCTTGACTCGAGTTCTAGGGGATCTGACGCCTTCTTCTCACCTCCACAGGCACCAGGTACACACATGGCGCACATACGTACATGCAGACAGAACACCCATACACATAAAACAAATGATAATGATAATAGTAGTGATGTGGAGTAAGCCAGATGCGACGGTGCATGCTTTTAAAACCAGCACTCAGGAAGCAGAGGCAGGTTGATTTCTGTGAGTTTGAGGCTAGGCTGGTCTACAAAGCACGTTCCAGGCCAAATGACCAGAGCCATAGAGTGAAAGACCCTGTCTCAAAATAATAAGAAGAATGTAGAGAGTAAAGGAAAACACTCAAGATGGAGCTCTGGTTTTCACATGAGAGTGCACACACACCCACACACACATATATACATTGCATAGCCTATGCTCACACACAGATCTTTTATTATCAAGATATGTTATTAACTACACAAAACAAGAAGCAATAAATTATGGTTATATTTTGTGAACAAAAGGATTATTACTTTTCTTATACATATATAGATATGGATATATATGCACATAGAAACATCTGGAATAGCATACCAACCATGGTTATTTCTGGAACATACAGTCTATATTTCTACATTACTTGTATTTGTGTGCATGTGTATGTGGGTGGGAGTATGAGGATTACATGCTTGTGTGTGTGTGTGTGTGTTTGTGTGTGCCTATGTATGTGTATGTATGTATACCTAAAGTCAACCTTGGGTGTTGTTTCTCAGGAGCTATCTACCTTGGGTTTTTTTTTTTTTTTTTTTTTTTTATCTTTGTTTTCTTTTGTTGTTGTTGTTGTTGTTGTTGAGACAGAGTTTCTCTGTGTAAAATGGCCTGGCTGTCCTGGATTTCCTCTGTAGACCAGGCTGGCTCAAACTCAGAAATCCACCTGCCTCTGCCTCCAACCTGCTGGGATTAAAGGCGTGTGCCACTACTGCCCAGCATCTACTTTGTGTTTTGAGGCAGACTCTCACTGGGAGCTATATTGTCTGCCCATCAAGAAAAGAAAAACATGTCAGTGTCTGTTGGTGCTAGGATTACAACCAATGCTATCAGGTGCTGCTTTTTATGATGGGTACTAGGAATCGAACTCAGGACATCATCCCTGCGCGGCAAGCACTTTATCAACTACTTTATCTCCCCAAGCCCTCATAGGGATTTTTTTCTTTATAGCAAACACTGCCTATTTAAAACTATAAAGTTTTCAGAACTCTAGCTGCTGACTGGCAACTGACTATGAAGGAGTTGGCATATCAAACTCTCTGAGCTAAAGGAAATCTTAAAAGTCGCCAAGTTTGTTAGCTTCCAAATGCCAAGTGTGTTCTGTTTCAAGAACACTGGGAAACTTTTTTAAAAGTACAAACCCCTGGTTATCGTTTTTCTGCAAAAGCTCTCATTCGGAATTCCTGAAGCAAGGCCTGGAAATTTACATCAAGTAAATCTTTTTGTTTGTTTGTTTTTGTTTTTGTGTTTCGAGACAGGGTCTCTCTGTATTAGCTTTGTTTGTCCTGGACTCGCTTTGTAGACCAGGCTGGCCTTGAACTCACAGCTATCCACCTGCCTCTACCTTCCTAGTACTGGGATTAAAGGCGTGTGCCACCATGCCTGGCACATCAAGTAAATCTTACAGCAAGCTAGCCATTTTTTTTTTTTTAATGAAATTAATTTTACCTCCCACAACATCCCCTCAGCAACAGGGGCTTGATGCACCTTGAGAACCTTCTAGAGAGAAGACCCATTGGTTGGTTTGTTAGGGGTGGGTGCTGAGTGTAGTTCTGGGGCATCACGGGCTAAGTAAGCACTCTGCACATTTCACTGACCAGATGGAGGTGGCTCCTTTGAGAAGATTGGTTCTACTCCTGAAGTTCCGCAGCGTAATGAGGCTTTGCTTCTGCCCTTGAGTGGTCACCTTCTTTCTCCACTGCAGGCACTTGTGGTGACAAACCACTCACCTTATTCGGTTCCCAACCAAAAGGAGACCTGGGTGGTCCCTGAACCAAGCGACCATTCCCACGGGGTCTCTAGGCTCTATTTTACCACGGGATGTTTTCTGCAAACTGCATCCTATGTATTTGTGTGTCTGTCTGCTCTCCCTTTGCCGCAGAGTGTGCTGACGAAGGGAGGCATCACTGTGTCTCCTTTGCTCATCGCATTGTCCCTTCTAACTAGCATGGAGAGTCATTTTCCTGTCCTTTCTCATCCGTTCCTTCTGTTACAGCCAGGCCACTAAGACTGCCCTTCCGGCTTCCCACTTCTTGTTTGTTTGTGTGTTTTTGTTTTGTTTTTGGGGTTTTGGTTTTTCGAGATAGGGTTACTCTGTGTGGCCTTGACCTGAACTCGCTTTGTAGACCAGGCTGGCCTCGAACTCACAGCGATCCACCTGCCTATGCCTCCCAAGTACTGGGATTAAAGGCGTGCACCACCGCCACCCGGCTCTTCTTTTAAGGGGTTTCCTCCCTCCCCCCTCTGCCCACCCACTCCCTTTTCCCTTTCATTGTTCTCTAACAAAACCACAAAATGTAAAATGTCCCTTCCTGCCTTTTGAGATGTACTCCTTATCACGTGCCGCCCTACAAAGTCGGTCAGTGTCTGCACGAACTGAGCTTATCAAGGCAGTTTCCTTGTCATAAGCATTTTCTCCACGGGAGAATTTCCGGGTCAGAGATTATATTTTATGTGACGTTTGTTTACATTTATCTGGTCCCATTCTCCATGATTTGTGCTTGACCACCATAGTCTGGCCCTCAGGAGCAGAGGAAAAGATGTGGTCATTTCTCCATGGTTATCCTTGCTAAAGATCTTCCAGGGGATGTCTGTGGTTTTAGCACACCCCCCTTTTTTTTTCTTTTTTCTTGTTTGCTTGTTTGTTTTTCCAGACAGGATTTCTCTGTGTAGCCTTGGCTGTCCTGGACTCACTTTATAGACCAGGCTAGTCTTGAACTCACAGTGATCCACCTGCCTCTACCTCCCAAGTGCTGGGATTAAAGGCATATGCACTATGCCCGGCTATAGCAGCCCTTTCTATGTGAGATGGGTCTCTGTAGAATGCAGTCTTCAGAATGGTTTTTTGTTGTTGTTTTTTTGTTTTGTTTTGTTTTGTTTTTTTTTTTGCTGCTGCTGCTGCTGCTGCTGATGATGATGATGATGATGATGCTTACCTGCAATCCCTTCAGCTTTCCATGTTCTTCTTTGGCTGCATTGCACATGCCTGAACACAGTCCAGGGAACAGTGGGGTCACTACTTTCAAAGCTATGTCTCCTGTGTTCCTGTTGACTCCTTACTTGGAGCCAAAATGTGACTCTTCTTCCTAGACGGATGGCGGCTTAGTCTGTGCAAACTTGCATCTTCTTTATCAAAGACAAAACAGTCGGTCAGATAAAGATAGCTCTTTTCCCTCAAATGACCGTAGTCCAAATTCTAACTTGACTCCCAGATACGGCTTTCTGGGAAATTTGGGCTTTGTTTTTTCAGACCCAGGAGCTTTCTGTCCTCCGGGGACCATATTTTTAAAGGATACTCAAACTCCGGGGGATCCTCTATGCTTAGACTTTCCAAGTGGAACTCCACTGAGCACCCACAAAAGGGTTAGAGCAGTCTTGCATAGTGACGTCATCTGGTAAATGTGCCAATCTTGTCTAAAAATAACATGCCCCTTCTTTCTCAGTCAGACAGCCTTTTCATTGCTTCTAAGAGGCAAGTCTGAGATGTTTCACGCTGTGCTAGCTTCATTATTTTTGTGGAACGCAGTCTTTTTAGTGGTCCAAATGGTTAGCTCCCGACCAAGCATCTTCCTTGGTGCTCGGTCCAGCCTAGCCAGGGACCACTGACGCCAGTAGAAGACACTAATACATATCCAGAGAACTTGGATAGAAAGCAGGTAGAGTTTGGGTGTCAAAGGCTGGTGGCCATGGAATGTCCAAGAGCTAGATCCTGTCACTGCCCCAGCTCCTCTCCAACCCCAGTTCTGCCATTCAGAATCCCTACATAATTCTGATCTTCATTATGTTGGCATTATGGTTTGAAGCTACAGTATCTCCTGGCATTTACATGGTTCCCAGAAACAGACTTCTGTCCTCATCCCCCATTGGCAACCACTTTACCCTCTGAGCCATCTTCTCAGCCCCACGTTCTGCTTTGCTTCGGTGGAGGCATCTACAAGAAGTAGGTCCAGCTGGGCGTGGTGGCGCACGCCTTTAATCCCGGCACTCAGGGAGGCAGAGGCAGGCGGATCGCTGTGAGTTCGAGGCTAGCCTGGTCTACAAAGTGAGCACAGGACAGCCAGGGCTACACAGAGTAACTCTGTCTCA
Source organism: Acomys russatus (assembly GCF_903995435.1). NCBI lineage: Eukaryota > Metazoa > Chordata > Mammalia > Rodentia > Muridae > Acomys > Acomys russatus. Next base: position 18,082,823 of record NC_067166.1, read on the forward strand.
AAAAACAAAGAAACAAAAAAAGTAGTTCCTTAGTTTCCCATTATAGCTGCAAATCGAAGTTCAGGTCTCCTATGCACCTAATTGGCTCTGTCCACTCCGTGATTCTTCACACCTGGTCTCCGTTTTAGTTTCCTGCCCGTTCCCATTTCATGAGTATCCTCCACGTAGCCCCTGCGTGCTGTCACCGGCAGCCTGCCAGCTCATGAGCGTGATGATTCCTTCCCCTCTGTATTTCGTACTAGAGTGGTAAGTGACAGGTGCATGCGCGTTAGTGGCCTGGCATCAGCCATAGAAAGAATATGTGAGCCATGAAAATCAGCCAGCACTATACATAGAAGTTTCTCCAGAGAGCTAGTTGTTAAACAGTTACCAGCCCTCTGCTGTTTATAACATCACTTTGAAAGATCACCTAGCAACCCTTTGAGTAGATGACACCGTAATACAGTTACATGGCACTTCAGGAACTGGGTGCTTTTACCATTGGCCTTTTATGGACGAGAAAAACAAACAGAAAGAATGAAGTGGCCCAGGGGTGCACAGCTGGCACATAGTGTGAGAGCAAGCAGCCCCCACAGCATCCTGCTGTTGCTTTACCTCAGCCCCAACTAGCAATTAGACAACCACCCTGGGAGCCCAGCATCACTGTAGGTTAACTAGGCCGTTGGTGGGGACACTCGCAATCCATTGCTCATCATCAAGACGCCTGCCTCTTGGAGCCCACCCACACTGCTCATTTGCGCATGCGGAATTTAGGTACTCACTCAGATCCACTAAGCGGATGCATGTTAGCTCCTTGGCCTGTGCTTTGCAATTTTCAGCTTCCGGTGGAGCACTTTCAGAGTTACAGTGGACTTGGGGAAAGTGGTGACACACTCCGAATTGCCAGAGTCACTCTGACCTCAGAGTGCGCTTTTGTATTTTATCGGGGGGGGGGGGGCGGGGTACGGACAGACTCTGCGGGGTCGTGCCCTCCTCCTGTTCCTGGGGTTTGCGGTGATTGAAGTTCCTGCCCGGGGTTTCAGGAGTACCTTCTATTTCTGGTGGAGCCTCTGACTTGCTGCATATAATGGAAGCCATTTGACCTCAGCAATGATCCGTTTGCAGAGAAAAAAAAAGCGTCTTGAGACCTAAAAGTTCTCATAGCTATCGGAAGCTCTGGTCAGCAGGATGCTGTGTGTGCACTTTGGTGCAGCCCTGAGCTCCTGCGGGGTTTTCTCGCTAGCGGGGGGCGGGGCGGGGGGGCAGCAGGGAGCGCCCGTGGCTGCTAATATCTATGCTCTCAGACAAGGATAAATGGTAAATGCAGTTGTGGGGTGTTAACTAAGGTGCCCTGAAGTTTGTCAGCTCAGCTTTGGGTCAGTAGCTCACTTGAGCCCAGGAATAACTGTGTCACCAAGAACACGAGAGAATAAACTCTTAGACAGAATGAGGGTCAGATAACCATACCATTAAAATAACCTCTGGCTGGGTGTGGTGGTGCACGCCTTTAATCCCTGCATTCGGGAGGCAGAGGCAGGCAGATCATTGTGAGTTCGAGGCCAGCCTGGTTTACAAAGTGAGTCCAGGACAGTCAAGACTACACAGAGAAAACCCTGTCTCGAAAAAAAAAAAAAAAGAAAGAAAAGAAAAGAGAAGAAAAGCTCTGAAAGGAAATTTGTTTCATACCTGCCAAGTTCTGTAACCCTACAAGAACTCAACTTTACTCCATACGTGTCTTAGGAACATCCAGATTCTGTCCAGGTTAGAATTTCTCCTGATATTCCTAATCCTAGAACTCTCTGACATGACAAACAGGGACACTGGAGGTCAGACAGCAGAAACCCAGTGGAGGCACAGTGGTCCTCAGCCTTTCTACCGCTGCAACCCTCTAATACAGTTCCTCATGTTGGGGTGACCCCCCCCAAACCACAACATTCTTTCCCTTGCTACCTCATAACTGTACATCTCCTACTTTTATTCCTTGTAAATACTTGAAGTGCAGGGTACCTGATATATGACCGCCCACCCCCCACCCCCCCCCCACCCCCCCCACCACCCCCCACCACCCCACCACCCCCACCACCCCACCACCCACCCCACCACCCCCACCACCCCACCCCCTCACCCCCCCACCACCCCACCCCCCCCACCACCCCCACCACCCCACCACCCCCCCCCCCCCCACCTCCCCACCCCACCACCCACCCCACCACCCCCACCCCCCCACCACCCCCACCCTGTGAAAGAGTCTATCTAACCCTTTTCTTTTCTTCTTTTTTTCTTTAATAGATTTATTTAGACTACATCGCAGTTGTTATCCTCTCACTTGTATCCTCCCATTCCTCCCTCCCTCCCTCTTTCACCCTATTCCCCTCCTCCTAGGTCTGTGACAGAAGGGGACCTCCTCCCCCACCGTATGGTCACAGCCTATCAGGTCTCATCCTGGTAGCCTGCTTCTCCTATCTAGCCCTTTCCTGAAGGTGCTTGGAAGTACAGAGGGCTCAGGCTGTATAAATGTAAACGAGACAGAAGCAATGGGAAGAAGGGAATCTTTTAAGGTTAAAGGGCATTGCGTCACAGAGGTCCCCAAGCCTTAGCCTCAGTTTTCTTCTACATTGTTTCAGTTAACACGTGGACAAATTTGATCCAGAAATACTAAATGGAAGATTCCAGAAAGAGACAGCATGTAAGTTTGATGTCACATCAGCAGATCAATAATACCCTAATGTTACATCACACAAATACTGCCTATCACATCACCTCGGGAGGACCAGGCAAGCAGAGAGAGAGAGAGAGAGAGAGAGAGAGAGAGAGAGAGAGAGAGAGAGAGAGAGAGAGTGTGTTTCCCACCTTCTATTGTTACAACTGTTCTATTTAGCTTTTGTTAATATTTTACCATGTTTGTTTTACCAACTGGGCTTTTGCACATGTATAGAAAACATATGTATAAAGAAACCATAATATAGCTGGGCGTGGTGGTGCAGAGGCAAGCGGATCGCTGTGAGTTTGGGGCCAGCCTGGTCTACAAAGTGAGTCCAGGATAGCCAAGGCTACACAAGAGAAACCCTGTCTCAGGGTTGCGGGGGGGGGGGGGGGCGCAGCAGGAGAGGGAAGAAGCCATAACATATATTGTGGTAGGTGCTCTCTGTGGTTTCTGGCACCCCCTGTGGGTCATAGACTATACCTCTCCTGCCTCCAGGCGGTCCTACCTGTCCAGGCACAGAGCTACAAGGAAATAGAGGAACTAGATGCCTCTGCAGTCCCCAATCCTTCCCCGGAACTGGCATCGCATTGGAGGACTAAGCACATGTGTCCCTAGGCAGAGAGATGCTAAGAAACATGGAAGCTTTGGAGCTTGAGACAGGCAACAGCCTGGACTCCCCTGTGGCCACTAACCAGCAGGGGGAAGATAAGGAAGGAAAATGAGCTTGCAAATGAATGAGGCCTCTGTTGCCAAAGCTCACTCTTAGCTGCCTCAACCGCTTCCTTCTCTCTAGATAAATGCATTTGCTCTCCTTCTGAGGCCTCCACGGGGCTGATACCACGCGTGAGCACCTTTTGAGGCTCATTTTCCCTTCTCACGTTCGCGCACACAGAAGAAACGGAGGAAGACAAGAACGTTGTGCTTTGCCTTTTCTTTTGCATCTATAGCACAGCAGTGACTGTCACACTTACCAGCTTGCTCTTCTCACATGGTACCCGACTACCCCACTCTCTCAATACGCCTGCTTCATGGCGCTCTTGGGCTGTGTGATGCTTGGCACATGGCCAGCACTCCAGAGCCCTGGCCACTAATTAGTCACAGGCAATAGGGCTGACCTTTGATTACAGCTTGAGACCTGAGGTCTCCGGGACACAACAATTTACATCCACCCTGACCTCTGCCCTCTAGCTCACCTGTTTCTGTGTTTAAAGTCAGTGCTTCTATAAATCATCTGGAACAGCCCATGTGTTCTTGCTATGTGCATTTTTAAATTTTTTTACAAAAGATTTTATTTATTTTATGTATATGAGTGCTCTATCTGCATGTGCATCTGCAGGCCAGAAGAAGACATTAGATCACATTATAGTTAGTTGTGAGCCACCATGTGGTTGCTGGGAATTGAACTCAGGGCTTCTGGAAGAGCAGCCTTGTGCTCTTAACCACTGAACCATCTCTCCAGCCCGCTATGTGCATTTTAATAAAACACTGCGCTTTATACTTCAAGCCACTAGCTGCTTTCCACCTCCATAGCACTCTTTTTGCTATGGTTTATAGCAAGAAGTTCATCCCGGTTGGATTCTCTGAGAACCACTGGTCCCAGGGGAGTGACCTATTTATGCTTTTAAACCTAAGGTCATTTCCAGTCAGCATTGAGAGTCATAGGAAGCCCAGGCAGGACATTTCAACTGTCGCTAGAGTTGGAAGTGACGTGTGGGAAACGCCTGGCAGGAGAGCAGTGCTTAGGGAGGAAGACACGTGATGAGGCTCTGAAGCATTCGGGGTGCGTTCAACAGGCCAAAGGTCAAGCCACCTCCATTAGCAGCCATGCCAATTTGGCATCAAAATGTAAGTTCTGCTTAGCTGCAGCGATTTCCTCCTCTCCCCTTTGAATGGGTGACTATCACCATCAGGGAGCGGCTCCTCTTCATACCGGCTCCTTGTTCTGTTCCCTGAAGGCTCCCTCCATAAGATTTCAGCCACCTACCATGATAACAATCATTTCTGACCTTGGCTCCAAGATCTGAGGCCTGTTGATTAATTCATGGCAGCTCAGCACTCCCCCTCCATGCGCTTGAAACAAAATTCAAACTGTCTCTGGAGAGCTCTATCCTGATTTTCACCCTCCTATTGCTTTTCTTTCTTTCTTTCTTTCTTTCTTTCTTTCTTTCTTTTATGTTTTTGTTTTTCGAGACAGGGTTTCTCTGTATAGCCTTGGCTCCCCTCACTTTGTAGACCAGGCTGGCCTCGAACTCACAGAGATCCACCTGCCTCTGCCTCCCAAGTACTGGGATTAAAGGTGTATGCCACCACACCCAGCATGTTGTCCAGATCTTATTCTATCCTCTGAACTTATTTTAGATGTGTCCGTTGTTTGAAAGCAAGCTAAACCTGTCAATTAGTTTTATGTACTTTCAAAAGTTCTTCAAAAGTTTCCTTAAAACATTTTAACCTTTGGTTTTTGTTTTTGACATGTCTCTGCCCCAAAGCAGTAAACATATAATGCATATTAAAAATTATTTTATTTCTCTAGATAAATGCATTTGCTCTCCCTCTGTGGCCTCCACAGAGCAAATACCAAGATTGGGTTTTCTGTGTTTTCCTTTTTGTGATAATGTACTTATGTTTGAGATAGGTCTCATTGTATAGCTCTGGATGGCCTGGAACTTGCTATATAGGCTAGGCTGCTCTCAAACCCACAGAGATCTACCTGCCTCTGCCTCCTGAGAGCTGGACGTGTGCCACCATGTCTAGCTAAGGCTTATACTTTTCTAATTTGTATAAAAAATAATGCAAGAAAAAAAAATTTAAAAAAAAAATGCAAGATTTTAAAATGGCCATCACCACATTTAAGTGTTGGGGCTAGAGAGATGGGCCAGTGGCCATCACCACATTGGGGCTAGAGAGATGGGCCAGTGGCTAGGTGTTCTTGCTACTCTTGCAAGGACCACGGTCCAGTTCCCAGAACCTACATGATAACTTACAGCAGTCTGTAGTTTGACTTCTAGAGTGTCCAATGACCTCTTCTCCCACCCATGGACACTGGGAATGCACATGGTGTACATACACACATATAGGAAAACACTCACGCACATAAAATAAAAGTAAATAAATCTCAGGAAGAAAAAGACGAGGAGGAGGAGGAGCATTGAGTCCAGAATATAAAATCCGAACTGGCAGGCTAAGCACTTTAGACTGTGGGTGGTCAGAAGGGCCTCACACTGAGTGAGGAAAATACGCTGTTCTGGCACATCAACACTTTAAGTTTTTAAACACATCTGAATCCCAGGGGATGCAAGTAGATCATCTTAAACTTTGTTGCTTCGTAATCCCCATGGGATAGTCACTCTCCCTATTCTAGAAAGAAAAGAAACTTTAATCTCCAAGGATGAGACATTGAGACCAAGAGAACTGTGGGCAGCCCTTGTTAAGATAACTGTTACTCTTTCCGTCCTTCCCAAGGATCAGTGGCTTCTTCACAACCTGCTGTTCTCAGTCCGAGTCAGTGAAATAACCTACTTTTAACTATTTCTTGGGCCCTTTGGGTTTTTTGTTTTTTTTTAATATATTTCATTAATTTATTCATATTATATCTAAATTGTTAGCCCTTTGTTTTTTGTTTTTTGTTTTTTGTTTTATGAGAACTCCTATGCCATGTGTGTCAGTTTCTTTTCTGTTGCTATGATTAAAAAAAAACATGGCCAAGGGCTGGAGAGATGGCTCAGGGGTTAAGAGCACTGACTGCTCTTCCAAAGGATCCGGGGCTCAATTCCCAGCACCCATATGGCAGCTCACAACTGTCTGTAACTCCAAGATCTGACACCCTCACACAGACATACATGCAGGCAGAACACCAATGCACATAAAATAAAAATAAATAAATTATTTTTTAAAAAACGGCCAATCTGGGTGTGGTGAGGCATGCCCTTAATCTGTAACATATTTCTCTTTTGGGAAGGTTCCACTCCCTGTATTCACCTCTCCCAACAGCTTGGAATCTCCCCCGCAAGCTGGCCTTCACTTTCACAGCCCCGCGCTCTTTCCGAGCCTTTAGGAAGGGACTCACCTTGACAGGCATTTCCTGCTGTCCCTTAGTGACTCTGAAACCACAGAAAAAGAATCCACAACCCCTGCCCCCCACACACACTGCTGCATTCTTCATGCCTCTAAAGCCAGCATTACACAGATGACACTGCCAGATTTGAATGTTAGCTTGGGATGGACCCCAGCCTTCTTGAATCACACCAGCAGCACCTATTTTATCCATTTGCTTTCCAGGAACAGAAAACATCTTAAATTCTCTTTCACAGGTTGGACTCGTAGCTGGGTTGGGTCTGACCCTGAGGGTACCCTTCCCTTTATTCCAGTGCAGAGTGGGGGGCTTCTCAGTAATTACAGTAATCTATTTCCAGTCTGTCCCATCAGCACAAGCCTTGGCTACAGCCCTAAGCTTTCTAGTGCACTTTTGCTCTCCCAGCTGTATGTCTTGTATTTCTAGAACTACATAAACGTTACCAGTCATCACAGATGCAATGTACTGTCTTGAAATGTCCTTCACCGAAGAAATTAGCCCATTACTATTCTGCTGTTGTCTTAGTTTTGTTTTGAGACAGGGTCTCACTCTATAACCCTGGCTGTCCTGACGCTCACCATGTAGACTAGGCAGGTCTTGAATGCACAGAGGTCTGACTGCCCTCTGCCTCCTGAGTGCTGAAATTAAAGGTTGTGCTACCCAGCCAACCCACTGGTTTTAAATTTAGTGTTAGGGATGTTTTTAGAACAAGGATAGCCTGCCTATTTGCCAAAAATATCTCAGGAATGGCCCCTAACCCCGCTGGTCTAGAAGTCTATGCTTCTTCTAGAAACCTCTTGACCTGGGGCCTCTACTGTCTGCTCTGTTCTCAGCACTCACTGTCGTCCAGGCCCTTGCTAGGATGGCCTGTTAAGCCCTGATTATAGCATCCAACTGCTTTTTCGGTTCAAAGTCCCCAAAGTTTTCCACATTCTTCCAAAGAAACAATGTGGTCAGGTTCTTCCCAGAAAAAGCTGGATGTGTGACACCAGCCAACGTCTACTTCACTTACGTTCCTGTTGGCTGAGATAAAGTGCAATGGCCAAAGGCAGCTTATGGGAGAAGATGTTTGTTTTTTACCTCATGGCTCTAGGAGGATAAGAGCCTATCACAAGAGGGGTGGATCCTAAGGCCTCCAACCTAATGGATGGTTTAATCCAGTGATTTATTCAAAATGTGGCTAGCCCACTGAGAGATAATAGGATGCTGGGCAGTGGCCTGGATGAAGGAAGGAGGTCATTTGGATCTTGTCTTTGTGGGGTATGTGTTGCCATAGCCCCTCCCACTAGGCCTTTACTTCTTCTTCTTTTGTTAAACAAGCTGTTACAACATTCTAAGAGTGCTAGTGCAGGTACAGGGGGTGCTTTTAAAAAAAGATTTATTTATTTATGTATTTATGTATTATATATACAGTGCTCTGCCTGTCTGTACACCTGCAGACCAGAAGAGGGCACCAGATCACATTATAGATGGTTGTGAACCACCATGTGGTTGCTGGGAATTGAACTCAGGACCCCGGGAAGAGCAGCCAGTGCTCTTAACCTCTGAGCCATCTCTCCAGCCCCAAGGCCTATACTTCTTAACTGAGGCTTACCATCCTAGATACTACAATTTGTCTTAATATTAATTTATTATAATTTATTCAGATTACATCCCAATTGTTATCCCTGCTTGTATCTTCCCTTTCCCCCCTCTCTCCCTCTTCCTCCTATTCCCCTCCCCTAGACCTCTGACAAAAGGGGACTCCTTCCCCCACCATATGACCACAGCCTATCAGGTCTCATCCTGAAAGTCTGCTTCTCCTTCCTCTGTGTGCCTGCTGGGCCTCCCCACAAGGAGAAAGTGATCAAATTGGGGGCACCAGAGTTCATGTTAGAGGCAGTCCCTGCTTTCCCCACAACTGTGGAGAATGAGCTGTCCATTGGCTACATCTGAATCAGGGGTCTAGTATGACTGCATGCACTGGCCTTGGTTGTTGCAACAGTTTGTGGAGGTCCCCCTGGGTCCAGATCTGCCAGCCTTGATGGTCTCCTTGTGGGGCTCCTAACCCTCTGGGTCCTTCCATCCCCCCATTCTTCCAAACCACTCTTCATCAAGCAGTGAAAGACTTGTATGGAAAAAAAAACAAACAAACTTCAAGTCTCTAAAGAAAGAAAGTAAAGAAGATATCAGGGGATGGAAAGATCTCCAATGCTCATGGATCGAAAGAATTAACATAGTAAAAATGGCCATCTTACCAAAAGCATTCTACAGATTGAATGCAATCCCTATCAAAATACCTACACAATTCTTTATAGACCTTACAAGATTGATTCTGAACTTCATGTGGAAAAACAAAAATCCCAGAATAGCTAAAACAATCCGATACAATAAAAGATCTTCTGGAGGAATCTCCATCCCAGATCTCAAACTGTACTATAAAGCAACAGTAATAAAAACGGCATGGTACTATCATAGAAATAGGCTGGTTGATCGATGCAATTGAGTTGAAGACCCAGAAATAACCCCACACACTTGATTTTTGACAAAGAAGCCAAATCCATACAAGGGAAAAAAAGATAGCATCTTCAACAAATAATGTAAATAGATCCTTATTTATCACCCTACACAAAACTAAAGTCCAAGTGGATTAAAGACCTCAACATAAAACCAGACATACTAAATCTGCTAGAAGAAAAAGTTGGGAAGAGTCTTGAACTCATTGGCACAAGAGACAGCTTCCTGAACCGAACACCAATACTTCAGGCTCTAAGACGAACAATTAATAAATGGGGGGTCTCATGAAACTGAAAAGCTTCTGTAAGGCAAAAGACACTGTCAACAGAACAAAGTGACAGCCTACAGACTGGGAGATCCTCACCAACTCTACAGCCGACCAAGGCCTAATATCCAAAGTATATAAAGAACTCAAGAAATTAAACACCACCAAATGAAATAATCCAACTAAAAAATGGGATGCAGAGCTAAACAGAGAATTCTCAACAGAGAAATATTGAATGGCTGAGAAACACTTAAAGAAATGCTCAACATCCTTAGTCATCAGGGAAATACAAATAAAAATGACTCTGAGATTCCATTTTTACACTCATCAGAATGGCTAAGATCAGAAACTCAAGTGACAGCACATGCTGTCAAGGATGTGGAGAAAGGAGAACATTCCTCCATTGCTGGTGGGAGTGCAAACTTGTACAACCATTTTGGAAATCAATCTGTAACTTTCTCAGAAAATTGGGAATAGTGCTACCTCAAGACCTAGCTATACCACTCCTGGGCATATACCTGAAAGGTGCTCCACCATACAACAAGCACATTTGCTCAACTATGTTCATAGCAGCCTTATTCGTAGTAGCCAGAATCTGGAGACTACAATTTTAAAGTGTGGAATTTTAGGAGAATGTCCAAATTGTAGCATCCCTGAGAGTCATAATACAGCAAGTTGTCAAGTCCCAAATATGATGAAAATTTTGTGTCTCAGAGGCCATGGTTATTATGTTGTTAATTGGGTCACAGTTTTTAAGTTGTATATTAGCTGAGATTTACTGGTTTGTTTGTCTGTTTGCTGCTATTATTTTGAGAAGCAGTCTCGCTGCATAATCCTGGGTGGCCTTAGATTTACAATAATACTCCCAGTTCAGCCTCCAGAATATTGTGTGAGAGCCAACGTCAAGTTTTACGTTTTAATTACTGTGCCTAAGAGATCCATAAAACAAAAATGCCTCTGACCTGTAAGCCCCTTGCTCAGGTACAGATATATTTCCTGAGATGCTGGAAGCTGTTGTCCATATAAGAAAACAAACCACATGTGTTCACTTCCCTGAGCAAGTTTGGTTGATGTAACTGCACTTGGATGTACTTGATCATTGGAGGGAGGTACGTAGGCAGGAAATGAGTTAGGAGGTATGTCTGCCCTGATTGAACAAAGGCTCATCACCATTTTCTGGGAACCCCAGAATAGACCTGGCTAGTGTCCATCATCCTGAGCAGAATTTAATTAAAACTTGCCGCCAGGCGGTGGTGGATTACAGATCTGCTATGCTTGGCTTTGCAGTATTTTTCAAGTAGGTACAATGTATATCCGTATCATGGGTCATGTATACATCAATGTACAGCAATGCATCTTCTGCTTGGCTGCTTGCTATATGTTTTCGTTTTTAAATAGCAGCTGGTTATTGTGTGTGCATGTCTTTATTGAGGAAGCTACAGTCACTCGGGGTTTCTGTCCAAATAAGAGTGTATTCTACGACCTATTGTTAGGTCAACTGCCAACCTTGCAATGTTGGTTATGTAATTTCTGACCTTGCCTTTAAGAGCTTCTAAGGGAGGAAATATGTAGCTTCGGGGGGCTGAGGGGGGAAAAAGGAATAGTAACCTCCATTATGTTCTAAATCTTTCAAAATCTCCCTGTGTCTCCTGACTGACCTGGATGTTAAATTCTGGCATCTTGACAGACACTAGCAAAGTGCTGGGATAGTTTCCCAAGCTTGAGGCAAGCAAGGCTTCATTTATAATTTAGCACCCACATGGCCATTGCACGAATGCTCAGTGACAAAGTGGAACATCAAGCCATTGAAGGAGCATCTCCCTTAAAGGGTGAACAGAAGACACAGCCCAGAGCACAGGAGAACTCAAGGCTCTACTGGGATCCTGCTCATGTTGAATTTACTGGGTCAAGCATCCTCCAGCTCCCAGAACTGGCCACATTGGAGGCCTCCTGCATGGACCTTTGGCTTAACCAGCTGGAACTGTTTTGTTCTTTAAAATTTCCGGTGAATGGGAGGAGTGGGCAGAAAGCAATTGAATTTGCTTTGCGGTAATAGTTTCTACCAGGAAATGGCTGCTTTGGGTTCCTATCGGCTTCCGTGGGAGGGGTAATTAATTCCCTTATCCTTCTGGCTGGAATAGTCAGTGGATGTCTTTAAACAGCAAGGCAGTCGCTTTCAGTTCAGCTGAAAACAAAGTCACTGCTGCGTGTTGCCTTATCTAAAGATGCTCAACCCAAGGTTATTTAGCAGTAGCCGGCTGCTGCGGAGACGCTTGCACTAACTACAGTTACCTTCAGTGTCATCACCTTTTGTCAAGCACCTCCTGTAACACTGAAATGGCTGTGTTGGTGATAAGCTGATCCAGGAAGCCTACCCACGCAGAGAACTCTCCAGTGGCTGTACCTTGCTCTCCAGAACAAAAGCAAAGGATACAAATGTGACATCTATCAGCTCATTTGTGCTGGTTTATGTTTATTATGCCCCAATGTAAGGAACAAGCCACCAGGGGCCTCTGCTCTTGGCACCTTGAAGTGATGTTGATCCGTCAAGGTTTCTTTTTGTACTGAAAAACAACATTGCACCAGAGCAGGTGGCCACACCCTCTAACCCTCACACTCAGGAGGCAGAAGCAGCCACAACCAGATGAATGGAGGCTAACCTGGGCTAGGATATAAAGTGAGTCCCAACAAGGCCTGCATAGTGTAGACCTATCTCTAGAGGAACAAAGGGGAGAAGGATGGAGAGATGGCTAGGCAGTTAAGAGTACATCCACGCTGGGCATAGTGGAGCACGCACTCGGGAGGCAGAGACAGGCAGATCACTGTGAGTTCGAGGCCAGCCTGGTCTACAAAGTGAGTCCAGGACAGCCAAGGCTACACAGAGAAACCCTGTCTCGAAAAACCAAAGAGAGAGAGAGAGAGAGAGAGAGAAAGAGAGAGAGAGAGAGAGTACATCCATACTGCTCTTCCAGAAGGCTGGACTTAAATTCCTAATATCCATGTCAGGTAACTGACAACTGCCTGTAACTCTAGTTCCAGAGCAGAGATTCAACTCTGACCACTGCAGGGACCTGAGCTAGGTCTCCGCGTACCTACATACCTGTAGGTGTGCACCCCAGCCAGGCCCTCACATAAGTGAAGGGGTTGCTCAGACAAGTCAGATTGACAGAGTCACATGCACAGCTGAAAATAAGACACGGATTCCAAGATCCTCGGAATTAAAAACAAAGCTACAAGAAGCAGGGCGTGGTGGTGCACGCCTGTAATCCCAGTACTCAGGAGGCAGAGGCAGGTGGATTGCTGTGAGTTCGAGGCCAGCCTGGCTTACAAAGCGGTCCAGGACAGCCAAGGCTACACAGAGAAACCCTATCTCAAAAAAAAAAAAAAAAAGAAAAGAAAAGAAAAAGAGAGTTGTTAGCTAGATGTGGTGATGCTTACCTATAACCCCAGCACTCAGAAGGCGGATTCAGGAGGATCCAAAATTCAAGGGCAGCTTAGATTACATAGTTTACAGTGAGACCCTATCTAAAAGGCATGAATAAGTAAACTAATAAATAAATCATGACTACACAGCTTAGTTCTGCCACTTCCTAATGGCTGGACCTTTGTTTTCTTTCTCTTTCTCAGATCACTGATGTATCTGCATACAAACCAATGGCACTTGCCTGGGTTTTATTTATTTATTTACTTATTTATTTATTGGCCGATAATCCATTTTGTTCAGCATTAAACCAAAATGTGCCAAAGCAACACTATTTTTGTTAAAAACACCTCCTTCTCCATTAATGGTACAGTAAAATAACTCATATCTTTAGGCTCTTTATCTTTTACTGGAGAAAGTGGAAGATTTAGGATAAGCAATAAATTCTACAGGACCACAGAGACTGTGATTTCAAAAATAAAAATGCAAAGAATAATATCAGTAATAAAAATGATGATGATTCTTACAATAAAGATTTTTCTGTTTGGTTTGGGGTTTTTTTTGTTTTGTTTTGTTTTGTTTTTGTTTTTGTTTTTGTTTTTTGAGACAGGATTTCTCTGTGTAGCCTTGGATATCCTGGACTTGCTTTGTAGACCAGGCTGGCCTTGAACTCACAGAGATCCACCTGCCTCTGTCTCTCCAGTGGTGAGATTAAAGGCTTGTACCACCACAGTCCAGCCCAGAAGATTTTTTAAAATTATATATTTCTGTGTTTCTGTGTGTAGATATGTGCACATGCATGTGGCTGCCTGCAGAAGCCACGAAGGACACAGGATTCCCTGGAGCTGCCCGCTGTGGATGCTGGGAACTGAACCCAGGTCCTTTGGAAGAATGGTACGTGCTCTTTTTTAAAAAGATGTATTTATTTAAGTACACAGTGCTTCACTTTCATGTACGCCTGCAGGCCAGAAGAGGGCGCCAGATCTCATTATAGATCGTTGTGGGCCATCATATGGTTGCTGGGAATTGAGTTGGCACCATTGGAAAAGCAGGCAGTGCTCTTAACCTCTGAGCCATCTCTCCAGCCCTGAAACATGGGTTGTTAATGTGTCAATTTCTTGGGGAAATAAACCCAAATGCCAAGAAAACTGACAGTCAAAGACCACATAACACCAAAGTCTAGTCTCTAAAACAGTAATCCATCAACACAACTTGACAGCTAGAAGATGCTATAGCTCCAGATGCTACCAAACATTACATCCCCTTGCAAACCAGAAGAATGCCCAGGGTCAAAACAGAGGTTAAAAATAAAAGGAAGCTGGCCATCTTTAATCCCGGCAGTCAGGAAGGCAGAGTCAGGTAGATCTTTGTGAGTTTGAGGCCAGCCTGGTCTACAAAAGGAGTACAGGACAGCCAACAGAGAAACCCTGTCTTGAAAACAAAACAAAACAAAAAACCAAAACCAACAACAACAATAAAACAAAACAAAAAATAAAAGGAAAGGAAAGGAACACACTGGAGACAGCCATTAAGGAGATGGCACCCGACTATGTTGCACTCCTGGACAAGTGGCACCAGCCCATCTTTTCAAAACAACCTGACTGAACCAGCCACAAAGCACCACTGTTGTTTAATGAAATGTCATCACTTGGCTCCCCCAGTGGGAACGAGGCGCTGGGCTTCATAGCAACAGATGAGGACAGATCACGCTCACACCAAGCCTGCATACCAACACTGCTATCAGAAAGGGGGAAAAAAGGTGGCGTGTAGCAGTTTGAAGCGAGCAGAGACAGACGGAGAGGAACGCTTCAGGGCGCAGTGGCTTGGAGAAGACTGCTGACAGCATCTGCTCGCTTAGGAGAGCAGTGAGCAGTGTTCCTCCACAGCCTCAGCTTCCGCGCCTACCTCCAGGTTCCTGCCTTTAGTTCCTGCCTTTAGTTCCTGCCCGGACGTCTCCTCATGAAGGACCACAACCTTGCACTTGGAAATACCTCTGACTCCCCAAGATGAACATCTTCCCACTGGTCTTTTGGGGTGCCTTGCAGGAAGCACCTGAGAAAGCAGAAGGCGTGTTTTGTGATTTGTACTTGACATCTTTCACCTAAGAAGTAGGAGTCCTGACCTGCAGTTGAGGCTACTGAGCTGGAGATCCCTCGCTGGGTAACAAAGGGAGTGAAGCCAGTGAGTGGGGAGAAAATCTCTGCCAAGACATCCATTGGCAGAGGACCAACAGGAAGGCCAAGGTTGCAGGCCTCTCACGGAAGGGGTCCAACTTGTCGTCACAGTCGCTGCCCTCAGCGGAGAAGGCACAGTCCTCAGAGGAGGCTGCCGCCATCCCGAGGGCGGGGCTCCTGGGAATTAGGTGTCTGGACCTCCTCCGCCTGCGGCCTGCCGCCTGTTCCAACCGCCGCCAGCATCAGATTGTCACATCTCCCAGCCAGTGAACATGTTCGACAAAACGCGGCTGCCGTTAGTGGTCCTCGATGTGCTGTGCCTGTTGCTGGTTTCCATGCCTACGGCTGTTCTAAATTTGGGCCAAATATATCCATTTCAGAGAGGCTTTTTCTGTTCTGACAACAGCGTGAAGTATCCGTACCATAACAGTACCGTCAGATTCGTTATTCTCACCGCAGTGGGGCTTGGCTTACCCATTTCCTCTATGATTGTCGGAGAAACCCTGTCTGTTTACTTTAGTACCTTGCGATCAAACTCCTTTGTCAACAACCACTACGTCGCCTCTATTTACAAAGCTGTGGGCACGTTTTTGTTCGGAGTCGTAGCTAGTCAGTCACTGACTGACATCGCCAAGTACTCTGTAGGCAGACTGCGGCCTCACTTCTTGGCCATCTGCAACCCAGACTGGTCAAAGATCAACTGTAGCGATGGTTATATTGAGACCTACGTATGTCAGGGGAGTGCCGCGAAAGTCAGGGAAGGCAGGCTGTCCTTCTACTCGGGCCATGCTTCGTTTTCTATGTACTGCATGCTGTTTACAGCACTTTACCTTCAAGCCAGGATGAAAGCAGAGTGGGCAAGACTCCTACGCCCCACGCTGCAGTTTGGGCTTGTTGCTTTTTCCATATACGTGGGCCTTTCTCGAATTTCTGATTACAAACACCACTCGAGCGACGTGCTGGTTGGACTCATTCAAGGAGCTGTGGTTGCAGTATTCGTTGTTGTGTATGTATCAGATTTCTTCAAGAGCACACATTCTTACATAGAAAGATCAGAGGACGACTCGACTGGACTGAAAACACCACCACGGCAGAACATAGCTAATCGAACAGTCAACCAGCCTTGAGGAGTACAGGGGAAACCGCCAGCTTTAGAGGAAACTGCTGGAGGCAGGAGGACGCATATTAATTACTTCCTGGTGTACGGGCCATTCATTACAGGACAGCTGCCATACCTCTTGGATGCTCACTTTCTCTGTGTAAACAGTTACATTTAAGACAATGAGTATCTCACAGTTTAATTAAAGAAGAAATTCAAGCTTTCCACGAAAATACTGTCCCACCTGTACATTTTTAAATTGAAAGATGCTATGTACAAATGTGTATGTTACATGCCTTCTCAGAATATTTTATTTAAATATAATAAAATTCGGGGCTGAAGAGATGGCTCAGTGGTTAAGAGCACTGCCTGCTCTTCCAAAGGACCCAGGTTCAATTCCCAGCACCCACATGGCAGCTCACAACTGTCTGTAACTCCAAGAGCTGACACTTTCCTACTAAGGCACATAAAAATTAAAATTAAATAAAATATTTAAAAAATAAATAAATAAATATAATAAAATTCTTGAGAAGGAAAAAAAGGGGGAAAAAGCCTAAAAAATGACTAGAAATCTCTAATCAATTCATATTCCATATAACTATTCCATATTCAATTCTGAGGAAGAGAGATACTTGTTACAGTGTGAATGAAATATCTGAATTTTTACAGTCTTATACTTCTTTGCATGAGAGTCATCTATTTTTTCTTTCTTTCAGAGCTGAGAACTGAACCCAGAGCCTTGTGCTTACTAGGCAAGTGCTCCACCACTGAGCTAAATCCCCAACCCCAAAAGTTGTCCATTTATAGCCAAAGATCTTGAATTCATTGTCTACTAAATATTTCCATTTTAAATAGCAAGGTTGCTTTTTAAAATTGTTAGTAAAAATATAAATCAATTACAAATGGAAGCAACAAAGCTGAGCATGTTGGCACACACCTGTAATCCCAGCACTTGGGGAGACAGAGGCAGACGGATATCTGTGAGTTCGAGGCCAGCCTGGTCTATAAAGAGAGTCCAGGCCAGGCATGGTGGCGCACGCCTTTAACCCCAGCACTCGGGAGGCAGAGGCAGGTGGATTGCTGCGAGTTCAAGGCCAGCCTGCTCTACAAAGTGAGTCCAGGACAGCCAAGGCTACACAGAGAGACCCTGCCTCAAAAACAAAAACAAAGGAAGCAACAGTCAAGATGATTGCATGTGTGCATATATATGCATGACGGCACTAGAGAAATATTACCTTACAAGATGCCCTCCAGCATCTTAGAAACACTGTGATCCTCTGACTCTCTGAGCTAGCAGGAAGTAGCTACAGTTCAGGATGCTGAAGACTCAACCTTCCTTACCCTTAATCTACTTCTTGGCTAATGAGATATTTTTGTCCATTTCAGTCATTGTTTTATTACTGTGAAGAGATTCCATGACCACAGCAACTCTTAAAAAAGGAAGGATTTAATTCGGGGCTTGTTTACAGTTTTAGAGGGCTAGTCCATTATCATGGTAGAAAGCAAACAGGCATGGCCCTGGAGCTAGACAGGCAACAGGCCAAGACAGACAGACAGACAGACAGGCACACACACACACACTCACATGTGCACACACACACGCAAACACAAACACGCTGGGCCTCAAAGCCCACCCCTAGTAACATCCCTCCTCCAAGAAGGCCACACCTAACCCTTCCCTGACAGCTCATCAATTGGGGACTAAACTTATAAATACATGAGCCTTTTGGGGGGCCAAGATCATTCAAACCAACACAGCATCATAAGTAAGGAAATAAAGCATCCCATCTATTCACTAATTTTTATTGCTGTTTAATATTACTATAGAAAACGACGGGCTTCACTATGACCTTCATATATACATATATTTATATCTACACTTGGCTCACATTTGCCGCCTACCATTACCTTCCTCTGTCCTACTCCTTCCTCCTCCTACCAGACATCTTCTACTTTCATGACATATATAAAAATGTAAATTTCAAAAACAAGAAAAAAATGTTATAAAGCATGTGATATCAGCACTGGCTTAACAAGTCGCTTGTCTTGTCACATAAGGTCCCTTCCCCTCTCCTAAGAACTGTACCACCGGGTTTTTGTTTTTGTTTTTTTAATCATCCTTTCTTCACCACGCTACTTCTGGTTTAGGGCCATGTCACAGTTTTCCCCACAAGGAGACTAAAAGAAAACCCTGAGTACAAGCAGTGCATTAAGGAGGTGATCTCATACAACACAGACGTGCACTTTGGATCTTAAATGTTCTTCAAAGGTCCGTATGCTACAGCCTGAGGCACCAGAGGAAGGTTCTAGAACCTTTAGAAACAGGGGCCTGATGGAAGGAAGTTAGGGTATTGGAGTGTGTCCTTTAAGAAAATATTGGGTGTCTGTCCTTTCTTTTTTTTTTTTTTTTTTTTTTTTTTTTTTTTTTGGTTTTTCGAGACAGGGTTTCTCTGTGTAGTCTTGACTGTCCTGGACTCACTTTGTAGACCAGGCTGGCCTAGAACTCACAGTGGTCGCCTGCCTCTGCCTCCTGAGTGCTGAGATTAAAGGCGTGCGCCACCACGCCTGGCTCCCTGTCCTTTCTTGTCTCTGTGTCTTTACTCATCCAGGTACCATGAGGTAAACCGCTTTGCTGCCCCATGTGTTCTGAGCCATAATGTACAACCTCGCCACAAGCCCTGAGCAATTAATTAGTTAATGGGGGTTGAGACAATGAGCCAACATAAACTTTTTAGCTTTTAAGCTGACTGTGTCAGACATTTTGTTACCATGATGGAAAGCTAACATGCACAGTGAAGGAACAGGGAAGTGACATCAGAAGAGATGGTTAAAGAGTGTGTTAGATTGGAGGGGGGGGTTACATGGAGGGTTAGATGGGGGGGCTGCTCTGGGTAAATGGAATTCTCCTTAATTCCCTAGTGCCCTCAGGGGCATCAGGTATGACTGAGGCTCCAGTGAATTCTAGCTTTAGTTTTAAAAAAAAAAAATCAAGAATGAAAAGCCAAGCTGGGCACAGTGGCACACGCCTGTAATTCCAGCACTCTGGGAGACAGAAGCAGCCGGATCTCTGTGAGTTCAAGACTAGCCTGGTCTATCAAGCAAGTCCAGGAGAGCCAAGGCTACATGAGAAACCCTATCTCAAAAACAAAACAAGCAAAGAACCATCAAATGAATGAAAAGCCAGGCAACCCAACAACTGTAAAATAACAGAGCACGGTGCTGGGGAAACAGCACTGTTGAAATGCTCACCATGCAAATCGAGGATCTGAGTTTGACTCCAGCACCCACATAACAATGCAATCCCAGTGCCCAGGGCTGGGGTACAGAGAGAGTTGAATATAGCAAAGCTCACTGACTTGCAGGCCCAGGCTGATTGGCAAGTGCTGGGTCCTGTCTCCAAAATCAAGGTGGACAGCTCCTGAAGCCCAACCCTGGAGGTTAACCTCCGGCTTCCACAGACGCCCAACCCACCACAAGTACAAGGGGATGATTATGAGCTAGCAGTTGTCTCTACGATTCTCACCAAAATCTCTAACTCAGATTTAATTTTGCCTTGTAAAAGCTCAGACTTGCCAGGCACGGTGGCGCACGCCTTTAATCCCTGCACTCGGGAGGCAGAGGCTGGCGGATCGCTGTGAGTTCGAGGCCAGCCTGGTCTACAAAGTGAGTCCAGGATAGCCAAGGCTACACAGCGAAACCTAGTCTCGAAAAAATTAAAAAATAAAAAACAACCACTAAAGATGGAGAACAAAACTGTTGAGTGACGTAAAACTTAAAGAGCAGAAACACTGTAAAGGGTAGAAACAGCTCTCTGCGTACTGATAAGAAAAAAACCCTCCAAGATACAATATGTTTGTCTTTGTGTAAGAAAGAGAAAAAACAGTATGTGTTTCTAGCTTGTTTATATAAAGACCAACTGGAAGGACATACTCATAAAACGAATAGGGTTGTGATCTAGGACAGGGTGTGTTTTATGGACAAGTGAGGGAGGAGGTCACCTCAGGACACACAACTTTATATTTGCCTTGACTTTCAGTGTGTACCTTAGCTACTTAAACCACACGTTACAACTCAATAAATGTTAACCCACTTTCCACAACAGCTGGAAGTCATGAGTAACCCACTGAGAAGCAAGGTGACATTGACCCAGAAAACACTAGAGCGCCTAACAGCCTCAATAATGTCTTACTCCTATCAAAACCAAGGGGTGAAATCAAAAGGGGTGTGTGTGTGTGTGTGTGTGTGTGTGTGTGTGTATGTGTGTGTGTGTGTGTGTGTGTGTGTGTGTGTGTGTGTCTTTGACAGTAAGAGGATGATGAATGATGTCAGCACACTGGAACCCCAAATCAGGAAGTAACCTGACATTCTGCAGGGAGGATGCTGGGTAGGGTGTGAATGGAGGGCAACTGCTTATGTTCCCTGTGTGCACCAAGAGGAGAAAACTCCAACAGAGACCACCGCAGGGGCAACAGGACAAGTATGCAGAGTGTGCACAGGCAGACGTTGCTTTGTAAATGCAAAGCAATATCTATGAAATGGTGACATTAAAATCTGAGCAGTTTGGGGCTGGAGAGATGGCTCAGAGGTTAAGAGCACTGGCTGTTCTTCCTGAGTTCAATTCCCAGCAACCACAGGGTGGTTCATAACCATTTATATTGAGATCTGGTGCCCTCTTCTGGCAAGAAGGGACGCATGCAGGCAGAACATTGTATACATAATAAATAAATCTTTTTTTTTTTTAATCTGAGTTCAAAATTATTCAGATTTATCACTTCATAAACTCTAGTTTGGAGCTGGAGAGATTGTTCAGCCGTGAAAGGTAAGGCTCATGACCAAAAATAAACTCCAGTTTGTCAGGAAGCCATAGACATTAAAGCAAACAGAGAATCCCCAAAGCAAGGTGCTTAGCAAGGCTAGTTGCCATAATCAATTAGCTCTGAGTTTGATTGAGAGGCCCTGTCTCACTGAATGAGGGGAAGGCAATGGGAGATTACTCTGAAGACAACTCTGGCTTCCACAACGTACTCACTCCCATTCGCATGCATACCCACACGTGTTCCCCCACATGTAAACATAGCTACACATGAGAAAAGAAAACTGGCTTTTAAAGATTAGAGTGTACACGAAATGTCATAAATTTATCTCATCCTCAGGCACATGGGGAGAGCTAATCAAAAGGAAGCGTTTGGCTAAAACTTTAGTTTTCATATTTGTAATAAACAGCAATGAAAATTAAGCACCAGTGGTGGCGCGTGCCTTTAATCCCAGCACTCGGGAGGCAGAGGCAGGCAGATCGCTGTGAGTTCAAGGCCAGCCTGGTCCACAAAGTGAGTCCAGGACAGCCAAGGCTACACAAAGAAACTCTGTCTTGGAAAAAAAAGAAAGAAAAGAAAATTAAGCACCATGAGCTGGAGAGGTGGCTGAGCAGTTAAGAGCAAGTACTGTTATTCCAAAGGCCTGGGTTTGATTCCCAGCACCCACATCAGATAGCTGATGGCTCTCAAATACTTGTAACTCCAGCACCACTGGGGCCCAACTCCTGTGGCCAGTATGGGCACCTGCACTCATGGGAATATGCACACACTCACACTGTCACACACTCACACTCTCTCTCTCACACACACACACACACAAATAATAACCGTGGGTCCTTAAAAATAATCCTTTCTATTTTTATGTTACTAGGACGTCATCGTGAGTTTAAGCGAAAAGAGTACGCTGAAAGATAAGACAGAGGCAGGTCAAGGCAAGAGACTATAAAAGCACACTTGGGAAAGGTCTCATGGTCAAGGTCAGATAACAGTGTGGGAATCTCCATCAGCTCTCAGTGCAGCCCCAGTGCTCAGAAGGCACAGGCAGCCTGCAGAGAAGGACAAGATACGCAGGCCCACATTACTATTTGAGCTTAATGTTTCCAGGTCGTTAGTTTTTCTTTCTTTCTTTTTTTTTTCCAAGAGAAAATAGAGCCAGGTGGCAGGGGCACATGCCTTTAATGCCAGCACTCAAGAGGCGGAGGCTGATGGATCTCGGAGTTCGAGGCCAGCATGGTCTACAGAGCAAGTTCTAGGACAGGCAGGGCTACACAGAGAAACCCTGCCTCAACAAACAAACAAACAAAGACTCATTTATGAGAACTGAAAACTAAACTGTTTTTTCTATGATGGTCAAACCCCACTGTGCATATCTTGAACGGGCTCAGGTATGCACAATTTTTTAAGATAATTCATTCTGGCTGAAAATTGAATAAGAAAATGAATAATGAGTAGATAATTAACAACAGGAAACTTGAGATCCAAATGCTTAGCTGCTTCGAAGCTAACTTCCCATATTACGTCAGGTTTTTGCCATCAGGAACAGAGATCAATAAACCCACCTGGAAGACCCACACCCCCCCCAAAAAAAATTAAGTCAATTGATAATTAAGGAGGAGATGTCATATGCAGCTTCTCTCCCCTGCATACAATAGCTCACTGTCCTGTGCACGCAGAGACCGAGTAAGCAAACAGGTCAGATCTTAAGGTCAGGCTGGCCTCTGACTTGGCTATGCAGAACACTTAAATGATTTTACAAGTCATCCCCTTATAGCTAAATCCTGCCGAATTGCTTTTATTCAGCGCCATCTACAGGTGAGAAAAAGAACTGCCCCTGTGTGGAGGGACCCTGACAGGCAAATAGGGACAGAGGCCACAGGTAGATAAAGACAGCAGGCTTCCTCACCTTCCTCACAGGAAGCATCAGCCTGGAGGCTTGAGACAAGCATCTAACTGACTTTTTTCTCACTGGTAGAGTTCCACCCCAAATCCCCTGACATTCCTGGCTTGTCAGATAAGCTCAAAGCCAGACCAGGGCATGCTTGCCTAAAGCTGTAGGCCTTTCTTTGTCTAAACAGACCAATTCTTAATTAGGAGAAATATTCCTCAAAAGGTTTTCTGCAGTTCACTTTTATTGCTGAAAAGTGCTTTGAACTGCCGTCTTGCTTTTTTATTAAAAACATTTTTAAAAGATTTATTTATTCTTATGTATATGGTGCATCTTATCACATTATAGACGGTTGTGAGCCACCATGTGGTGGCTGGGAATTGAACTCAGGACCTCTGAAAGAGCAGTCAGTGCTCTTAATCTCTGAGCCATCTCTCCAGGCCCTAAAAAACATTTTGAGTTCACCACGAAGCTCAAAAACATGTTTTGAAATGTCCTCTTAGCTGAGGTGGTGCACATCTTTAATCCCAGCACTCCTGGCAGGGCAGGTAGATCTCTGTGAATTCAAGGCCAGCCAGGGCTACACAGAGAAACCTTGTCTCGAAAAACAAAACAAAATATAAACAAAACATCCCCTTGACAACCATCTCAGTTCAGAGCTTTGTTCAGCAAATCCAAACGGGTGCACACTTGCAAACAGTGGGCTGTTGTTTAAAGTGTTCACCTTTACAAAACTGACAGAACTTACGAGGTTTTTCATGGCTTCTTGTAACTCTTGTGGCAGCATATTCCTTGCTAATATTTGCCGATGACTTTTGGCAACTCATTCATAACCAAACGTTAAACTCCAGATCGGCATGCTAGCATTGCCAGAGCACCGTCTGTGCAAACACCACGGCCTTTCCCCAGGAGACCTTAGGCTCTTTCAGAAATGAGCCAACTGTGTCAAATTCATCGCACGTAGTAGTAGTTGTTTCAAGAGGTTCGCAAAAAAGAAACTCATCTTTAAAGTCACCGTCATTAATACAGCTCACATAAACTAGTAACTGAACAATTTGCAACAGCTGTAGATTCATCACAGCTGAATTTAGAAGACCAATCAGAGCCCAGTGTGGTGGCTCATGCCTTTAATCCTAGCACTCGGGAGGCAGAGGCAGGCAGATGGCTGTGAGTTCAAGGCCAGCCCGATCCACAAAGGGGGTCCAGGACAGCCAAGGCTACACAGAGAAGCCCTGTTTCGGAGAAAAAAAAATCAGCATCCAGATTAAGTTCCTATGGTATGGAATTTTTTTTTTTTTGCAGTAGTTTGTGTTTTTACAGTATGTGATTTTCCATAATTCATGAAGCGTTTTACCTCTAATACTATGTTCTCAACACAGTGGCTGCACTCTGCACTCATGTGACTAGTCTAAATAAGTACATTATGGTGCCAACACTGTCAAGGGCACTTGTATTTGTCTGGGGTGGGGTTGGTAGGATGATGTCAACATGTGGCTACACAGAGAAACCCTGTCTCGGAAAAGAAAAAACTTATAACAAGCTGGGTGTGGTGGTGCACACTTTTAATCCCAGCCCTCAGGAGGCAGAGGTTCAAGGCCAGCCTGGTCCAGAGTGAGTCTGGAAAGCCAGAGCTCTGCTACACAGAGAAACCCTGTCTTAAAAGACCAAAAGACAAAACAAAACAAAATACTTATAACACAAAGCTTATAATTAAATTTTTATACATGGTTAATCTTAATTTGTTACAATTTACTATATATGTGACTCAATACTTGCTTTTTTAAAAAATAGATCTAAAATAAAGGATATTTTAATAATAGCCACGTGGCTAGTGGCCATCTTTACTAAGGTAAAAAAGGGTACATGTCATGTAACTTCAAAACCATCTTGGTTGGGCTGGAGAGATGGCTCAGAGGTTAAGTGCACTGCCTGCTCTTCCAAAGGTCATGAGTTCATTTCCCAGCAACCACATGATGTCTCACAACCATAATAAGATCTGGTGCCCTCTTCTGGCAGGCAAGCATTACATGCCGACAGAACATAATATACATAATACATAAATAAGTCTTTAAAAAAAAATCTTGGTTAAGATGACCACATGGAGGCCAGGAGTGGTGGAACACATCTTTAATCCCAGCACTCTGGAGGCAGAGGTTGGTGGATCTCTGTAAATTCAAGGTCAGTGTGGTCTACAGAGTTCCAGGATAGCCAGGGCTACACAGAGAAATTTTTGTCTTGAAAAAAGAAAAGAAAAGAAAAGATGACCTCGTGGTATAAAGTAACAAGTACAAAATTTCTTAGCTGCTTGGGAAGGTAGAGACAGGAAAGTCCAGAACAGCCAGGGCTACACAGGACACCCTGCTTAAAAAACAGCAAACAAACAAACAACAAAAACCTTCTTAGTACTACTGAGCTCTCCATTGTATCTACCTTTTAGACCAGGGAAACAACACCAGGTCTGCAAAATATTTTTAATTAGGATGAATTATTGTATAATACAAAATTCCTAAGGTTATAGAGGTATCTTTAAGTTACCAGACCCTAACCTAAAGATCTATGCCTAACTACTATTGTGTCTTTGCCAACTGTATTCAACTTCAGGCTTCTAAATATTTTAAGTAAAGAACAACATATATTTAGTATATATATATATATATATGTGTGTGTGTGTGTGTGTGTGTGTATATATGATAAATAAAGTTTATAAATTTCAAAGGTCTACTAGCGTTTTTGTCTTTGCTCACTTTGTTAAGCTTTGGCTATTCAAATAAACTGAGTTATTAAAAAATCTGATTTCTATAATGGTGCACTATAAAAGGGTCAGTAAAGTTCTCAGACTCTCTATGAATGGCACTTATGGTTTAAAGTTTACTATATTTATAGCTGAGTTTTATTTTGAGAACAAAGGACCTTTAATTAAATCTTCAACTCAAAATTTTAAGGCTCAAATGTAACAAGGATAAAGCTGTAAAATCTTATAAAGGCTACTAACTTATAAAGTGTTACATAATTCACTCAATAACAAGCTTTATTTAGCCTCCTGTACGTGTTTGCAGGGTTAAGCCTAAAATCATGTATCCTTAATAAATAGATAGCCCTCAGATATGTGAAAGATCTACTGAGTGTGGCATTAAAAGTGTCTAATAAAGCTGCCTCACCAGCTGCCAGGTCTCCGCCCAAGCTGTGGACCCTTTTGGGTTGATTGCCCTACTCTCCCTGATCAAAATAAAGTCAGTCCTCCAAGTCCCTCCTCCCAAGGAAAAGCTCTTAGACCTGGGCCTGGCCAGTGCTGCTCTGTGTGGTAGCTGAAGAGGAAATGCTGTCCTGTGTGACAGCCAAAGACTGCCCACTGCCCCCACATCGAGAGGACAGGAGCCTAGGGCAACCATCTCGCATTGGGTAGGTCTCTGTCATGTTAATTGATACATATGTCATGTGGATTATACCTCCGGCTACAATGTATCCTTCTCAGATCTCTGTGACTAACTGTAGCTGTAACAGCAGGGAGCCTATCAGCTCCTGGGGGGGGGTCCCCCCTCTGCCCCCCAAGGCTACAGCTTCTTGTCATATATAAAAATCTAGCCATGGGCTTCACTTTCCTAGAGCTACTAAGTCTCTAGCTGAGAAAAGCGCCTCTGAAAGGAGATAAATATTCAAAGATGCTTTTAACTCAACATCATTTTTGGGTTCCCGAGCTTTTGCTGTGACTCAAAGGCGTGAGTCTAGTGCCTTTTCGACAACACGGATTTCAGTACAGATTACAGACAGTGGTAATGCTAGCATATCCTAAACTTCTGTCTCTTTGTGTAGACTTTTAAAAAAAAATCTCATAAGCTTCAGGTAATCTATTTGAATCACCTGTCACAGATCAAATGGACTCCAGATAAATACTCCTAACTCCCCCCACCTGCTTACTCCTTACTCCTGAGGGCGGGATCTCTCTCTCTCTCTCTCTCTCTCTCTCTCTCTCTCTCTCTCTCTCTCTCTCTCTCTCTCCCTCTCCTTCTCTCTCTCTCTCTCTCTCTCTCTCTCTCTCTCTCTCTCTCTCTCTCTCTCTCCCCCCCTCTCTCTATCTCCCTCCCTCCCTTTCCCTTTCTTCCTCCCTCCCTCTCCCTCTCTCCTTCTCTCCCCCTCCTCCTCTCCCTCTCTCCCCCTCTCCCTCTCCCTCCCCTCCTCCCCCTCCCCTTGGGACTCCCCTTCCTCCAACTACCAGAACCTCGGACCTGGAAGTTTCAAACCCATGTGGTCCAGCCTCCCAGACAGCAGGACCCCAGACCAGGAAGGCCTACATTTCCCTAGCCCCAGATGGTCCCTCACGCCTGGATAGCAAGTGAACGCCTGCACTCCTTTCTCTTCCTGGACTTGGCCAGCATTCCATCTTTCTGGAGTCCCCCAAAGTGATGGCCCACTGTCAACAGGAAGTAGTCATAGAAAAGATTAATTCACCCCTTATCAATTATTACCAACAAAAAAAAAGGCTGCGATATTAGGTCTCAAACCTGGGACAAATGGCTATTTGTCCTGACGTGCCTGTTTAAGATATCAAAGCAGACATGGCTGCCAGGTTCTCCCAGCATCCCTCATCCTGAGGGCAGGGCTGCCCTTCCCCTAGTTGCCCTTCTCTATATAATCCAGACATTTTCTTTTTTTTTAATTTTTTTTATTTTTTAAATTTTTTTTTAATTTTTTGAGACAGGGTTTCTCTATGTAGCCTTGGCTGTCCTGGACTCGCTTTGTAGACTAGGCTGGCCTCGAACTCACAGCGATCCACCTGCCTCTGCCTCCCGAGTGCTGGGATTAAAGGCGTGCGCCACCACGCCCGGCTTCCAGACATTTTCATTACCCATCCCTTTGTCTACGCTTTACTCTCCTGGCTCTCCCCTCCTCTCCTCTCTCCTCACATGGCCAGGCTCAGAGTCATGGTTGCTCTGGACTCTCCCAGGTGTCCCTGCCTCTGGCTATGCTGTCCCTTTTATCTACAATTAACTTTCTTCTCCACCAGACCTAGGAGTAGTCAGGTCCTTCCTCCTCCACCTCCCCCCTTCTCCTCCTCCCCCTCCTCCCCCCTTTTCCCCCCTCCCCCCCTCCTCCTCCTCCTCCTCTTCTTCTTCTTCCTTTCTTCTTCTTCTTCTTCTTCTTCTTCTTCTTCTTCTTCTTCTTCTTCTTCTTCTTCTTCTTCTTCTTCTTCTTCTTCTTCTTCTTCTTCTTCTTCTTCTTCTTCTTCTTCTTCTTCTTCTTCTTCTTCTTCTTCTTCTTCTTTCAGATGCCTGTTGCTGCCCCCTGTTCTGTCTGAGATATTCCCATCACTACTTGCTGTGCTTCAGATTTCCTTGCCTGTAACCCTTTAGTTGACCCCTAGATGGCAGCACACTCCACGAATCTCTTGGTGTGCTCTGTTATTAGCGCATGAGTTCCTACCTCAGGCACATTTGATTCTTCTCAGGCTGTGTTAACTGCACTCTGTCTTGGTCATTTGTCTCCTTTGTTGAGAATCAGTGGGGCAAGGCTGTGCTCAGTGGCAACAAAGCAGTGACCATCAAAACGATTTGATTTGAATAGCAATTAATAAAGGTGCAACGTGGTGTGGGGGCTGGGGCATTGTAGGTTAACGCTCACAAAGTTTCTGTATGGGGTTTAAAGTTTTAGAAACACGGGGCTAGAGAGGTGGCTCAGAAGTTAAGATCATTGGCTGTTCTTGCAACCGTTCTGAGTTCAATTCCCAGTAACCACAAGGTGGCGCACAACCAGCTATAATGAGATCTGGTGCCCTCTTCTGGCCTGCAGGTGTACATGCAGGCAGAATACTGTATAAATAATAAATATTTTTTTTTAATGTTCAAGAAACACTGGTAATAGTTACACAACATGAAGGCACTTAAAACCACAGAATTGGACAAGATGGGCATATGGTATACACACAGACACACACACACACATGCACATACACATGCGCACACACATAGCAGGAAGTGTAGGTGGTGGGCCCCCCATCCTCAACACTTATTCTAGAACTCCCCAAGTTCTTTCTGTTCAGAAGACTTGGCTGATCACTTACTTATGCCCAGGAGTTACAAACCAGCCTTGGCAACATGGCGAAACCCTGTCAGAAAAATAAAACAAATGGTAACCTTTGTGTTATGTATACTTTATCACAGTTTTTTTTTTTAATATGAGTCATAAAAAAGGATACAAAGCTAATTGGATTTCTAGTTTCAGTTTTATAGGTTTTTTTTCGTGGTGGGTGAGTTCATGAAAAATGTGACAGAGATAGAGGGACTGGGAGGAGAGGACAGCTGTGATGGGATGTAAAGCAAATAATTAATTTTTTAAAATGTAACTGACAGTGAAAGTATAAAACCCCAAGCAAACTTCCAAGCTTTCAAAATGGCCTTTCTGTCTTCAGTTCACTGAGGTGGATACAGCTTGGGACTGGGCAAGTGTCTGTTTGATTAAAGGTGTGCACCGCCACCGCCCGACACCAATAAAGCAATTTATAGCAGCCGGGCACAGTGCAGCACGCCAGTGCAGCACACCTGTAGCCCCAGCCCTCAGAAGCCAGAGGCAGGAAAGCTGCACCAAGTTCAAGGCCAATTTCATCTATAAAGTGAACTCCAGACCAACCAGGACTACCCCTAGCAACACACACACACACACTCACACTCACACTCAGTAAAACCAAGCAGGAGGAGTGGACCACAGCCCTTCTCCCCCTCACTCACTCCAGAAGGCTCTGAGTTCCAACATTACTGCATTTCTCTTTCATGTAATTTAAAAAAGCTTTTTAACATTGAACTTAACATTCAAGTGTTTAAAGAAAGAGTGTGTGTGTGTGTGAAATATATAGTCAGCCATCTATTTGTCATATAGTAAAAATGTACATTTTTTCCAAATTCTTTTTTTATTTTATTTTATTTATTTATTTATTTTGGTTTTTCGAGACAGGGTTTCTCTGTGTAGCCTTGGCCATCCTGGACTCACTTTGTAGACCAGGCTGGCCTCGAACTCACAGCGATCCGCCTGCCTCTGCCTCCCGAGTGCTGGGATTAAAGGCGTGCGCCACCACGCCCGACTTCTTTTTTTATTTTTTGAGATTGTAATTTAATGACAACATTCCTCCCTCCAGACACTCCCATATATCCTTCCCTCTTCCTCTTCAAATTCGTGGTCTATTTTTTTATTGTTATTGCATGAATATATATATACACATATATTCTTTTTTTTTTTTTTTAATTTAACACAGTGTTCTGCCCATGTGTGTACCTGCCTGCCTCAGGGAGGCACCAGATCTCATTATAGATGGTTGTGAGCCACCATATGCTTGCTGGGGATTGAACTCAGGACCTTTGGAAGAGCAAATGGTGCTCTTGACCTCTGAGCCATCTCTCCAGCCCCCACATATATATTCTTAAATCTAACCTGTTGAGGCTGTAGACCATTACTTGTATGTATGTCCTGAGGGCTGACTGTGTGTCACTGAACAACCAATTGTTATGCTCTCTGCTAGGGAGGGCCATCTCTCCCTCTGTCACTTGCCTGTAATTTGACTTCTTTTCTTTATTTTTTTTTTTGGGTCGGTTTGTTTGTTTCGAGACAGGGTTTCTCTGTGTAATAGCTCTGGCTGTCCTGGACTTGATTTGTAGACCAGGCTGGCCTCAAACTCACAGGGATCCAACTTACAGATATCCACCTGCCTCTGCCTCCCTACGTGCTGGGATTAAAAGTGTGCGCCACCATACCTGCCTCTTATTTTCTGTTAATTCAAATGGTCTCCTGATTTGTAAAAACAAACAAAAAACCCTATTAGACATACTGTTAGATTTTGTCAGAGTCACATGGTCCTGGGCAAGCATGGCACTTTCACTTACATGTTAGTACGGGGGCAGGATATATTTGAATTAACTGCTTTTACATGAAAATTCTGGAATCCATGCTGGTCAGTGCTAATGCACTAAGGCAGCCATAGGCTGAAAAGTGAGGTGGGGAGACGCCCTCCTCACATTATCTGTACATTTTACAATATATGCATAAGGGGTATCTTAATTTAAAATGTTCAAGTAATTTTTATTTGTCAATTTTATTAATTTGAGGGGGTTGAGACAGAGGTTCTCTGTGTAGCCTTGGCTGTCCTAGACTCACTTTGTAGACCAGGCTGGCCTTAAACTCACCGAGATCCATCTGCTTCTGCCTCCCAGAGTGCTAGGATTACAGGTGTGCACCACCACGCCTGGCTGTCAATTTTAATTTTTTTTTGAAAGCAGCTTCAACTTTGTGTTCTAGTGAAAATGCATCACACACACACACACACACACACACACACACACACACACACACACACACACGAGGGGGCAGAGACTTTAAATATCTTCAATTGCTACAGAAATCTAAAAAAAATTTTTTTTTAATTATGTGGGCAAACCGCTTTTAATCCCAGCACTTGGGGAAGGCAGAAGCAGGCGGATCTGTGAGCTTGAAGCCAACCTGGTCTACAAAGCGAGTCCTGAACAGTCAAGACTACAAGAGAAATTCTGTCTCTAAAAGAAACAAAAACAAAACAAAACAGAATGAATTACTTCACTTCAGGGTCTCTCTATTCTTTCTCTTTGCCCACCCCCTGAAAGAGGAACTTCATAGTGTTACCACCAGAGGGCGCGAGCACGCAGATTATGGCCCACTGCAGCTTTGTCGTACTTGAGCGGCCACCAGCCAGCATCTCCAATGAGTGGGCAGGTCCGTAATCCCTGTTTGAGACTTCAAACATGTGTCCAGTCCTCAGAAGAGGGCAGGGCAGCGGCTGATACTCTCCACTCCCGCTCCATCTTCTTTCTCTTCTTCCCTACCCTACAATTTTGTGCTTCCAGTGTTTGTTGGTTGGTTGGTTTGGTTTGGTTTTTCGAGAGAGGGTTTTTCTGTGTAGCCTTGGCTGACCTAGACTCATTTTGTAGACCAGGCTGGCCTCGAACTCAAAGCCATTCGCCTGCCTCTGCCTCCCAAGTGCTGGGATTAAAGGCGTGCGCCACCACGCCTGGCTCAGTTTTGTGTTTGTTTGTTTGTTTGTTTTGGTTTTGGTTTTGTTGTTGGTTTTTTGTTTTGTTTTTTGTTTGTTTGTTTGTTTTTACTTATTTAATTTTATTTGCATTGGTGCGAGGGTGCCAGATCCCCTGGAACTGGAGTTCCAGACAGTTGTGAGCTGCCATGTTGGGTGCTGGGAATTGAACTCAGGACCTTTAGAAGAGCAGACTGTGCTCTTAACCACTGAGCCATCTCTCCAGCCTCTGCTTCCAGTTTTTGCCTGACAATAAGGACATGATATTTTTTTTCATTTCATCAAAATAACTGAAGTTGGTTCGGGATATTTAAATACGTTCTCCAAAATGCTCATCCAGGCCGTTCTTGTCTTTTTTAATGTATTTATTTTTATTAGCATATTACATATTGGATAGATGCATGCTATGAATATTAATTAGAACAAGTAGAATTTGTCCGTCTGTGTCTGGCTCATTTCACATAACATGGCGTCCTCCATCCCATTCATTTGGGTGTAAGATGCCATTCCTCTTTACAACTGAGCGCTTACACTGGCAGAAATTACCATGGAGAACACAAGACAGTCGCAAATTTTCAGGAAGCATGGCAGTGTGTAACTGTGCCCCAGCCCAGCCCCTTCCACTAACCACCTAAAGCTCCTACAGCTTGGTTCCCTTTCCTGTATGTACGTATTCACTCTACGTTTTATTATTAACTTTTAAAAAGATTTCTTTATTATACAATGTTCTGCCTGCATGTACCCCTTCCTGCCAGAAGAGGGCGCCAGATTTCATTACAGATGGTTGTGAGCCACCATGTGGTTGCTGGGAACTGAACTCAAGACCTTTAGAAGAACAGCTAGTGCTCTTAACCTCTGAGCCATCTCTCCAGCCCCTATTATTAACTTTTTATACAATATATTTTGATCATATTTCCAGGCCCCCCTCCTCCCCATCCGCCCAACTTGTTCTTTCTTACTCCCAAAAACAAAACAAAACAACCTGAGTGTGGTGGTGCAAGCCTTTAATCCCAGCACTTGGGAGGCAGAGGTAGGCAGATGTTTATGAGTTTAAGGCCAGCTTGGACTACAGGACAACCAGGGCTACACAGAGAAACCCCGTTTCACAAAGCCACCAACCATTTAAAAACCAAAAAGGAAAGAAAACAAAAATAAAATAAGCAGCACAACCCCCCTTGAAGTGAAGGGTAGCCAAGACACTTCTGCCAGAAGTGGAACTTTCTTAAAGTGCCCTGCTTTCTGGATCACCAATGTGAGTGCACCCTTCCCCCCTCCCAACTCTATCCTCCCCCACCCCCCCACTCCCGACTCAGTGGCTGCCTTCAGCCCTCTGGAGCATCCCTATCCCCGAGCTGCTGCCCTCGTTCTGAACTGCACATCTCTACCGTAATCGCCCTTTATCATTGGTTTCACTTTCTATGGTCCTCCAGGATCATAAAATATTAAGTGGAAAATTCCAGAAATAAATTGCATACTGCTTCATGTGGTAAAATGTAACTGCTCGCTGTCTGATCCATCCCACGCAAGGGAATCAAGCCTTTGCTCTGAATGTGAGTATAGTATATGCCACTCACCTGACGCTAGCCCAATAGTCACTTAAATAGCATTGAGCTATTGTCAAGCCAACTGTAGTGTTGTGGTGTCCTGGGAGGCAACTTGTATTGACTTAATGGCCCCGAGATTAGAGTTGCAGGAAGTTTTACTGCAGCATACTGTTAAAATTATTGTATTTTAGTTCATGCTGTTAAATTCCCATTGTTCCTAATTTATAAATGAAACTTCATCAGAGGTATGTGTGTATGTGGTCTATGTGCATGTGTGGTGTGTGCATGTGTGGTGTGTGTGTGTGTGGTGTGTGTGTGTGTGGTGTGTGCGTGTGTGGTGTGTGCGTGTGTGGTGTGTGCGTGTGTGTGTGTGTGTGTGTGTGGTGTGTGTGTGTGTGGTGTGTGTGTGTGTGGTGTGTGTGTGTGTGGTGTGTGTGTGTGTGGTGTGTGTGTGTGTGGTGTGTGTATGTGGTCTGTGTTTCTGTGTATGTGGTATGCATGTGGTGTGTGTGTGTGTGGTGTGTGTGCGGTGTGTGTATGTGGTCTATGTGTGTGGTTGTGGTGTGTGTGTGCAGCATGTGTGGTGTGTATGTGGTGTGTGTGTGTATGTGGTGTGTGTGTGTATGTGTGGTGTGTGTGTGTATGTGGTGTGTGTGTATGTGGGTTGTGTGTGTGGTGTGTGTGTATGTGGGTTGTGTGTGTGGTGTGTGTGTATGTGTGGTGTGTATGTGGTGTGTGTGTGTATGTGTGGTGTGTGTGTGTATGTGGTGTGTGTGTATGTGGGTTGTGTGTGTGGTGTGTGTGTGTATGTGGGGTGTGTGTGTGGTGTGTGTGTATGTGGTGTGTGTGTGTATGTGTGGTGTGTGTGTGGTGTGTGTATGTGGTGTCTAGACCCCCACCATCAGAGCAAGCTCTCGCCCGAAGAGATGCGTGCATGTATATAAGATCCTTCTTTCGTTTCCCCCAGGAGCCTGCTCTACCCGTCCCTGCGTCTTTCATCCCACCATCAGTCAGTCCGTCCCTCTCTACTGGCATCTTTCCTTTGGCTGACAACCACATGCAAGGGCTCCCAGCCTGGCAAACTGACCAGCCAACGCTGGCTTCCTTCCCTGGATTCTGAGCTCATTCCTGGCGCGGCGTTTCACTGGGATGCTGTCCACTGCTAAAGAACTCGCTGCTGGCTTGGTTCCAGGACCACCCACGTACAGTGCTTGTGGGGGACTTTTGTATACCACAGCCTGGGCACACAATGTCAGCCCCGATGCAGAAATAGACTTTCAGGGGTCAGAAGTACAGTAACTTGAATACAGAAGGGATGCCACCAAGGGGTGACAGGACCATTAACAATATGGGGAAGTAAAATGGGTCATGTATTTGGGTTCAGACACACAAAGCTTATAGAAGTGGCAGTAAGGCACAGTGGGAGGACCATTCATGATCCAGAAACATTTTGATATAAAGAGAAAGGCTGTGGGGTTAATACACACTAGACTGGCATTCTGTCCCTTTGTCACTAACTGAAAGGCTTGGGCAAGTGACTAGACCTCAGGTTTCTGAGCCTCGGTTTTGCCATCTGAGAAACGGGGTTTGTGGGACTTGAGAGATGCCTCAGCTGTTAAGAGCACTTGCTGTTCTTCTAGAGTGGCTGGTTTTAATTCTCAAGACCCACAGGGTGGCTCACAACCATCTGTAATTCCAGTTCCAGGGAATCTAATGTCATCTTTGGCCTCTGTAAGCACCAGGCACGCATGTGGTGTACCGATGTACATGTGGGCAAAACACTCATACACGCAAAATAAATGTGTTTGTATGTATGTGTGTATATATACATATATGTTTGTATGTGTGTGTGTACATAGTAGGTGTGTATGCGTTATGTATGTATGAATTCTAGTTTCTTGTTCTTGACCCACATTACTCTGGGGTATGGCACCATCCAGAATACCTCTGTGGAGCTAAACCTAAATCATCTCCATGGGTGTTCGTGTGGTTTTGAGTCTGTCTGACATTGCATCTTCTCTCTGCCCTGCTCCCTTATCTTTGTGACACCCCTAATCATTTTACATGGACCCTCACCTCAGGACTGCTTCCGGGAGTCCCTGGTAAGGCATTGGTTCTTGTTATTAGTTTTTGTTCTGAGTACATGCAATTCTGTAGTTGGGGCGGGTATAGGTCAGTCAGCAGGGCTGCCAGAGGTGTTCTCAGGCAAACTTGAGGAAAGTTGGTTTGACTGGGCCCAGCAAGGCTGAGCATCAAATTGCCAAGATGAAAGTCTTCAGGATGCTCATCGCCCTCTGGTGGTAACTGATCATATTGCAGATGGTTGGGGCCCCAGCATCCTAGAACCTGAAAGAATCTGTGTGGTGCCCAGCTTTCACTTAACGGAGTGGGAAACAGCTTCTACTGTGGTAAGCCCCCTCTATCTTATCAAGGATGGTTACTGTAGCACATTTGAACACGTCTTGTCAGGCACAGATGTTGAGAGCGATACCTAAGATTGCTGATATGGACTATGAATGGAATGCCGTTAACATTCTTTTTTAGATCAAGAATTACATGTTGGCCGGGCATGGTGGCGCACGCCTTTAATCCCTGCACTTGGGAGGCAGAGGCTGGCGGATCGCTGGGAGTTCGAGGCCAACCTGGTCTATAAAGGGAGTCCAGGACAGCCAAGGCTACACAGAGAGACCCCATCTCGAAAAAACAAAAACAAAACAAGAAACAACAACAAAAACCAAACACTACCATTGAATGTAAAAGGAGAGCGAACTTCTTAGTCAGAGAAATAAGCTGTGAACATCCTGTTAATATTCTAACTCCCAGAAAGAAGTACATTTATTTCCCCCCAAGAAAGCAGAGTTTTCAGTGACCACACTTCACTTCTAACATGGTTTAACTTCAGAGTAAAGATTTCATGGCCCTAAATTTTGGGGACATGTAGACACCCTTCCAGGGGTGTCATTTCTCTGGGATACACAGATTACTGATATAAACTGGATGGCAGAAAAGCTTACATATATTCTCAAGAAATGTTTGCAGAGTGAACACTGTTCTTCGCAAACCCCAAGAATGTGGTAAAGTAGAAACCAGTCCTGAAGTCGGCATTTATGGCCGGACAGAACCCCACCTGATCCCGTGGGAAGGGAGTCCCAGCCTTCTGGGCCAGGCAAGGCTTTCCTACCGGAAGCGCCTTTGGAACTCTCCCAGGAACTCTCCCAGCATTCACTTGGGCTGTCCAACCCGTCCAGTAAAGTGCTGTGGCTTCTTGGCCACCGTCATCTCCACGAGTTTGGACAGGACCGCTCTGCGCCCGGCTGTGCTCTCACTGCATGGCCGCTGCTGCTTTTATTCGGCTTTCCCGACAGCATCACAATGTCTTTAATAGAGCAGAAGGAACCAATTGACCGCAGAGGAGCCTGGAAGTTCATTTTCACCAGTAAGAGTGGCACAGTGACATTGCAAGAGGTAACGTGGTGTGGATGGTTTTATTTCTTAGAACAGTGAATCAACTCCGTTCACTGAACAGACAAGGCCTTTGGTAAAACACTCATTCATTTGTTGGAGGGTCTACTAAATTTTACGGGAGAGAGAGAGAGAGAGAGAGAGAGAGAGAGAGAGAGAGAGAGAGAGAGAGAGAGAGAGAGAAGAGGGGTAATTCTGCCGTGTATGTGAAACAGGGCATTTGAAAAAAAAAAGTGGCCATAGGAGAGAAAAAAATTAAAATGTTATTCAATTTTACAATGCTCCCTATTTGCTAAACATTGAGGGTTTTTGTTTGTGGATTTTTTGGGTAGGGATAGTTAACACACTCTCTCTCTCTCTCTCTCTCTCTCTCTCTCTCTCTCTTTCTCTCTCTGTGTGTGTGTGTGTGTGTGTGTGTGTGTGTGTGTGTGTGTTATGTTGCTGGGGCACAAACCTGGTTCCTTGCTTTGTTGGCAAGCACACCACAACTGAGCTATACCCCCATCCCTCCACACTAGTTTAAGTATATTAAACTATCACAAGCTAACACATATATTAACTTGTTTGCTAATATTATCTCAATTTCATAGAGGAAGAAACTGAGAAGCAGAAATTAGAAGGGATTATAAAAAAAGAGAGGCCAGGCTATGGTAGTGCACATCTTTAATCCCAGCACTTGGAAGGCAGAGGTAGGTGGATCTCTGTGAGTTCAAGGCCATCCTGGTCTACAGTGAGTTCCTGGATATCCAAGGCTACACAGAGAAACCTTGTCTCAAAAGAACATATATAGGTAGATGACAGATAGATGAACAAACACAAATAAAACAAAAAACAAAACAAAAGAGAAAAGGCACCTGCAAATAATACACAGATCCCAAAGAATACAACTGAAAAATTGTCAGGGGCAGGAGATGGCTCCCTGGATGTGGTAATACACAGTTGTAATGCCAGACTTGGGGACTCACTGAACAGCCAACATAGCTTACTTGGCAAGTTCCAGCTCAGTGAGAGACAGTCTTGAGAAAAAATGGTGGGGGCTGAAGAGATGGCTCAGTGGTTAAGAACACTGACTACTCTTTGAGAAGACCTGGGCTCATATCCCAGCCTGCACATGATGACTCACAAACGTCTCTATCTCCTGTTCCAGGAAATCTGATTCCCTCTTCTGTCTTTCAAGGGCACTAGATACACACTGGTACACACACATACACACACACACACACACACACACACACACACACACACACACACGAGGGGGAGGGAGGGAGGGAGGGAGAGGGAGGGAGAGAGAGAGAAAGAGAGAGAGAGAGAGAGAGAGAGATTCCTCCTCCTCCTCTGGGATTTTTTGAGACAGGGATTCTCTGTGTAGCCTTGGCTGCCCTCGAACTCACTCTGTAGACCAGGCTGGCCACGAACTCAGAGATTCACCTGCCTCTGCTGGAATTAAAGGCATGTGTCACCATCCCCCCAGCTACACACACACTTTTTTTTTGGGGGGGGGAGGGTTTGAGACAGGGTTTCTCTGTGTAGCCTTGGCTGTCCTGGATACACACACACACTTTTAAAAAGAAAAAATAGTGGCTGGGTGTGGTGGCACATGCCTTTAATCCCAGCACTAGGGAGGCAGAAGCAGGCAGATCACTGTGAGTTCGAGGCCAGCCTGGTCTACAAAGAGCTGTTATACAGAGAAACCATGTCTCAAAAAACCAAAAAATAAATATTATTATTATTAATACTTGAAGCTATCTTCTGGCCTTCACACACATGTGTACATATCTACACACATACACACACACGGACAAGGGATATGTAAAGAAGAGAAAATTCAAGTAGCTAATATAAACATGTGAAATTTCAATAAAATCAGATACATGAAAATAGAGTCATGTGATAGCATTTTCACTGCAGCCAGCTGTCGAATTTCAGCCTGTGAGGGCCAACTGCTGGTACAAATACTGAATAATTAGAATGTCAGTCCACTGGGGTGGCAGTATCTATTGGTACAGTGACGCTGAAAAACAATTTAGCTCCATCTAATAAGCGTGAATAATCTCTCACCTCCTAAGTCAATAATCAGATTCCTAAATACATTCCTACAAAATACGAGTTTCTGGAACTAGGATACACAGCCCTACAAGGCAGCTCACAACTCTGTATCTACAGTCCCATGGGACCCGAGGGGCTCCGTTGGCCTCCACAGGCACTGTATGCATGTGGTGCACAGGAAAGCAGGCAGGCGAAATACCATACACATACAATGTAAAAATAGCCAGGTCAGGCAGGTGTGCTAGCACACGGCTTTAATGCCAGCACTCAGAAGGCCAAGGCAGGTGGATCTCTGTGAGTTCTAGGCCAGCCTGGTCTACAAAGTGAGTCCGGGACAGCCAAGGCTGTTACAGTAAATTGTATCGGTTCAGCCTAAGATGGCTAATTGACATAGAGTCTGAAAGGTACTTTAAAGCTGCCAGCACTACGCTGGGCAAAATCTAAACTGATACAAATCTACTCTTAAACTAACGTAAACAACTACTCTAAACCTCATAACATACATATATTCCAAGCGCTTGCCACTATGATCCTTGGGCCATTTCTTGGCGCCCCCCTCCCCCACCCCACCTGTCCTCCTCAACCGTAAACCCTCTTCCTTTCTCAACTGTCAATCCTGGCTCCGCCCCCTCTC
The DNA here is from genome assembly GCF_903995435.1 of Acomys russatus. NCBI lineage: Eukaryota > Metazoa > Chordata > Mammalia > Rodentia > Muridae > Acomys > Acomys russatus. The sequence goes on from NC_067166.1 coordinate 18,122,458, forward strand.
CAAGAAGTCCCGCCTTCCATTTCCTATCCTTCTGCCCAGCTGATTGGCTCAACAGCGCTTTATTGACAGTTGTTACATCCACTCAAGACATTCCTCCACACAAGGCTACACACAGAAACCCTGTCTCAAAAAAATAGATAGATAGATAGATAGATAGATAGCTGGGCTGGAGAGATGGCTCAGAGGTTCAGGACATTAGCTGTTCTTTCAAAGGTCCTGAGTTCAATTTCCAGCCACCACCTGGTGCTTATAACCATCTATAAAAGAGATCTGGTGCCCTCTTCTGGTGGGTAGGCACACATGCAGGCAGAATAGTGTATAAATAATAAATGCATAAATTGTTTAAAAAGATAAAAATAAATACAATTTAAAAAAGAGAAGATGGGCTGGAGAGATGGCTCAGAGGTTAAGAGCACTGCCTGCTCTTCCAAAGGTCCTGAGTTCAATTCCCAGCAACCACATTGTGGCTTACAGCCATCTATAAGGAGATCTAGTGCCCTCTTCTGGTGTACATGCAGACAAAACAGTGTGTATTTGTGATAAATAAATAAAATCTTAAAAAAAAAAAAAATAAGAGGGGCTAGAGAGATGGCTCAGAGGATAAAAGCACTGGCTGCTCTTCCAAAGGCCCTGAGCTCAACTCCCAGCAACCACATGGTGGCTCACAACCATCTATAATGAGATCTGGTGCCCTCTTCTGGCGAGCAGGTGTATATGCAGGCGAAGCAATGTATATATAATAAATACATCTTTAAAAAGAAAATAAGAGATTATTGTGTACAATTGGGCTAACAATTTCTCCAGTCTTAACAAAATATCCAGTGTTGTCTAGAGATCTGGGAGCACTGTAGTAGTGTTGGGGAGTAAGGGTGGGTGGCCTGAGTGGTTGAGCAGTAAGAGGGAAGTTTTGGAAGACAGGAGACCCATGATCCTCCTGGCTTCAGATTTGCTATGTGGCTGAGAATGACCGAGAACTTCTGATGGTTCTACCTCTACCTTTCAGTGCTGGGATTACCGGCATGTGCCACCACACCAGTTTTGTGTGGTGCTGGGGATGGAACCCAAGGCTTTATGCATTCTAGACAGGAGCCTTACCAACTGATCCAGGCCTCAGCCCCCCTGTGGACTCCTATTGCTAAGGTTTTGCTCCTGCTGTTCCTCCAACCACCCTAACTCCTCCATTCATTAAAACATTACTCATCCAGCCAGGCGTGGTGGCGCACACCTTTAATCCCAGCACTCGGGAGGCAAAGGCAGGCAAATCTTTGTGAGTTCGAGGCCAGCCTGGTCTACAAAGCAAGTCCAGGACAGCCAGGGCTACACAGAGAAACCCTGTCTTGAAAAAACAACCAACCAACCAAAAACACTACTCATCCTTTCAAGGCGGAGTTCAAATCCTGATTTCTTCTTCAAACCTCCCCATTGCCCGCTGCCTGGCTGGAGCTGGCTCCTGAGGGTTCCCAAACCACATTGTTTCTTAAAGAAGAGTATTTCTACTTATTATTGTTACAACTTTCTTTGAGACACTCTGTATCTCCAGCTGGCCTCAGAGTCGATATGTGGTCTCAAACCCACAGAGGTCCACCTGCCTCTGCCTCCTTCCTGAGTGCTGAGATTAAAGTTGTGCGCCAACCTGCCCATCCCTTCATTGTAGGTTTTAACCATGCTGTGATAATATCGTTAAAAGGTGTTGCCTAACTGGATGTAATGGCACACACCTCTAATCCCAGCACTTGGGAGGCAGAGGCAGGGGGATCGCTATGAGTTCGAGGCCAGCCTGGTCTACAAAGTGAGTCCAGAACAGCCAAGGCTACACAGAAAAACCCTGCCTCAAAAAAACAAAACAAAAACAAAACGAGTTGTTGCCTAACCATTTTTTAAAAAAAGGTCTCACAGTTCTAATGCAGGATTTTGTATGTTAAATATAGATTCTCAATAAATGATCATTGAATATAAAACTTTTAAGGGGTTGGGAAGACAGATCACTTGGTGTGGGAGCATCATAACCTGAAATCCAGAACTCCTAGTATATACATCATAAACAAACAACAAAAAACAAAAACCCTGAGTGGTCCTGCACCCCCCAGGGCTGTGGATGCTGCTGTCAGCTTTGCTCTGGATTTGGTGAGAAGCTTTGTCTCAGGAGAATAAGAGAAAGGGAAATAGAATAGGGCCCTGGTTGTCCTCCGGCTTTTGGAAAACAAGTTGGCTTGTCAGCCACTGCCACAAGATGTGTCATTAAAAATACACCAGGTACTTGGAAAGCCAAGGCTTGTGGTAAAGGCCTTCAATGTCCAAGCTAAGGAGGCTGAGAAAGATGGGTCACAAGTTTGAAGCCTTCCACCTGGAATTAGATAGCAAGACCTTGTCTCAAAAATAACAAAAGCAAACAAAACACCCAACAAGATACTATAAGAAAGTAAACATCAGCTGGGTGTGGTGGCACACTCCTCTAATCTCAGCACTAGGAGGCAGAGGCAGGTGGATCAATGTGAGTTCAAGGCCAGTCTGGTCTACAAAGCTAGTCCAGGACAGCCAGGGCTACACAGAGAAACCCTGTCTCGAAAAACCAGGAAATAGGGGACTAAAGAGATGGCTCAGAGGTTAAGAGCACTGCCTGCTCTTCTAGAAGTCCTGAGTTCAATTCCCAGCAACCACAGAGTGGCTCATAATCATCTGTAATGTGATCTGCTGCCCTCTTCTGGCAGGTAGGTGTATGTGCAGACAGAGCTTTATACATAATAAATAAGTAAATCTTGGGGGGGCGGGGGGGGGGAAGAAAAACCAAAAAAGAAAAAGAAAAGAATGAAAGTAAACATGGCTTTGATACAATACAAACGAGATGGAAAAACCATAATGAAACAAAAGAAAACTAATAAACTTAATGCCACAAGTGCTTACTAATGCCACTTAAAGAGTTGCAAGAGAGAGCTGGAGAGATGGCTCAGAGGTTAAGAGCATTGCCTGCTCTTCCAAAGGTCCTCAGTTCAATTCCCAGCAAGCACATGGTGTCTCACAACCATCTATGAGATCTGGTGCCCTCTTCTGGCCTACAGGTGTACCTGCAGGCAAAATAGTATATACTAAAAAAAGAGAGAGAATTGATCCCTGCAAATTGTCCTCTGACCCCCACAAGGGCAAGTTGGCATGCATATGTCCACCTGCACACAAAGAGACAAAATAAATAAATAAAATGTAATGTTTTTCTTGAGACAGATCACTATATAGCCCTGGCTATCCTGGAACTCACTATGTAGAACAGGCTAGCCTTGAATTCACAAAAGATCTGCCTGTCAGTGCTGACATGAAAGATGTATGCCTCCGCTGGCTGTAGAAATGGAATTAATTTTTTTTTCTCTCAAGACAGGGTTTCTCTGTGTAGCTTAGGCTGTCCTGGACTCACTTTGAAGACCAGGTTGGCCTCGAACTCACAGTGATCCACCTGCCTCTGCCTCGCGAATGCTGGGATTAAAGGCGTGCGCCACCACACCCGGCTGGAATTAATTTTTTTAAGGTGTATGCTCTCACAACAAAGAAATAAGGGCTTCAGGTGGTAGATGTGTTAATTATTTTGATCTGGTCATTATAAACTGTATAGTTATACGTATGCGTATGTGTATCAGGGAAGCACACACACCCCATAAACATGTATAATTAATTATGTTATAATTATGTAGCAATGAAAAATAAAGTGAAAATGGGCCACCGAGATGTATCTGTGGGTAAAAGCACTTACTATACAAGTCTAGCCTGTGTTCAAGCCCAGGAACCCACAAGGGAGGGAGGAAGCAACTGATTCCTGAAACTTGTCCTCTGTACACACACACACACACACACACACACACACACACACACCATGGGATGTGCCCCCCTCCTCTGTACAACCATAATAAATAGGATTACTATTTTAAAACTAAAAAAAAAAGAAAAAGAAAAAAAAAAAAGCAGATTCTCTGGTCACATTCTAGACTCCTCAGTGTGTCCCTTTTTAGGAGGAGGAAACCCCAACCCCTGCATTATCCATGCTGATGCCAGGGAAGCACCAACCACAAGCAAGCCACGGCAGCTGGCTCGCGCACAGAAGGCCCATCCGCCCCTCCAGCCACCCCAGCTTTAATCAGTTCCACTGGAGGATGTTTTTTCAAACCAAGGCCAGGCTGAAAAACTGAGAGCCATTGTGCATTGTTTCAGCCTGCATTTGGGGGAAGACCGTCCTGAGCCTTGCTTGGCAGGCTGTGCCTTTCTTCTCAGGATGCACTCCATGTGCCTGGAAAGTCCATCTCTGTCCCAGTCCCTCCACTTTGCTCCTTTCCAATGCCTGATGCTTGATTTTTTTTTTCCCCTCCAGTCATCTTAGCTGAGCTGCTGTGTTCAGATAGGTGGGTGTTTGCTTGTCTGCTTTTGTTTTTTAAGTCGAAGCAAAGGGGCCTTTGCTTACGGATTCCTGATTGCCTCTGATGCTTCTGTGTGTGTTGTTTTTCTGTGATGGCATATTTATTTTCAGCATTACCTATGAGACAAAGCTGGGCAGTTAAATCCTTCTCTCCAAAGACCAAGCGACGAACACAGACAGCCAAGCAGTAAAAGTGCCACCTTCTGTGCGGCCATATCCTAAATTTTTTTGTTTGTTTGTTTTTGTTTTTCCAGACAGGGTTTCTCTGTGTAGCCTTGGCCGTCCTGGACTCACTTTGTAGACCAGGCTGGCCTCGAACTCACAGCGTTCTGCCTGCCTCTGCCTCCCGAGTGCTGGGATTAGAGGCGTGCGCCACCGCGCCCGGCTCCATATTCTAAATTAGTAAAGGAAATTGGCGTGACACGTGTACGAGGATGGATGGACTGGGTAGGAGCACAAAGCCTCCAAAGGAGCCGGGCACGGTGGCCACGCCTTTAATCCCAGCACTCAGGAGGCAGAGGCAGGCGGATCACTGTGAGTTCGAGGCCAGCCTGGTCTACAAAGTGAGTCCAGGACGGCCAAGGCTACACAGAGAAACCCTGTCTTGAAAAACCAAAAAAAAAAAAAAAAAAAAAAAAAAAAATATATATATATATATATATATATATGTATATATATATATATATATATATATATATATATATATAAATAAAAACAAAGCCTCCAAAGGTAGAAAACAATTTTAAGTGTGAGTACTATTCAAGTCTTGGTCATTACAGTGTCTACATGGCATATTCAAAGTGTGGACAATGCCACCCAAACCCAAAATTATGCGCTAAAATTAATTTTTAATTATAGTGAGCTATGCATTGTTTTATCTCTTTTAAATTTATTATTGTTTATATGCATTGGTGTTTTGCTTACATGTATGTCTGTGTGAGGGTGTCAGATCTTGGAGTTGCAGATAGTTGTGAGCTGCAATGTGGGGACTGGGAACTGAACCTGGGTTCTTTGGAAGAACAATCAGTGCTCTTGACCACTCAGCCATCTCTCCAGCCCTGAGCAATGCGTTGTCACAGTGCTCCCATCAAAGGTGACAATACTATGAAGGATTCCTGCCTCATGCAGACAGAGTGACAGTAGCCTGAAGGATACTTGGGTCAACAGCAGGTGCTCTCTTGAGCAGCCAGGTCAGAAGCGTGTCCTCCACACATGCCAGGGCTGAGAGAACAGAGCCAAATGGTTAGAGCTGGGTCTGCTGCACACTCTTGTGTCCCTCTGCCGTGTGGCTTTGTGGGAGACCTTGCCTGTGCAGACAAGGACAATCTGCCATATCCTCCCAGGAATGCCCTCCCTTCTGAGCTGGCTCTACTGGGGTATCAGAGACAATTAAAGTTAGTTGAGCAGGAAGAGGGCCTACTCAGCTGTCCTGGGTCTGTCCCTGTGTGTGTGTGTGTGTGTGTGTGTGTGTGTGTGTGTGTGCGCGCGCGCGCACGTGTGTGTGAAACACCTTGACTACTAGAACTGAGATTCTTGGCACAAATGCCTCCATCCAAATTCCTGCCCTAAGACACTGGACCAAGCTGTGGCATTGCTCTAGCAGCCTTAGGCAGTGTCCCCAAGATGACCCAGGACACCTTGAGTTCAGGTTCAGAAAAGCTCAGGGCTGTCAAAAGAATGTGCCATGTGTTCCAGCCAATTCTTGGCCACAGGCCCTTAATATCCTTTCTTCTGAGCGTTTATTTAAAACATCTGAGAAGAATAAACCCATGGCCCCTAGGAGTATCTGCCGACTTCTTTCCTAAGAACACGAAAGCCACTCTTTTGACCGTAGCCATCAGGAAGAGTAGGGGTTCTACCTCATGGGCTCCATGGGAGGAAAACGCCTGACTTGGAAGAACACAAGGTAGCAGGCATGAGAGGACGTGTCACATTGATGTTGGTCAACCCTCTTCCTCCTCCCGGTTGGCAGTGTTCACTGCTCGCTCTAACTGCTCCAGCCCAGCTCCCCACCTTTCCCTTGTGTGCTGCCACACCACTTCCGCCCCAGCCTGGATTCCTTCTGCTCTTTCCCCAAAGAGCAGCTATGGAATACTATCCATTTCCATCATCCCTCATTCCTGATTTAATATTTGATCATTCTATCAAGCGTCTGTCCGGCATCTTTCCATATAAGGTAGAACTTGCTATGACTTAAAGTGAGAGCACACAAATTTCTTCCGTGTTGCTGCTCAGTTTCCAAAAACAGCGTATTTAACTACTACATACTGTGTGATATATACCCTAAGTTTCTTTTCTTTTCCTTTTCCTTCCCCCCGCTCCCCCCAGACATGGTTTCTCTGTATAACAGCCTTGGTTGTTCCGGAACTTGATCTATAGACCAGGCTGGCCTTGAACTCACAGAGATCGTCCTGCATCTGCCTTCCAAGTGCTAGGACTAAAGGCGTGGCCACCAAACCTGGCTTATACCACAAGTTTCTTAACCGAAACACAACGAAACTTTTCTTATTATAAAAGGATTATGTGTTCAGCCCAGAAAAGGAAAGGAATATAATGTAGACAATACAAACCACAGGGTGTGGCCTTGAAAAGTACACCTGTGTTTCCCACCTGTGCACAGGTGGGCAGCTTTGCCCCACCTGCTCCCTGTACCCCTGTGTTTACCACCTATGCAGAGGTGGGCAGCTTTGCCCCACCATGATTCCTGTACACCTGTGTTTACCACCTGTACAGAGGTGGGCAGCTTTGCCCCACCATGCTCTCTGTACACCTGTTTCCCACCTGTGCAGAGGTGGGCAGTGTTGCCCCACCATGCTCCCTGCCACAGTGTTCTGTGTTACCATTACCCAGGAAAAATGAAGCCACACGACCTTTTGAACTGTGAGCCAAAATGCCGTTCTCCTCTTTGAAGTTGATTAGCTAAAATGTTTTATCACAGCAATGAAAGGTAACTAATCTATGTCTTACTTTGTCTGTTTGTCTTTTGTTTGAGACAGTGGGGGTGTGTGTGAGGGGAGGTCTCCTGTAGTCCAGGATGAGGCACTAACCTCAAAGCTTCACTTTGAATTCCTGATCCTTCTGTCTCACAAGTACTGGGACTACAAACATACAACAATTTCTGTGACTGGCCTAACACATACATTATTAAGTATTATTTTGAAATAACAATATGGAATCATATATTTTTAAAATTATTTACCTTTATTTTATGTGCAATGGTGTTTTGCCTATGTGTATGTCTATGTGAGAGTGTCAGATCTTGGAGTTACAGACAGTTGTGAGCTGGCATGTGGGTGTTGCAATTTGAGCCAAGGGCCTCTAGAAGAGCAGTCAGTGCCCTTAACCACTGAGCCATCTCTCCAGCCCCAGAATCCTAATTTTCTTTTGTATGTATACAGTGCTCTGGCTGCACATACATCTGCTTACCAGAAGAGGGCACCAGATCTTGTTATAGATGGTTGTGAGCCATCATGTGGTTGCTGGGAATTGAACTCAGGACTTCTGGAGGAGCAGTCAGTGTCCTTAACCTCTGAGGCATCTCTCCAGCTTCAGAATCCTAATGTTCAATGGATGTCTTTCTAACTTAACATTTTCTCATGTCATTCTTCAGAAACGTGATTTAAGCTATACAACATTCTATTGTGTGGATGTACCGACAATATCTTAATTTGGTTTCCTTTCAGCTGAGACAGAGAGAAAGATGGTTTATTGTACACGAGTTACACTTGGCCAAAAGTGAACAGAACTAGTCCAGAATGCCAAAGGTCCCGGGCAGAGGGCCAGCGGGACTGTTTTGTCATAAGGAAGGCAGCCAGTCTCTCAGGTGGTCTTGGCGAGATGATGTTCTCGGTCCTCTGAGCCTCGTTACCAAGGGCAGCATACAGTCTGATAACTTGTACGAGCGTCCCAGCCTTCAGCCTCCCTTACTTCTGCTCCTGCATCCTTCGTGGTACACAGGTGGTTTACTTGGACCTCCACCTCATTTTTCTTCTCTTGTGCTTCAGCCTGCGCGTTTGCTTCTTCCGCCACTTTGCTCTCAGAGCACAGGAGTTTCAAGGAAGACGGCGCTAAGGCCGAGAGCTCCTCTTCCTTTCTCACCATTACTATTTTCTCACTACAGGTTATATTAGCTATTTTCTGTTACTGTGATAAAATACCATGGCCAAATGTAACTTAAGGGGAAAAAAAAATCTTTATTTTAGCTTATGGCTCCGGAGGGGCAGAGTCCTGGTGGTGGGGGTGGGGTGGGGTTGGGAGGTGGGGAGGGGTGAGAGGGTAGGGGTGAGGGTGGAGGGTAACGGGGGGGGGGGAGAGTGAAGGGGTGTAACATTGCAGCTGAGAGAGAGAGAGGGAGGGAGAGAGGGAGACAGACTATAAACCCTCAAAGCCTGGCCCCTAGAGACATACTTTCTCCAGCCAGGCTCCGCCCCCTAAAGGTTCCACAGCCCCCCTTAATCACATCACCAACAGGGAACCAAGTGTTGTTTAAACATATGCGCCTAAGGGAGATGCTGCTTGTTCAGACCATCACACAGACGCATGTGAAGCCTTACAGGTGCGTCTTTGTGCTCATCCCTCACTAGTCCCATGGCTGGGGATTACTCTGAAGGGAGCATTTTCTTGTACTTAGGACGGAACTCCATCTTTCTTCTGGCTTCCATGGCGACATTCTTTCTGCGGTCTCTCTGGCCCTGCGTCTGCTTCCATGCATGTATGTCTTCATTGGTCCCTGTGAGCCTTTGTGTTGACCTGTGGGTGCTCTCTCATTCTTCTGTTTGCTCCCTCATTTTGTTTTTGTTTTTGTTTTTGTTTTTCGAGACAGGGTCTCTCTGTGTAGCCTTGGCTGTCCTGGACTCGCTTTGTAGACCAGGCTGGCCTCAAACTCACAGCGATCTGCCTGCCTCTGCCTCCCAAGTGCTGGGATTAAAGGCATGAGCCACCACCGCCGGGCTTCTCCCTCATTTCGTGGTCCCAGCTTAACCACTGAGGGGCTGATGACGCTCTGGGTGTTCTTAAGGTCACATGGCTCCTGCCAGCTCCATTCCAAGACATTACTCTTTCATATGGCTCCACTTCGACACAACACATAAAACAACAACAACTCAACAAAGGAAACACCCTCCCACACCTACCAGTCTGCAGTGGTTTACGTCCCCTATGTCTGTGGCACCAGTATTTAGCCATTGGCTCAAGACAGAAGCCTAGTGGGGCTGCACATGTTACATCGCACACTTTGCCAAGTCCTGCTGGCTCCACCTTTGAGCTCCAGAATTAATTTCTTTCTCTTCAGCCTCGCTGTCACCTCAAGACCAGGCTGCCCGCTATAACACAAACACCTCTGAGGACCACCTCCTTCCCTCAGCTGTCTATAGGTCCTCTCATGATGGCTGACTAAGACATTAAAAAGAGGATGAATGGCCCTGTGTGTGTCTCAGCTTGGTTTCTTGCCATGAAGTAGGCCATTGCACTATGGGCCAGCTTCCTATTGCACTTCTATGTGCCATTTACTAACTAATTCTATAGAAGGCCTACCAAGCACACTGCCTTACATAACAGACATTTCAAAATTGTGACCAGAGCAGTGCCGTCCTCCACTGTGGACAGAGAGCCTTTTGTAGGCAGCGGGCAAACTTTGTTGTAGAGACATTAGTGTAGCAACCGGCCAAAGTGCTTAGATTTGTTTATTCATTATGTATACAGTGCTCTGCCTGCATTTACACCTGCAGGCCAGAAGAGGGCACCAGATCTCATTATAGATGGCTGTGAGCCACCATGTGGTTGCTGGGAATTGAACTCAGGACCTTTGGGAGAACAGCCAGTGCTCTTCACCTCTGAGCCATCTCTCCAGCCCCATCTCAAAACATCTTTTTAAAAATGGAGCAGAAGGGATGTAAGAGCTGAAGGATGGGAAGGAGTGCTGTGAAACACTGTCTTCTGACCTGGCACGCCCCTTACACTTGATGAACTCTGAGTGGCAGTGGCTACTTGCACAAGCTCAAGCCTGTCAATCTTCTTTCATAGATGGCATAAAGTCCCACCTCTCCTTCAGGAGTTACAGGCAGATAATAGAGCACAGGGGACCAGATTCCTCAGTGCTGTGGCTACTCTCAAAGTGTCCTTGCTCATGTAATTGACACCCTCCATATATACTAATGAAGCAACCCTAGCTAAATGCAGTGGGGAAGGGCTGGAGAGACGGCTCAGTGGTTAAGAGCACTGGCTGTACCTCCAGAGGACCTGGGATCTGTTCCCAGCACCTACAAGGTGGCTCACAACCATCTGTAACTCCAGTTCCAGGGAATCTGATGTCCTCCTCTGGCCTACATGGGTACCAGGCATGCATGTGGTACATATACATACATGTAGGTGAACCACACATCCATATACATTAAAAAAAAAAAAAAAAGCCGGGCGTGGTGGCGCACGCCTTTAATCCCAGCACTCGGGAGGCAGAGGCAGGCGGATCGCTGTGAGTTCGAGGCCAGCTTGGTCTACAAAGTTAGTCCAGGATGGCCAAGGCTACACAGAGAGACCCTGTCTCGAAAAACCAAAAAAAAAAAAAAAAAAAAAAAAAAAGTGCAAGAAGGCCCAGGCCACTGTAGTAATGCTACCCCTGAGCAGGTGATCCTGGGTTGTATAAAAAAGCAAGCTGAAGCCGGGTGGTGGTGGCACATACCTTTATTCTCAGCACTTGGGAGGCAGAGACAGGCAGATCGTTGTGAGTTTGAGGCCAGCCTGGTCTACACAGAGAAACCCTGTCTCAAAAAAACCAACCAACCAAACAAACAAAAAACAAAAACAACAAAAAGGATTTGAACTCCTGGTGGCAATGGGACACTAGCCAAGAGCTTGCTGATAACTCCTAGGAGTGTTACAACTCTGAGAAATGTTACAAATTGCACAGATCTCGGGGGCAGGACGGGAGCAGTATCTCTAGAAGAGGTGGGTCTTGGAAGTCTGACCTCCTCGAGCAGGAACAAATCCTGTCTGCGGTACCACGGAATCTCAGAAGCTGAGCAGCTACAGGCTCTCTTGGGGTCCGGAAGCAGTGGAAGCCTGAGTGAGTTCCTGCCTGAGGCAGCAGCACAAGGAGCCTTGATCTCTGAAAACTGCATACTTTATGCAAATGAGGTGTAAAGTAAACACCAATCAGATGGCCGTGATGGCTACTATTGTCAATTTGGTAGGCTCTAGGTCAGTGGTTCTCAACTCTCTTAATGCTTTGACCCTTTAATATAGCTCCACACATTGTGGTGACCCCAACCGTAAAAGTATTTCGTTGCTACTTCTAACTGTAATTTTGCTACTGTAGTGAGTTGTGACATAAATATCAGATATACCAGATATCTGACATTCAATCCTGTGGGGGATCTCGACCCACAGATTGAGAACTACTGATCTAGCGGCACTTAGGAACGGGCTTGAGAGACAGTTAAAAGTCCATTCTGCTCTTACCGAGGACATGTGTTCAGACGTCTCACAACCACCAGGTCCACAACATGGATGCTGTCGCCAGGCCTTGACAATCATTGCACTTACCTGTACCCCAACACTCACACTCACACCCCGTACATACTTAAACAAATAAAATGTAAAATAAAGTAGAATCACGTAGGAGATAAATCTCTGGACATTTGAGATAGGAAGACCCACCTTGTGAGTGGCACCGTTCTGTGGGCTGGGGTCCCAGTCAAAAGAAAAGGAAGTGAGACCCAGTGTTGGCATTCAGGCCTGGGACAAACAGCTGAGTGCCTATTTAACCGAAGCAGACCAGGCCTCCAGGTTCTCCCAGCATCCCTCAGTCCCTTCCTATAACAGGGCATACTCCTCCCCCTTTACCTGAAACTTTCCAACCCAGGGCCTGGGCTTCCCCCGGCCCCCCCCCCCCAGTGGTTCCCTTCCCCCACCTCTACCCCTCCCCCATCCCTCACCTCCTCCTGAGAGATCAGTGAACCTGCCCAAGTACAGCCCCCAATAAACCTGCCTTTATATACTTTAATTTGGCTTGAATTGGCTCATTTCATTGGTGGAGAGAATGCCTATCACGGAGCACCAGATGGCTTCATTGTGACCAGCCACCACAAGCTCTTCCTGTCATGACTGCACCGTCACTACGGACTGAGTGAAAATAAATCCTTCCTTCCCTGCATTGCTTCGGTCAAGCATGGGGTTACAGCCTCGAGGGAAGTAATCACTATGGCCACAGTTACCTTTTGTGTTCTGTCGTCTAATGACCTGGCACGGCGGCAACTTTTCCTGGTACCTGGCTTTCCTCTCCAGGACTTACAGGACAGAGGGCAGGGTGGGGAAGAGAGAGCAGGGGAGAGCTTCGTGAGGTGGTATTTCAGCCGCGTCCAGTCAATGCGCTGTAGGAATAGCGCGTTCTTTCTCTAGTCAAGAGTTGTAGTGACCGTCTTCACCAGGCACTGAGCAGGTAGGTGAGGAGTGGACACTCATTCTGCCAAAGGCCGTTTCCTGCTTGTCCTAGATTCCTTTCCTGTTGCTGGGATAGAATATCCTGACAAAAGCAAGTTAAGGAGAGGATGGTTTGTTTTGGCTCACGGTTCTGATAAGCATCCTCCCGCTGATGGAATGAGCCAATTCTAGCCACGATTAGAGGTTATACATGCAGGTGTGTTGGGGCGGGTTCACCGGTCCCAAGGTACAGGGCCAGGGAACAAAACCGGGGGAGATGGCAAAATGGGGCTGGCGGGGGTTGGGGGTTGGGGTGGGGTGGAGTTGTGCATGCGCAGGGAGGGAGGGAGGTAAGACAGAGATGGCGATGGGGGGAGGGTTGAGGGTGAGGGGTAGGGGGCTCGGCGGAGGGAGGGAGAGAGAGAACTCAAGAAGAGACTGAAGACATGTAGAGTGAGAGAAAGCATGTAGAAAGAGGGGCAGGGTGGGGGTGGGGGTGGGAACCAAAATGTCTGAACTTTTCCTCTTGCTGGAAAGTTCCGGGTAGAGGGCAAGCTATGCCAGCCACACCCTGAAACAGGTAGGGACTGGGGGGTACTGGGAGAACCTGGAGGCCAGGTCTGCTTTGGTTAAAAAGGCACTTCAGCGGCTTGTCCCTGGTCTGAAAGATCTGGCAGTAGACAGGAAAGGCATGGTGGTAGTAGGCTGGGTGACTGACTCGTATCCACGCCCAGGAAGCAAAGCATGGATGTTTGTTTGTTTTTGTTTTTGTGACAGGGTTTCTTTGTGTAGCCTTGGCTGTCCTGGATTCACTTTGTAGACCAGGCTGACCTCGAACTCACAGCGATCCGCCTGCCTCTGTCTCCCGAGTGCTGGGATTAAAGGTGTGTGCCACCACGCCCGGTTCAAGACTTGTTTCTTGAGTGTACTGACAGTGCCACCACATTTCTCCAGTAAAGTCCTTCCTTCCTTCCTTCCTTTGCTGCCCAGCAGTTTACAGCACCCGGTTAGAATGCGCATCACGACATACAGGAGACAAGAAAGAAAAAGTATACTGCTTGTTATGCTAAAAAGCTCCATTCCGTTACACAAGAGATGTTCAGCAAAGCCTGCAGTTGGGTACAACAGACTGTTTCTTGGGGGTCTCATTCCTTAAACTTGAGAGCCTACAACACCAAAAGTGACCCTCTCCCATTTCTTTCGGCAAAGTTCTACACACTTCCTGAAGGTTCCACAGCCTTCCAAAACAGTGCCACCAGATAGAGACCAAATGTTCAAAACATTTCAATTCGAACCACAACATCTAATATAGTCGCAAAATAAAAGAACTGTGGGCTGGGAACTGGCTGTCTCCTTGCGCTCCCAGAAAATAAAGCCCGCATTATGATCTTCTATCTCTAAAGTCGGTTTTCCTGGCTTCCATTCCGAACCCAACAATACTTAGATGAATTTCATTCTGACGGTCATAAATGACTGACATGTGTATAAACGGAGAGTTTTGGTGTCAGATGTATAAACTGAGGACATGACGGCTCTAAGGAATGGGTGATAGTTTTTAATAATAGATATGAAAGAGCTCACAGCCAGAGATATCTGGACGAGTCCAGAGCAGGGAAAGTAGGAGATTGAAGATAGCTATGAGAGGAGAGAAAATAAGAGGGAGTGAGGGCAAAGGAGACCGAGAGAGGGGCAAGAGGGGGTGGGGGGAGAGGAGACAGAGAGAGAGGGCGGGGGAAGCTACAGACAGACAGAGACAGAGAGACAGAGACAGAGAGGCAGAAAGGGAGAGAGGAAGGGAAGCCTGTGAGATAGAGAAGTTTAGGGTAGAAGGCGGGGTGAGAAGAGCCAGGCAAGAACTCTGTAACAGGTATTTACTCTGCTGAACGAGCACAGCCTGTGCTTTTGGTATGCTAATAGGCACCACAGTTAGCCTTTGTCTGTCCTGGAGGTTAGTGGCTGTGTAGACCTGGGTGACTCAACGCCTTAGTAACGTCTTTTGTTTTTTGTTTTTTTCGAGACAGAGTTTCTCTCTGTTCTGGACTCGCTTTGTAGACCAGGCTGGTCTCGAACTCATAGCGATCTGCCTGCCTCTGCCTCCCGAGTGCTGGGATTACAGGTGTGCGCTACTGTTCCCCGCTGCATTTGTTTTTGAAGCTATACCCAAGAATACTCTGTTTACATCTCCTAGGCTAAAACGGTTATGTAGCTCTCCCAGCTGCAAGATGGCCCCGGGGAGCAAAACAGTTTTAGTAGGGGGGGGCGTGGCTATCTCTTGAGCAGTTATTTCCTCTAAATTGAAACGTTCTCTTCACCAGGAAAGAGAGAGGCTCCTAAATCAGGACGCTAAAGCCATTGACTTCCGAGGCTGAGAAGACTTGCAGAAAGTTAAGTTTCTCACTAGGGCTTACGGTAAGTCGGCAGTGAGCACTGGCTGCGGGAGCGGTGCCTGTTGGGTAGAACTGCCTTCAGTCTGGGCCTGGCTCTCTGGCAATGCAGCTGCCTTCGACTCACGCGTGCTCCGGTAAGGAACCTCAATCAGGGCTTGCTTTACCTAGCAAACTAGACCAGGGTGGAGTGGTTTCTTTGGGCTGGCGTTTGTGTCCTATCTGGGGTCAAGAGTTTGTTAAGAGGCTCTCTAGAAGCCACACGGCCTCACACAGAACAAAACCCTTCACCGCCCCGCCCCCCCCCAATCCAACAAAGCTGGGAATGGGTGTTGTAGTATTTACTATGGATGTGAATCTGTAGTTAACCTTTCATTAGCAGTATTGACAGTATGCCAAATGATTCCTCTTAAATCCAAACTCAGTTTCACAGAGGGCTCTTACCCTTAAACTCTCGTTAAACCAAGTCGAATCTGAAGAAACAGGTGTGTCTGGGTTTCTCAAACTTGTTACATTTCCTGTTCTTCAGGTTCTTTTATTTATTTATTTATTTATTTATTTATTTATTTCCCAGTGCACAGTTTAAAAGTTATGATCAGGAAAAAAAAAACCCACCAAAAAAAAAAAAAAAAAAAAACCACCCACGCCAGTGTCAGAGTGGTTTGACCCACTCAAAACCAGGCTTTTTTTTTTTTTTCTAAAATAGTTTTATTTAATTTTTAAATTTATGTGCATCAGTGTGAGGGTGTCAGATCTTGGAGTTACAGACAGTTGTGAGCTGCCACATGGGTGCTGGGAATTGAACCTGGGACCTTTGGAAGAGCAGACAGTGCTCTTAACCACTGAGCCAACTCTCTAGCCCCACAAACCAGGCTTTTAATCCTGAGAGCATTCTGTGATGTAAAAGAAGCATTTAGGAAACTTCTGCACTTATGTTACTAGTCAGCTAGTTAACAGACTGGCGGTGTTCTAAAGACTTTGTGGCCCCTCAGGCCCCTCACTAACTTCCTCACTATGACTTTACTACAGTAAAACATGCACACGAATCTCAAGCCACCCTTCTTTCTTTTTTTTTTTTAATAACTTACTAATTTTTATTATAGACACTTGTGAATTGCCATGTGGGTGCTTAGAATTGAACCCCGGGTCTTCTGGAAGAACAGTCACGGTTCTTAACCGCTAAGCCATCGCTCCAGCCCCTCTAGCCAACCTTTTAACAGCTTAATAGACAATCAAAGATGATGATGAATATTTCCTGAAGAAATGTGTTTTCCCCCCATTCATGAAATAAATACAAATAAGACTTTTAATTGTTGAAACCCTCCTCTCCACCCAAAAAAGTTTGGAGAACTATTAGCCCTTAAAAGATGTGAAAAGAAATATGTAGTTTTCAAACGCTAATAGATTCGGCACCAGAGGGAATCTTACACTTTGTTTCCTCCTCCTCCTCCTCCTCTTCCTCCTCCTCCTCCTTCTTTTCCTTTACTTCTTTTGAGACAGGGTTTCTCTGTGTAGCCCTGGCTGTCCTGGAATAGCTTTGTAAACTAGGCTGGTCTCAAACTCACAGAGCTCTCTGCCTGCCTCTGCTTCCCCAAGTGTTGGGATCACAGGCATGCGCCACCATACCCCAACTTTACACACTTTCTTAAGACATTATTTTTATTGAAAAATTTTATGAGTGTTTTGACTGCACATATTGTATACGAGCCACGTGCATGCCTGATGGGCTATGGAGGTCAGTTTAACAGGGGCCCCAGATCTTAGCACAACTGACTCCATGATGGAAGTAATACTCAGGCCGTAAAACTCAGCACATAGACAGTATCACCTGCTAAAACAAAGACCCATACCATCAAAGTCCGTTCTTTTGGGAAAGTCTTGAAATGTACTAGCCTTGCTTTTTGGCTTCTGTAATTCTATTTCTGGGCACCTGTTCTTGTTAACTGAAGTATGTCAACCCAGGATATGGTTTTGTGCTTAAAAGTTCACCCTGCGACAGGCACAGTGGTGGTACACGCCTTTAACCCCAGCACTAGGGAGGCAGAAGCAGGTGGATCTCTGAGTTCAAGGTCAGCCTGGTCTACAGAGTGAGTTCTAGAACAGTCAAGGTTACATTGAGAAACCCTGTCTGGACCCCTCCCCACCAAACTCCACCCACTCAAAAAGAAAGAAAGAAAAGAAAAGCTCATCCTTGGTGCTACAACGGGAGCCTGTACACCCAGTGTAGTTGCCAGTCAGCTAACTAAGACTTTCTATTGGTTTAAACCATGTCTGAGTAGTCATCTCTAGTGGACACCCCACAACAGTCAGAAGAGGGGTGTTGGATCCTTGGAACTATATGTGACCTACCATGTGGGTGTTGTGAGTTGAACCCATGTACCCTGCAGGAGCAGCAAGTGCTCCTAACCCCTGAGCCAACTCTCTAGCCCTCAGGGAACATTACAAGTTGTCTAACCAAATGCTTCATTTTCTCTTTGCTCCTAAATGAGACATTTGTACAAACAGGAAGATACAAGGTATGTTGCAAACCTCACCCAGATGATGACAGATGCTTAAGTGTGTGTGTGTGTGTGTGTGTGTGTGTGTGTGTGTGTGTGTGCGTGCTTTTGAACCAAAGGCCAAGATGATTAGCCATCCAACAATGAGAAATTTACTCAGCGTTTCCCTGTGCCTCAGTTTCCTCTCATGTAAACCGGGAGTCATAACAGTATGCACCGGAAAGATGATTGTGATAATTAATTTCTACAAAGAACAGCAGTCTCTCCCCGGTGAGCCCTGATAGGCTCTCTTCTGGCTCACGTTTAAGCAGCAACCATCAAAGCCCAATCAGTGCTTGGAAGGTCTCCTAAGTTAAGACAGCTTCACACATCCGGACCTGTGGAAGTTAGCACTTTAGGTCTCAGCAGATAGAATGCTTGTCACACGGAAGAGGACAGGCTTGTCTATGTTCAGGTGGTCATGGACCCTTTCTTTCATGGGGCTTAGAGGAGTAGTTCTTTTGAGCAGGCTTTGGGGAAGTAGGTGTTCCAGACACAGCTTCCTATAGGCTGATGAAGTAATTTAAAAGCCAGCCACACTGTGGCCAGGTTTACATTAAGACCACACAGTCTTTATGGCAATGCTTGGATGGAGGGGTGCCAAAGCAGGAAGAACCGTAGTAACTTTACTAAGTGGCAACTAGGATTACGCTGGGGACTCCTGGTTGCAAACAGCTCTAGACAAGATAACCCAGCAGTTATGTAGTTTCATTCATCCAGGATGAACTGTGGCTGGAGCCCAACTATTCAAAAATTCTTACTTGGTTATTAATTCATTGTTAAGTTCCGCTAAAAATAGTAAATGTATGTAATTCAGGATTTCTCATAATAAGAATAAACACAAATAAACGAATAAACACAACAGATGTGAGGCTGAATTATATGCAACTTGAAGGTAGAAAAAGCACTTTTATAAAAATAAGTGGGAGTTAACTAGATCTATATGAAAAAGCATCCTTTGCAGTATCAATTAGTGAATCCTTAAGACGTCACTGTTGCGATTGATAAATACTTCCCAGGAACAGGGATGAATTTATTCCTCAGAGTTTACATAAAAACCAAGTCTTACAAGCAAATACTATTACCGTGCATCTTTATTAAATATATTTCTACTACAGCATGTGTTATTTTAAAGAGGAATTATCATCCTTTAAATGCCCGAGAACTTATTTTTCTCCAGTAGGGTGTAATTTAGCAAAAGGGCCTGGATCCCGTAAGGGGCGAGGTGAGGGAAGGGGGAGGGGAGGATGGCGCAGGCTCTCTGGGGTCAGGTTGGTTTGTCACGTAGCAAAGGTCAGCGAGGGCCGAGATAGGTCCTTATCTCTAGACGTAAAGTCTGGGCAGTTGGGCTTCTGCACGGTCCCTCCTCTCCCCAGCGCGTTCCTGAGGGTCAGGAGGTGGCGGGGGTGGGGTGGGGTGAGTGCTGGCGTCCCTAGGTCCGCTGAGCATCCCCTTTCCCCCTCCCCCCGCCCCCCCACCGTGAGGCCGCGCCCACCCGGGCGAAATTTCTAGAGGCCCGCGCCGGGGCCCTAAGCCCGCAGGGCCGCGCGC